>NW_027555625.1:81543092-81860145 GCF_003287225.1 Phascolarctos cinereus | reverse complement strand
CAGTTTTCCCAGCAGTCTTGTTCCAAAGACTGAGTTCTTATCCCAGCAGCTGGGGTCTTTGGGTTTATCAAATAATAGATTACTATAGTCATTGACTACTGTGTCTTGCATATTTAACCCATTCCTCTGATCCACCTCCCTATTTCTTAGCCAGTACCAAGCAGTTTTGATGATTGCTGCTTTATAATACAATTTAAGATCTGGAATTGCTAGGCCACCTTCCCCTGCATTTCTTTTCATTAGTTCCTCTGATGTCCTGGACCTTTTGTTTTCCCAAATGAATCTTATTATTATTTTTTCTAACTCTATAAAATAATTTTTTGGTAGTTTGATTGGTATGGCACTGAAGAAGTAAATTAGCTTAGGTAGGATTGTCATTTTTATTATATTAACTCGGCCTACCCATGAGCAACTGATGTTTTTCCAGTTATTTAGATCTGATTTTATTTGTGTGAAAAGTGTTTTGTAATTGTGTTCATAGAGTTCCTGGGTTTGTTTTGGGAGGTAGACTCCTAAGTATTTTATAATGTCTACAGTAAGTTTAAATGGGATTTCTCTTTCTATCTCTTGCTGTTGGGCTTTGTTGGTAATATACAGAAATGCTGATGATTTATGTGGGTTTATTTTATAGCCTGCAACTTTGCTAAAGTTGTTTATTATTTCAAGTAGTTTTTTACTTGATTCTCTAGGATTCTCTAAGTATATCATCATGTCATCTGCAAAGAGTGATAGCTTTGTTTCTTCTTTGCCTGTTCTAATGCCTTCAATTTCTTTTTCTTCCCTTATTGCTAAAGCTAAGGTTTCCAGTACAATATTGAATAACAGTGGTGATAATGGACATCCTTGTTTCACCCCCGATCTTACTGGAAATGGTTCTAGCCTGTCCCCATTACATATAATGCTTGCTGAAGGTTTTAGATAGATGCTATTTATTATTTTAAGGAAGACTCCATTTACACCTATGCTTTCTAGTGTTTTTAATAGGAATGAGTGTTGTATTTTATCCTTTCATTAATTCTTGTCTCCTTGTTGTAACTCATGCCATCCTCCCAACTTAGAATGTCTTCCTCATCTCCAGATATCTAAATTTAAAGTTCAGCTTAAAGAATCAGAGTTGGAAGGGACATTAGTCTAACCTCCAATGCAATGTAGGACATCCATTTTATAATCTTAACAGATAGTCATCCATTTTCTGTTGGAATATTTCAACGTTTGGCCAAAAAGCAGGTTTCTTTTTTGGTCAGATGGCTAAGCTGGAAATCAAAGGAATGTTGCAGATAAGGTACATTTTGATTTTAAGAAGGTTAATGTCCATTTTCCCTGAAGGCTTATCAAGTAACCTCATCCTACAACCATCATCTCCTCTTTGAAACTGTAGTAACACTTATTGTACATAACACTTAATTAGTAATTACACTAAATAGTACATTAAATTGTAAGCTCCTTAAAGGCAGGGGCTGGCTTTTTCCTCCTTATGTATCCCAGCCTTCGCACAGTGCCTGGCACTTAGTAGGCACTTAACAAATCCTTACTGATTGATTAATTATCAAGTGCTGCCTTGTAGTGTTATTCATCATTTCATGTACCTATCACATGTCTCCAATCAGACTACAAGGTTCTTGGGGGAAGGAACCATGGACTTAACCTTTCTGTATCGCCAGCACCATACAGGTGCTTTGTACTTTGTGTATACTCAATACGTTTGCTGATTTCACTAAATTCAATCAATATTTATTAAGGACTTACTGTGTACAAGGCTAAGTAGGAAATAAATATGAATAACATCCTGAGTGCTGTAGAAGATGCAACTGAAATGACTTTAGGCTGAGGCGATTAGGAACATTCTTTTCTCTCTACAAGCCCCAAAGTACACTCCCCTCTCCTCAAACCCCTCAGATGACTTTCCCCTTTGGTTTACCAAGAGACTGAAACTATTCAATAGAAACCATCAGCCTCCTTGCCCTAGACCTCCTAACCTCTCAGCATCCTCATCCTCGCTTTTCTCCTTCTCTCTTGTCTCACAAGGGGAGGCTCTTTTTCTTGAGGCAGCCAAGTGGCGTAGTGGATACAGCATTGGGCTCCTGTGAATGTCACTCAGCTAGTAAGCGTGTGAGGCAGGGTTTTTATCTTACCCAGCTGACTCAGAAAAAGGCTTCTCTTTTGAAGGGGACGCTGGAGCTGGGCCTTGATGATTCAGTACTCTAAGAGGCAGAATACAGAAGAATGCATTCTGGGAATGAGGAACAGCTTTCGTAAAGTCCTGCTGCTGGGAGATGGAGTGCTCAGTTTGGTGTAGACCGATTTGCTGGGACATAGACTGTATGAAGAGCAACAACAGCACTACAAATGGCCCTTTCCCAAATGGCATACTCTTAGCTGTTTATCTAGCACACATTCATATTAGAATATCCCTCAGCTATAGAAGGAGAAGGTTTGCTTACCCAAACTTGGGGACCATCTTTTATATTATTATCATTGTTTGTGTTAAATTACAGGAACATCTCATTCTTGGTTTACCAAATACTAGTGGTACAAAAATACAATTCACATTTTTCCTAAAAATATGAGAACCTGGGTGGGCGCAGACATCGTGTATGAAACTAAGTAGCCAGGCCAGGCTAGTTGGGAGTAGTAGAAATTTCTCTTCCCGCAAAGGATGCCTGGTCGGGTAAATTGTGATGAGGTGGCAAAAAACCAAACAGAAGTAAAAGGCATCTATGTAGTGAATGGGGTGTCAGCCTCAGTCAGAGCCAGGAAGACCTGGGATCAAGGCCTGGGACACATACAGGCTACACGCTGATCGGCAAATCCTTTCAGGCTTTAGGGTTCGAGGCAGCTAAGACTATATGTTATAGAGAAAATGCTGTTGAAACTGGATTTTGGGGAGAACAGAATTGCTTGATGCCTCTTTGACAGGCAGCTCCAAATCTTCAACACCTCCTTTCGTCCTGATCCTTTTAAAACAAAACTCAGAGGACTTTGTCGTGGTAGTTGTGCCCTTCTCTTTATACTATCTAGCAAAGCAAGCAGTAGGCCCTCAACAAATCCTTATTGTTTGATAAAGATACTGTTTCCTTCTGTCTAGTGAAAATGGCTATGCTAACACAGACACATTTTCTTCCTATGTAACAATTCAAGCACCCTCTTTTTGTTTTAATGATTAATTTTTATTGTCCTACCTGATTTTCTTTTTTTTTTTTACAGCTGCTTTTAAAGAAACATCCCTTTTGTTACTCTCTCTGAGCTGAGTGGCTCAGGAGAGAATGTCACCTGTGGTAAGGGTGGGGGTGTGACATAAACCACAGTTTACCCGTCTATAGCGCGGGCTGACTCATTTGTCACATCCACGCACAGAACACAGAAGTTGTTCCCTATACCACTGAAATGACACGACGAGTTCTTTCAGTCTATCAATCTACCTAGCTACCCACTTTCCCCATGTTTATGTGTATGTTCAAAACAAGAAACTACACACGACACAAGAGGCTTCCTAAACGCTCGTCGTTTGTTGACGATTGCTGAATTCAAAATAAGATAAAAACATGAAAGGATAACTACAAAAGGAAGAGGTGAGCAGGGGCGTGTATTCAAGAGACCTGGAGGCAGAAGAAAAGGGTTCAAATGCTGACCCTGACACACAGGGGCAAGGCAAACGCTTCGCCCTCTCTGGGCCTCAGTTTCCTCCCCAGCCATGAAGCGTGGGAGCCGAACGGGACCATGCCTCAGGCCGCTCCCAGTTCTCGATCCGGAGCACCAGGGCGGTGGGCTGGGGCCAGAGGCCCCGGGATTCAATTCTGGCTCTGTCGCCCTCGTGACCATGGACAGATCACCATCTGTAGGAGCCTCGGTTTCCCCAGATGTAAAATGAGGGGGTTGGACTCTGTGCCTCTCCAATGGGGTTCCTTTCGGCGCAAGGGCCTGAGGGGGATGGCGCGTGGGGGTCGGTGGTTTTCGGGGTGAAGCCAGCGACTGTGGGTGCCCGCCCCGTCCTCTAGGGCCAGGGTAGTGACGACGGGGGTCAAACTCACCGGAGCAGAACAGGGAAGGGGGGAGGGGAACAGCGCGCGGGGAACGCTGGGGCGGGGGAGGGTAGGCGCAAGCGCATTGGTGCCTCCTCCTTCTCCGTACTCCCCCGCCCCCCCGGCCCAAACCGTCCCCTTCCCCCCGCTGCTCTCCCACCCGCTAGAGCCCCTTTCCCACGCGTCCCCCTCCCCCCGCACCGCCCTCTCTTTACCTCAGCGCCGCGCGTGGGCTTCCGGACACAGCGCGGCCGGCTCTCGTCCCCTCTGCTGCCCGGGCCGCTTGACCTGGCAAACCTGCACTGGCGATGCCTCCGCGGGGTCGGCTGCCTCCGCGTCTCAGGTCGATGTCTGGCCCAGCAGCGGGTCCGAGGCCGGAAGGCGCCTTTGGCCCGGGCGGGCAGCCTTTCGTCCAGGCGTCTGTAACCCGAGGAGGCCGGGCCGACGCCAGGCCCTTTGCCCGGACCGGGCGCACCGGCCCATTGATTTTTGTGACCAAACAAGGGCCAGGGTTTAGAGCCGGAAGGACCACCCCACCCACCCAACCCCCACTCTACAGATGAGGAAACTGAGGCCCTGATGCCCACGGCCCAGCCCGAGCATCCGAAGTGGGGTTGGACACCTGCCCACTCCCCCCTCTGCCTGACCATTGTCTGCCCGAGGCAGTACAGACCTGCACTTGTGGTCAAAAGAAACGGGTTCAAATCCCGCTCTTTGGAACTAGATCTAGTATCTCTTCTAATTAGTCTCTGTGTGACCTTGGACAAGTCACTACCTTCGAGGCTCAGTCATCTCTCAGTTCCCTTACACCTCTAGAACTTATGCCTGAGGGCCACTGGGGCTATAAAGTAAAATGGCAAGTATATAGAATGGGAGGAGGCCTTAGAGATCGTTAGACATCCAGCTATTAAAAACACAATGCATTCAAATACAAATATAGTTACATTGGAAAAGCATAAACACTACTTAAACTTGAACTAAAATTTAGAGATGACTTTACAAAAACACAACAAAACTATTTGCAAATACTGTATAGCCAATATTTGCTTTAGGTAAACACAGCTTTGCCAAGCTTAGTATAATTCCTCTGTAAATCATTAGCAGTAAGTCTTTGGTTTTAACAAATGTTTGGATGTGATATGGCAGGTCTTCTCACCACACTCCCAAAAAACAGCTCTGAAAAATAACACAAAAAAAGCTCCTGAAAGCCACTACACTTTTGTAAAGTCTTAGGGAAAAAAAAGCTACATCTTTTCCCTCTCTGGTGCATTTTCCACTAAGATGTCAAATTGATCTTCCTTAAACACAAGTCTGACCACATCCCCCTCTTCCTCCCAATTCAGGAAATTCTAGTGATTCCCTATTACCTCAGAATCAATTATAAAAACCTGTTTAGACTTCAAAGCCCTTCATAAACTGTCCCCTATCTTTCCAGTCTTCTTACATCGTACTGCCTCCCCACATTTGCACAGTACTCCCCAATGTACCCCACAATCTGGTGACACTGGCCTCCTTGCTGTTTCCCAAACGAGAGACTCTCTGTGTGACCTTGGACAAATAACTACCTACCAGGCTCAGTCATCTCTCAGGTCCCTTACAACTCCAGAACTTATGCTTGAGTGGCACTGAGGATATAAAGTAATTAATAAAATTAATAAATGCACTTCATCTCTCAGCTGTGGGCATTTCCTGACTCCCCTGCCTTCAATGCTTTCCCTCTTCTTCTCCTCCTGGCTTCCCTGGTTTCCTTCCCTCTGTCAAAACCTCACCCAGTTCTCTTTGATGGGAAGAAAGGCAAAAGACAGTCCCTGTCCTCAAGGAGTTCACAATCTTAACGGGGGAAGACAACACAAAAAAGCTGAAAAGGGAGGAGGAGAGAGAGAGTACCAAGCATATGCGGTTTCTCCTGTTGTCTACTCCCCACCCCCTCCAGTCAGAGGGAGGGAGGGGCCCAAAGGGCAAAGGTTACCGAGGAAGTCTTAGTTTCAGAGTTAATTTGATCTTGTAGGAAAGATGAGTTTTAGGGCAATAATGGTGGCATCCAGGTAAGCAGCCAGGTGGGAAGTTTTGGACATACTGAATTTATTATATCTGTGGCATATTCAGTTCAAGATAACCAATAAACAGGCACTTGAAGTTTTGAGAATGGTTGTTGTTTGTCCTTTGTTCTTGAAGAGGACCATGACATCAAGGAGGTGATGCCATGACTTGCAAGTGAATTGGATTTAAGTGATGGAGGGCTGTGCAGAGTCACCAGAGCCATATGGAACCAGTGACAAGATACAAATCAGGACGACTGGAGATAGCCCCTTCAAGAATGGAGGTCAGGGGTGAAATTAAAGCTGGATAAGTAGATTTGAGAATCACCAGAATAGCTATGATAATTGAATCTGTGGGAGCTGGGGTGATCACCAGCTACATATAGTATGGAACGAGAAGAGGAGAGGCCCCAAGATAAATCCCTGGGACACACCCCATTAGCAGGCATGAGACAAATAAAGGAGCAGTCTAGGTAGGAGGAGAGCCAGAAGGGAGTAGGGTCATCAAAGCTAGAGAGAGTTTATGAAGAAGAATATAGCAAAGAACAGTGTCAATGGCTGCATGTCATCGCTCCCATTAGAATGTGAGTTCTTTGAGGTTAGGGACTTTTTTGCTTTTCTGTAGTGCTTATCACATGTGGTACCTGACACATAGTAGGTGATTAATAAATGCTTGTAGACTTGAGAATTAAGTCTTAGTAATATAACAGAATCACATGTGTTAACAGGGATTTTTTGACAGATCTGGAATGCCTTGCTCCTTGGACATAATGGGGGTCCACCTTTGTGTGGAACAGAACTACTGTGCCTGGGTGACCACTCCCTCATTCTCCTATCTTCAAGATAGGTATTGGGCTTGTAATTATAGCCATCCATTACAATTAGATATTTGAAGAGACCTGAGTCTTTTGAGCAGGTCAGGATAAAAGCCACTTCCCCAGTTACTTGGTTAGGAAGTAGTTTTGCCCTAAATCTAACAGTTTAGTCAGGCCAAATTAGCTCTAATAGCTTAATCTGGCCAAGTTAGCTCTCCTCCAACCATACATTTACACAATCACAGATAAAAGCAAACACTTTTCTTAGTGAGCAGGAATGGGGAAGCCATACAGATTAGTTTAGGGGCAGCAGAATACACCAAAGCTCTGCCACTATGAACAAAATGAAATATCAGTTCAACTCCAAAGAGAGCTATTTCACCTGAGTATTCCTCTCTTAGCAGTCTCTGGGGATGCAGGTGCTGGGAATCAGGGGACATATTGGTTGGGGTACTGGTTGGATTTCTCAATCTCTGGGCTCCATCAGCTTCCACAACCCCTCCCACAGAAAGCATGGATACTTTTACTGTATCTTCAGAGGGAATGGAATGCTGGGAAGCTACAGTTATCTCTGAGCAGCCTGTGAGAGGACTAGCAGTTTAACTGTCATTTTGAAGAGTTAATGCTCCTGGCTGGAGTGAGACTGAGAAACCAAAGAGAAAGGACTAAGAAACTTCCTTCCTAAAAGACGATGACTTAACTGTCAATGAGAGACTGAAGAGACATTTCCTGAGAGAACTGAGTTCATCTTACTCTTATCTTGCAAAGAAATATTCCACATCAGTAGCACCCCTTCCCTCACCTCTCTTTTTAAATTGCTTTAAAAAATAACAGAAATCTACTTTTTTCTCCATCCCACTTGCCATCCTCTTTGGGAAAAAAAAAAGAGAGAGAGAGAAAAGAAAAATATATTCCTGGTCACAAATATGCAGAGTCAAGCAAAACAAATTCCCTCATTGACTGCAAACAAAATTATACATGTCTCGTTCTGCACCCTAAATCTATCACCTCTAGGTCAGGAGGTAGATGTTTCATCATCATTCCTTTGGAAACATAGATGGTCATTGTATGAATCATAGTTCTTTTAGCTTTCAAAGTTGTTTGTCTTTACAGGGTTGTTATTCATATAAATTTTTCTCCTAGCTCTGTTCATTTCATTCTTTGTTTATAAAAGTCTTCAAAATTGTTAATTTTATAATGCTAATGTTTAAATTAAGTATAAATTGTTCTTCTGGTTCTGCTTACTCTCCATTAGTTCCTGTGTTTTTCTATTTCTCTTTGATATTATCTATTTCCTAATTTCTTGCAGGAAAATAGCATTCCCTCATATGCATATACCGTACTTATTCAGCCATTCTTCAATTGATGGGCATTCCTTTAATTTCCTTCCCCCGCTCCCAGGCGAGGCAATTGGGGTTGAGTGACTTGCCCAGGGTCACACACTAGTATCATGTGTCCGAGGCCAGATTTGAACTCAGGTCTTCCTAATTCCAGGGCCAGTGTTGTACCCACTGCACCACCCAGCTGCCCCTTGTTATTTTGTTTGTTTTTCTGCTACCCCAAAAAGAACTGCTATAAATATTTTTGCACATATGCATCCTGTTCCTATTTCTTTGAACACTTTGATCATTTTAAGTATAAGCCTAACAGTAGCAAAGCTGGGTCAAAGAGCTTACACTGTTTGTGTTTATAGACAAATTGTTTTCCATAATGGAAATTTAATTTTCTGGACAGCTTTTTTTTTTGTCATTTCTTGACATATGATTCTCCCTTCTCTGGCCCCTTTGAAATCTGCTCTCCTGAAATCTAGGGCATGAATTAATTATTATGATTTATTTATGATCAATTCTTTTATATTTACTGATTATAAAAAGAATTAGTTACCTTGAGACCAATTTACCTGTCACCTTTGAGAATGAGCAAAGGTTTCTTAGTAATACTCTTCAATTGGAAAATACTTTTTGTTCTCTGTTTAATTTTCTGGGCAGTTTTCTTTTGTCATTTCTTGAAATATGATGCCAAGACTATACTTGTACAAAAACTATTTTATATCATTTTAAAAAAATTTTGAATGCAAAATGAGAAAAGACAAAAAAATGCCATTACCCAGCAGACCATAAAGAGGATTCAATATAAAACAATAAATTTCCATCTCAAGAAAACCTATATAATAAATATTACATATTGTTTTCAAAGATGTCCAGCTTTTCTTTGCTTCCTTGTTGGTTTTCTTTTGTTCTCTGCTGTGTGCTTTTTACTTTATTTTTTTCTCCTCTCTCCCCACCCCTACCCTAAAAAAGGCTACAGCTGAGCTCAGATATACATATATGCACGTATATACACATCTGCATAAATATCTATAAACATATACATATATACACATACACTCATACACATATATGTAAGACCATACTATGCTTATTTCCACCTGTCATCTGTTTCTCTGAAAGATAGAAAGCATCTTTCTTCATAGGCCCAAGTCTTTCCATATTTTTCTAAATCAACCAGCTCATCATTTCCTACACCACAGCATAATATGTGAAGTGTTGGTGTAAATCTGATTTCTTCCATATTACAGCGTAATTTTACCCCAGCAGTTTTTGTCAGATACTGAATATTTATCCCTGTCATTTGGAGTTTGTGTTTCTTGAATGCTAGAGTAATAAATATAGTTGCTTCTCTATGTTGTGTACAAATCTGCTTCCCTGTTCAATCTCTTTACTTCTAACCAGTACCAAATTGTTGTGAGAATCACTGCTTTGTGGTTTAGTTTGAGATCTGGCACTTCTAGGCCTTCTTCATTCTACTTCTTTTCATTATTTCCCTTGATATTCTTAAGGGTTTTTTTGTTTGGTTTGGTTTGCACCTCCATATGAATTTCATGTAAAAGGAAGGCTTTTAGGTACTCTAATGATTCTGAAATTCTCTCTCCTATATCTTTTTTCAGTATAAGTATTTTTCTGTAAGATACCTCATACTTCCTTCTTTTTTTCACTCTTTTGACTCTAATATTTCTTGATGTCTCATGCTGCCTTCAGATTCGATTTGGTCCATTCTGATTTTCAGGGAGTTATTTTCTTGGGTACGATTTTGTACCTCTTATGTCAAGCTCTTTCCAGATCTTTCTTCTGTGACTCTTATTAGATTTTTAAAATATTTTTTAGCTCTTTAAAAAATTCTTGCTTTAACTGTTAAAGGAATTCTGGTTGGGCTTATGTCTAAGCTGCAATTTTTTCCTTGAGATTTTGCTTATAGATATTTTTGATTCATTCTCTTCTGGGTTTATGTCTTGAGCTTCCCATGTCATTATAATAGCTCTTTATGGTGGAATTCTTCTTTGCTTTCTACTTTTTTTGAGCTTACTTCTTGACTTTGGACTTTATGCTTAATGTTGGGCTCTCAGCACTTCTGGTGCCAATATCTGGCCTGAGATTTTGCTTATTTCATCCTTCTGCTGGTTTTATAGCTCAGGTTGAGGACTTGCAAGCTCTCAGTGCTCTCAAAGTGATGTGATCAGGGGCAAGATCTGCTCACTGACCTCCCTCCCGCCTCCTTGTCCCAGCTCTGCAAGTTCCTGAGCCAGGTTTGGGTCTGTCACATTGGGACTGGGTCTGGTTGGGCGTTTAAGTAGGGTAATGCTGGACTAAGAGACTATTTGCCTGCTGGGAGGCTCTACAGATTGAGGATTGAACTGTTTGCTCCCCTTTGGTATGGTAATCCTGCCCCGGTTATGCCACTCTAGACTTTTATAGTATAGAGGAGGCTAGAGAGAGTTCTTTATTTGCATTGGGATCAGAGCTACTATTTGCTTCCAGAATTCATTCCATATGAATATGGCCTGTATAGAGCAAGGCATCCTCTCCTTTCCTCCCTTACCCTAGCCACTGCTCCTTTGGGACTGCTCCTCTCCATGTTGGGTCAGTGACTCAGAACTGGCTAGTGAGTGACAGAGCTACCAGATAGCACCCATTCATGCACCCCGAGCTACTTCAGGAATAGTCTGTGATCTCTTTCTGCTTCATGCTTCCTGTCCTAGTGCCTAGTCTTGGCTTTTTTTTTTTTCAGTCCCTGGGTGCTGGAATGCTCCATGCTGTGTATTCCTGGCCAGGCTGCATCCCAATATCTTCCTACCTCTCTGTCTGTCGTCTGTCTGGTTCATTTATGATTTCTCAAAAGAGAGCTCTAGAAAATCAGGCTTTGATAAAGCCCACTGGGACTCACATGGAACTGCTTGACTGTACCTTAAACTTAAATCACTCTGGCTCTCACTGATTGGCCAGGAGGTTCTAGCCCAAGCCTCACTTGCTCATTGTTTGGGTTTTGGTGACTCAGGGTGAGTGTAAATAGCAATTGTTTCTGTTGTGACCAGAAATCCTAAGGGTCTTCCCTTCTCAGATTGATTGATTTATTTGTTTGTTTTGACTAGGCAAATTAGGCCATCTTTTGCCTCATTTCTTACCCAGCTTTAAATCACTGAATGAGTGTTGTCTCAGACAAATTGAGACCTGGGAAAGATTTAAAAAGGCCAAAGTCTCCCCACTGCATCTGGGGCCCTCTCCAGTCATCCCAACCTGTGTCTTGCCACCAGACTCAGATGACTCTGGAGGAGACAGTGAGGCTGGTGACTTTGCACAGCCCTGCCTCACTTAAATCCAATTCACTTGCAAGGTAAGACATCACCCTTGTGATGTCATTGGACCTCTGAGAACAAAGGATGAACAACAACAAGCCTCCCTGGGCTGTAAAAATGATCCCCTGTGACTTTTTCTTGGATTTCCCCATCAGAATTCCATTTGGAACATTTTCTAGATCTTTGTGAAGGAGGTTTGGTGAGCAAGGCTATACGTCTCCACTCTATCATCTTGATGCCATCCCTCATTTAATTTGCTGTGTATGTGGTGGTCCCTGCTAATAAAATGTAAACTCTTTTAGAGGGTGAGGACTGTTTATTTTTATTTTTGCATCCATAGTACCTGACACAGAGCCTGGAACATAGTAGCCTTAAGTATAATTAAGTGCAATCTCACTACTAGCATTCAAGTGAGCATAGATTTGAATGGTCACCTAGGTTTTAATGTTGTTATACTGCCTACCAAGAAAATATTTAAAATAATGCAGTTTACAAATTTAGCAGCTTTACAAAGTGTTGACCACAGTCTGAAGTTGCCAGAGGGTAAAGAGGAGGCAGAAGCAGCAAGGGTGACTTCTCTAGCATGACAAGATTCTTTTTCATTAGGTAATAAGTAAATGTGTAGTGTTCAGTCATTTTCAGTAGTGTCCACCTCTTCATGATCCAATTTGGGGTTTTCTTGGCAAAGATACTGAAGTGGTTTACCATTTCCTTCTCCATCTTATTTGACAGATGAGGAAGCTGAGGCAAACAGAGTTAAGTGACTTGCCCAGGGTCACATAGCTAGTAAATATCTGAGGCCAGATCTGAACTCAAGAAGGTGAGTTTTCTGATTCTAGGCTTGGCTCTCTATCTACAGCAGTAGATACCAAGAAAATAAATACCACCTAGCTGTAAAGCAAGGGAATGGATGGATCTCAGTCCCATAGCCAAAAAGGCAGGGAAAAGTCTGCAGAGCAGTCTCACCAACAGCCATGCTTCTATATCTCTAGGATTCTGTCACTGGGGAGCAGCAATGCCTGACAGTGTTCATTCTAGTCCATGATGGCCAAATTCAGCACATGAAGTTTGTCTGGGATGTTGCTCTGGCTCTAGCCTCCACTATTCTCCACCTATTTGCTGATGTCAAAGTCTTTCCCCTCCACCTCTTGCTTGCTTGGCTTGCCTTCCTTTTTTTTTTTTTTTTACCCACAAACTTCATTTTCAAGGTCAGGGCACAAGGCCCCCTGGGTAGCTTATCCTAAGGCAAAGTCTAAAATTCGATCTGACCTTAGAGAACCTGGAATGAAGCTGCTTACCAGCAGTTTCCCCTGCTCTGTGTCCTTTTGCTCCATTCTAAGGCTTATAGTAGAGTTCCAAATGGGAGGTCTGCATGATGAAAACTCTCTTCTTCCTGATTGAGAATACATCACCTTTGCAAACATAGCATTTACAAAAGCCTTGTGAGTCAGTACTTTAACTTTTACTTAAACTAACAGAAAAGTAGATGATCAAAGGCGAATGGTTAAATATCACCAGAATGTATCATGCAAAGTAGCAAAAGTCCTACCTTTGAAGTTTTAACCACCAGTAAGACCTTGACTTCAGGGTTTCAACACTTGTTGTTGGCAGTGGCAGTCTCTATTACACAAAAGTGAAAAAAAAAAAAGCTCGTATTTTCTCCTCAAAATAGGAGAGCAAAGTATATTAGGGATAGAAATAGGTGAAGAAAAAGACTCATAGATTCATTAATTATTACAGCTGGAAATGAGAAAACACCTGATTCAATCTCATTATTTTCCTGATTAGAACACTAGCTGTTATGAGCAGGGAAGATATTCAAGTACATATAATAAACCACAAAGATGATATCTACATGCAATCATTTGGAGTTTATTTTTGTGGTATATATGAAAAAAAGAACTCAATAACCTTTTAGACTGTTGAAATATTTAAGTACTGCTTAATAAAGATACTTTAAAAATCTGTAAAGAGAAAAATCTAGAAAAATGAAATTGTCATTGTGTAATCAGTGTCTTAAAGTGTAAATTATGCCAATAAAAAAATTAACAGAGAATTCTAGTTGAGAACATAATAAAGACTGGTTGGAAGAAAACATTGCCCTCGAACTAGAGACTTCATTTATCTTGAGGTCAGAGGATCAGAGGACTTAAAATTTTTTAATTTTAGTTTCATTTTATTCTGAATTTAGCAAGCATCAAATAAAATGAGTATTTCTACACACATTGTAGAACAGAAAGGATTGTGCATGTATTATGTATTATGTGGTTTTGCTTTTCTTTTTAAGTATACAACAAATTCAGCATATGACACTCAAACCGTCTTGCTTGTCTGTGCTTGCTTCATGAGTTACAAGATTTAGAGCTAGGGAGGATGGTTGCTATAGCAGGAAGAATGTTGGGTTTTAAGTCAGACGCCCTGGGCCAGCTCTGCTGTTTACTCTCTGTATGACCATGGACAAGTCACTTCATTCCTTAGGCCTCATTTTCCTCTTCTGTACGGGAGTTGAGCTAGATGACCTCTAAGGGTCCTTTTTAGTTATGTCTATTATATAGAAATGCTGATCTCTCCATGTTTCGGTTTTCCAAAGTTTTCATTGAATTTGAGTAGATACCTGGCAGACATAGCATTGTAAGCATAACTGTTCAATATCTAACTTGACCCTATCATTTTACAGAGAAGAGAATGGAGAACATAGCAATAGACTATAACTATTTTAATCATTCCTATGATTAGTTTTCTCCTTTTGTGGTTCAGATATGAAAATTTTATCTGCTATTGAAGTTATCAGAAAGATTCATGTTTCATCTACATGTATTACTGAGAGTCAAATGCCAGTAAAGTTTCAACATTTTGGAAATATAATTACTATGAATTCTCCATTCCAATTCCATAGGACCCCATAATACATCTCCCAAGGATGTGTGAGAGATAAGGGCTTCCATTTTCCATTCCTGTTTAGAGGGTTCCATATCCTCTCAATATTTCCTAGCTACCCTGCAGAGGGCTTCCCTTTTCTGAAATTAAAATATCCCAAGCTCTACACCATGCGATGGAACATTGGGTTTAGTAATTGCTAAATTATTCACAGTAGGCTGCATGTAAAATATAGACTCTTCACACTAGCAGGAAATGAAGCAGTTGGAAAGTAATAGGTAAAAGTCTTGCCCCCCTCCCCCTCGCCCCACAAAGAAAATCATGCTTCTAAGGTAGTAGAACAATAACCATTTTTCTTTTTCTTTTCTAGGAACGTATTAGTGAGACCATAAAGTTTTAAAACAGTTTCAAATATAAAATTATTGACTAGCTAAAATCAAACTTCTAGTGAAAATAATTACTTGTAAAAATTAAATTCTTTGGAGATTTTATAAAGGTGATTCGCTAAATTATTTCCATGAAACTAGATTTTTAGTGAAATTGACATCAGTAGTCAATAGGTACATTAAAAAATGCCCTGTGTTTTTCATATGGTCCAATGTTTATCAATAACTTTTGTATGGTCTGAATATAAATGAGAGTTAACAAAGATATGAAATTAATAGAAATTTATACATAATTTATTAATTTAATTCTATCTAGTAGCTCAGTGCTTAATTATCTTACTACAAGCCAAATTACTGTCATTGAGATATGACTTTTATTAATTATTCAATTTTGACAGAAAAATGAAATTAGTATATTCAGTGAAGGAAGAACAGTTTTCTGTTAGGCATATCACTTACCTGTTAGAAGCTAACCTTTCTGTGTAGTTAGAAGCAGTCAATTGGTGGTATTTGAAATTAAAACATTAAAGCAGCCTGATTTTGGCATTCAACTACTTTAAACTGCAGCCTTGGAAATTCTCTTCAATGAAACCCTAGCCCTCTGGTCACTATCTTTGTTTTGGTAGAAGATCCTCAGGGACATCTTTGACAGGAAATAAGTTATCATCACAAGCCAAGGTTAGTTTAAGTGATAGAGAAGATTAGAAATAAAGCCATATTTCCTTGATTTGTACACTGTTGCTATCATTCCTGCACACACAGAAACAGTTAAAAACATTTAATTTTAATACGTGGTTTATAGATTTTAAGGTCCTGTGCTTCTTGACTGAGTGGTAAGTCAATTGTTTGATATTGCTTGATATCAATTGCTTAATAGCCTACTAGAATGATATCGTGGATTAGCACTTTTTTTCAGTCCCATTGTCTTCTGTCACCAGATAGAAAATTAATATTATCTAAGGAGAAGATCTTTTTCAAGATATTACTTATGGAAGATAATCTCTGAGTACAATCTGCTTTGTATTTTGTAAAAGGAATGCTTTACTGACCAAGGATAGTTAAGACTTTGGTAACCTTCTCCAACAACCTGGTCTTCAGGCATCTCAACTATCATCTTTCAAGTCTTTAAGTCATCTACAAGCCTAGAAAAATGTTGAAATTTTTTTTCTCTTCCCTGACTACAAATTCCAATTCTACCTTTCTCACTCCCTCACTCACCTCAAATCTGCTCTTCACTTCTAGTTCCTTATCTCCTCCTTATTTTAGTATATGAAATCTTACTGGCTTTACTTGTCTCTTGACTTATGTTGGATGCTATAACTATCTGTTTCAATCCCACTTTACATCCTGACCAGCACCATGCAACTCCTCACCTCCCTGACTTTCTGCCATAGCTGTGCTGCCAGTCCTAAAGACTAGGTGAGTTTCACTATCTGTCTACTTTTCTCCTATTTCTAGGATGATTAGAATAGCAAACTTTCAGCTAATTCCACTAAAGTCAATGCCACTTAAGTTGAAGGGGGAAAGTGACAAATTTGTCTTGCCAAAATTTTATTCTCCCTTTTGTTTTATTCAATCATTTCAGTCATGTCTGACTCTTCATGACCACATTTGGGGTTTCTTGGAAGAAATACTGTAATGATTTGCCATTTCCTTCTCTAGCTCATTTTATAGGTGAGAAACTGAGGCTACCAGGGTTAAGTGACTTGCCCAGGATCACATAGCTAATAAATATCAAAAGCCAGATTTGAACTCAGGAAGATGAGTATTCCTGACTTCAGGCCCAGCATTTGATCCACTGAGCCACCTAGCTGCCCTATTCTCCTTTGGATGAGGGAATAAAAAAACAAAGCTAGATGTTAAGTTCATTATAATGACCTTAGGGGAAAGATTTTCTCAGACAACAAGCACATAACTTATATTTCAAAAACTTATCTATATACCAATTGTTTGGAACTTATAACACGTTTTTCATATAAAGGTATAAATGGTGGTTGGGTCTCATCCTGGTCCACATGAGCCCATGCAAATGTCAATGAAATTAAAAAACCATTTACTAAGTGTGTACTTTGTACAAGGTTCCATGCAAGCTGTGGACTCAAGTACAAAAACAATATCAGAGAGGCAATGACCAGACCTCTGCCAGATTGCACCACGACTTTGGAAGCATCAAAAACTTATAGACCCCCAGACCAAGCTGTGAAAACAGCAGGACATAAAAGCCTGAAGCTTGAGACAGTCACCTCCCCTCCTTAACTCCCCCTTTCCACCACCAGCCCCAGCAGAGTAAGCATAGCCAACTCTAACATAAAGTCCAAAGTCAAGAAATAGGTTGGAAAAATGAGTCAACAATGAAAAGAACTATACAGCTCTTGACTCAGCTTGAAGAATTTACATTCTATTAGGGGAATCCAAGATATATGAGAGGGTAAGCAAATCAAGAGGAAGAGAGGAGCCAAAGCTGAAGGAATCAGAGGAGGTTTCACAGAGGAATTGGCACCTGAACTATGTTTTGAAAGAAGCTAGGGGGGGCAGGTAGGTGGTTCAGTGGATAGAGCACTGGCTTTGAAGTCAGGAGGACCTGAGTTCAAATCCGGCCTCAGACTTAACACTTGACACTTACTAGCTGTGTGACCCTGGGCAAGTCACTTAACCCCAATTGAAGAAAGAAAGAAAGAAAGAAAGAAAGAAAGAAAGAAAGAAAGAAAGAAAGAAAGAAAGAAAGAGAGAAGCTAGGGATGTTGGCCAAGGTGAAGTTTCAGATCACTCCAGGCATGGCTGAGCCCTGTGCAAAGGCATGAGATGAAAAGCCATATACAGGAAAATATCTAGCGTGTCAGTGTCGTATAAAGGGGAATAAATGTGAAATAAAAATAAAAAGGTAAGTGGGATCCATGCTGTGGGCTTTAAATACCAGGTGGTAGATTTTTCATTTTATGCTAGAAGCAATAGGGAACCACTGAATATTTGGGGGAGTGTTTGTCTCTAGAAAACCAACTTAGCTAGGTCCAATGTGTGGAGACTCATCCTCAGGAGCGTGGCCACCAATGTTTGGGCTCTAACGACTCTTGATGTTATAATGCACTACATCTATGCCAGTGGGAAGAACATCCATACTGGCTTAAATCATGGGTATTTTGAAGCCTAGACATGAAGAATGATATAATTTTAACTGAAACTCCATTCAGGCCAGCAGAGGCATAGCTATTGCTGGAGTTACCACCACTGCTGGCTGCCTTTCCCATCTAGCCACCATTCTCACTTCTAGCCGTGGCTTCTATTGCCACCAATCAGAAAGGAATGTTTCCACTAGGCTGCAAACTCAGGCTCTCTCTGTCTCTCTTTCTCTTTGAAAGAGACCTACCTCTTTGCAGCCATAGTAGTCCCTAGCTTCCTGGTAACAAGGCAAAAGGGCCACTGATAAAGAATGTCATCTTTCCTTCTATCCAAGACATGCTTTCATTGTTATTGTTGTTCCTCCTTCATTCTCGAAGAGGACCAATGACATCACAAAGGTGATGTCTTGACTTACTAGTGAATTGGATTTAAGTGAAGCAGAGCTTCACAAAGTCATTGGCCTCACTCTGTCCTCTAGAGTCATCTGAGTCCACTGGTAAGACATAAGTCAAGACAGCTATCAGAGCCTCCCACTTGGAACTCTGTTCTGATAGATGAGGGCTTTCACCTTGTCTTGCCTACAAGCAGGCCACCTTTTATCTCCTGGTTATATCCAAACCATGTTACCTGTACTGTGCATAACCCACCTACTCTACCCACTGAAATTTGGTCTAATGCCCTAGGACACTGGGCTCCTGATAGGTGAGTTATCACCTAGTCTTCCTTTGGAACTAGACCACCAGGTCACTTCATAGCAATATCTAAACTATGTTGCTGTGTATCTCCTCCACACTTCTCTTTCCCCTTCTTTCTCACTGAAGCTTCATTATATGTGTTACCTTCTTTTATTGGAATGCAAATTCCTTGAAGAAATGGACTGTCTCACTTTCGTATTTATATGCCCATTGCTTCGAATAGTGATTGATACATAATAAGAACTTAATGAATGCTTTCTCTTTCATTCATTTAATCATCCATTCATGTACATATTGTGACTGGATGAACTCATCATATTCCTTTTAATTCTGACACACAGGATGTTCACAAGCTAACTGGGAGTCAGAAAATCAGTTTGAATTCCCATCATCATGAGTCTATGAAAAGTGAAATTTTGAGTCAGTGATCCAAATAGTTTTAAAATAGCTGGAAGCTTGGCATTAAATGTAGGTAGAACTATTTAACATCCATTTTCACTTTTCATCCAGAATGTGTGGCATATGCAGAAACAAAATGTTTAGGCTACATAGAAACCTAAATATTTTGAAAGTCACGACACCTGTGCTGTTAAGAAACCCACAACATTTTCATGGAAAGCACTGGATTTGTCTGTATTAAGATAAGCAAAGGGACTTTCAGCCATCCCTCATACCTCCTTTGTTTTTTTCCCCTAGACTTCCCTCTGTGTTACCGGGCTGAGTTAGTGGATTTGACATGGCTTCCTAGGGGCATCCCTTTAGAAGGGAATGATTGTCTTGGTAAGTAAACAAATCCAGCCATCCGTTCAAGTGCTCCCTTCAGAACAAGCACCCTGTTTTGCTGAATTGATTTCCAGGACTCACTCAGGGGTCCCTGAGGCTAGATAGCTAAACTGGAACATTTTTAGCACACTGGCTAGTCAAACTACATAAAAAAAATATTTCACTGCCTTCAAAAAACAATATTGATGATAGAAAGTAGGGGGGTACTGCCCCAAAGAGATAACTTTTGTCAGTGATTCTTGCAGACATAGCTGGCCTCAGAGAGGTTAATTGTTGAAGGACTTGATGAGTCACCCGAGGAACCAGAGCAGACCTCAAATCGTATTTCCTCAGATTTAAGGACACTGCAGTACACATTTAAGGTGCCATATAATAGAGCAACACATTATCCTCTGATATCCTCTGCTATGTTGAATTTCAAAGCCTGGGATTTTGTCAGTGTATGGAGGTTCCTTGTGAGCAACCCCTTCTGCCAAATCAAATTGGGATCTGATCAGCAACTGAAGGAAGGCCTTAGTTAGCTGGTTCATTGGTTAAGTGATTTACATGGTACTGTACAGCTTGCTACCAGTCTGAGACCGAACTTCAACTTTACTCTTTCTTAATCCAAAGCTAGTTCTCTACCCACTAAACCATGCTTCCTCATTAGGGCCAGGAAAAGAGATTTTTGATGTCGAGTTGTTTTAGTCATGTCCAGCTCTCTGGGACCCCATTTGGAGTTTTCTTGGCAGAGATACTGTAGGGGCTTGGCATTTCCTTCTCCAGCTCTTTTAGATGAGGGATTGAGACAAACAGAATGACTTGCCCAGGGACACACAGCTAGTTGAGGTTGGATTAGAACTTAGGTCCTCCTTACTTCAGGGTGGGCACTCTATCCTAGCTACTCAGGAATGAGGTAATATTTGTAAACCTTAAATTGCTATATAAATAAATACTATTGTATCAGAGGCAGGTCTCAAACTAGTTCTTCCTGGCTTCAAGGGCAGCTCTCTCCTACCTCACGCTGCCTCTACTTCCTTATTTGGATCCCAAATTTAAAACCATATTTATACATATGTACATATTTACATATACCTGTATATATGATAAACTATACATAAATATAACATATAGTGCTGTGATTTGGTAGGGATAAGTATGGCGATTGGTTGCTGGGGGTGAGTGAGTATGAGGTTGTAGAGCAAAGGTTGGCAGTTCTACCAGCCTCAGATGTGATTTCCACACACCCCAGACAGCGCAGGGTTATGATGGGGCTTGGAGGGAATCTCTTTACCATAGTCCTCTGGTACTTTACAGGAGCTAAGACTGGCAACCAAGGGTATGAGAGAAGGCAAAATGAATTTCCTGACCACAACTCAAATGTGTTTAGATTAACATAGTCTTAGTAACAGCAGAGGGTTTAAATTGAACAGACACACTTAAATTCCAATGGGCTTCTCTAGCTAGTTGGTGGCTGAGCACAGCCGGCTGAGGTCTGGAATCACACAAAAGTCTGAGTTAGGCTCAGGAATGTAAGCTGAGCTGAGATTCTAGCAGCTATCACTGACTGCAATTCACTGGAAATACTGGCAGAAGGCAGTAGGGAGTAACTTAGCAGATAGCAAAAAGCAGCTTACCCAACTGCAACTCTCAAAGACCATCTATTAAGTCATGGAGAGGTCACAATTTGCATCAGTGGAGGAATTAAGCTATGGCGATAAGATAATGGAACCATGAAATATTGAAGAAGCATATGAACAAAAACATAGATATGTGAAGCACAATACTTTGACTTTCAAATTAGACAATTAGAAAGTAAAATGTTAAAAAAAATAGTATTCTGCTTCCTTTAACTCCCTCTACAAATAACCTTTTTTTTGCTTCCATATTTCAAAACATTCCTGTGACCTTTATTTTCTGTTATAGACCTTTTCAAGTGGAATCTGAGGTTGTTTATATAATATTCAAGGACAAGTGCCAGCTAGTTCTCTGAAATACAGCTATCATGGCCTTCCTCCAACTTGGTGCAAAGGTCAATAGTAGAAAGGAATGTGGGGTTAGGGATGGTAAATAGGGACTAAACCTTAAATTAAAAGATGGAAATAAAGGTTTTAAAAGCCATTATCAAGAAAAAATAAGCTCATATTAAAACTTAAAGGAAAATTAATTATTTTTCTAAATAGTACTGGAAAAATTACTCTAAAATGAAAGTCTTATGGGTGGCCGGCAAGAGCCATCCTAACTTCAAATATTAGGATGATGTAAATGATTGGCCCAATACATGCAAGGGAGTTATCAGACAATAGCTTCCATTAGCTTCTAAGTATAAAATTGTCAAACACAGGATACATTTTTTTTTTGATGGTTCTGTTTCTGGTGCTGGTTTAACTGAGTTAAGTGGATTCGATGGAGTTGAATGCCATGCCTTCTTTTGTCTCCCTTTTTCTTCATGAAGAAGGCTCTGGAATGTGGCAGATACAGCCAACATGGAATAGAGAATCCACCAGGTGGGAGATGGTAGGAGTCTGCCTTGGCAGACTTTTTTTATAGGGTCAGCAGGATGCTAGGGACCATATCACCAATGCAACACCTTCAGTTATGCATGAAACAAAGAAACCTTTATGCTCTAGTTAACTGCATCACAGGGACCTTAATATCATGTAGTTCAACTCCTACATTTTACAGATGAGGAAAATGAAGCCTTGGGAGTTAAGTGACTTCCCCAATATAATGTAGATAGTGACAGAAGTAGGGTTCAAGGCTCTCTGACTCCAAATGTAGCCCTCTTTCCAGTGATCCTAGCATCAGCTGGCACTGCCCGGTATCCATCGCTCCTGCTCAGCATTCCCTGGTCCTCTACCCACTGCAGCTATACTCCATTGCTGTACTCTCTGCTGATGCTTCCTTTTCATGTTGTTATAGTTCATTTAGAAATAGCCCACCTAAGGCCAATATGCTTCAGGGCTAATCAAGGTATTTTCAGATTGTTGTTGTTCAGGTCTACAATGCCAGCCAACTTGGTACACAGTTGTCCAGATCTTCTCAAACACCTCATCCTTTTCAAAAGAACATGTCCAATTCATTCCTAGGTGAATCAGGGCGAGTGAATTCTATTCACCTCTTCCCTGCTCTGGATATAGGCAGTATTCCCCTCCCCAACACAGTCAACACTTCATACCAAATCTTTGTGAGGTAACCTCACTCCTTTCTATTTGTCCTTCCAACTCCCACCCTCAGTGACTAGCACAAGGCTATGCAAATTAGACACAAGGCTCAGAGAAGCCACAAGAACCAACACTGAAGGAAAACCTTCAGACTTGGTGGCCAACGCTAGTGCTTGTGGCAATAAGTGTTCCTGTCTCTGTAATGCAAGCACAGGTGTGGACAGGTTTTAAACTGCAGCAGCTATTCTGAGCTAACTGGTCTTTGGTGATTGCTACAGAATACAGCCAAAAGCCTCAAAAGAAACAAATCCAACAGGAAGTCAAGAGCAATCAAAGCACAAATATTGCTCCCACTGTTCTCTGTGGCATATAGGTTGAATGGCATAATGCAACCAAGGATTTCATATTCATATTGCTTACAAGTTTGCCTGGAGTCATCTTTGTTTGCCAAATCTCCCTGTCCTGCACAAAACATTTCACTTTTTTTTCACTATTTTGTGTTATTTTTCTCTATGCACTTTCATCTTTTTAAAATGTTCATTTAATTTCTACTTTGCAGTGTGCACCAAAGTGATAATAAGCTAAATGTTAAATATTTAAAATAAGAAACTGTTTGATTTCAAATAGGGCAGGATGATCAGTTTATTGTCCAATCACATATATGAAGAGCTACTGCCAGATTTCAAATAAAAAAACGAAGTAGGCTGCCTTATTCTAATGAAATCACTGGCAGCTGTGGTGAATCTGCCACTTAATTTTTCAGAGAGGAAAATAAAAAGCCAGGAAGACCTCACTGACAGGACATTCTTGATAAATTAAATACTTTACTGGTTGAGATTCAATGCACACTAGCTGTTTCACCTAGCAAAGATGCTTTAAAATGAGGTAACTTTTCTCCTCTCACTATAATTGGAAATCTCCTGCCAAGGTCTCCTAGTTATTTGCTAACTTATGCTGACTGGTCCTCTTTCCTCTCAATGTGTCCCTATCTGGTCTCTGTCAAATCCCACATGTTCCTCACAAAATTTTACAGCTTGGGATGAGATAATTATCATCTGAACAACACCTGCTCTTCAGGATTTGGCCCAAATACTTATCATCATTCCCATTAATCATACATGTCATTTGTTTCCAATTTTACTCATTTAGCAAATTTTTATTCTAAGAATTTTTATGTGTGTAAAATATTCACTCTGATGTCACAGTCAAGAGATTGATGTAATCCATCTTGCATATATTTTCTGAATTCTTTGCATCAAACTTTCCCTAATACTTGTTCTGATTCTTAGGTACAGTACTGTAGCTGGGGTGGGACAACCAAAGCTTTTCCCCAGGACCCAGAAATTTAGAGTGTAGTGACACACCTTATGTACATACTTATAACAACTGAGTTCAGCACCTGGTTGGCAAGAATAATTGGTTAAAATAGAAAGCAACCAGATGGCATGATTCCTCCTTCCCATCTCTCTCTCTCTCTCTCTCTCTCTCTCTCTCTCTCTCTCTCTCTCTCTGTCTGTCTGTCTCTCTCTCTCTCTTTCTTTCTCTCTGTCTCTCTCATCTCTATGTATGTATGTATGTATGTATGTATGTATGTATGTATGTAACATTTGTAAACCTCACATCTCTGCAAAGGGGTGAAAGTGGGAGTATCTTCTCAGATCTTTTCTATTGAGCCATGCTTATCTTTAGTAATTTGCAACATACATTTTGATTTTGTGTGGGGCTGTTCTTTTCATCTACATTTCTTGTACTCATTGTATATCTATCTATCTATCTATCTATCTATCTATCTATCTATCTATCTATCTTTCTATCTACATCTTAGGAGAACTTTTGCAGAGCCCACCAGTCACCCAGTATGTCACTACAGTATCTCTCCCATCAGCACACTCAACTGAATTGTCCTATCATCAAAACTGCTGGTTACAGCTCTGCTTAGGTGAACTTATAATGTACCGATAGCACTCTGAATTAACCGTTCATTGATGGTCCAATAAAAGGCCCAGACAATGGGAAGAAAGGCAATGTTAAATAAATTCATTTTAAATGGTTGCCTTAAAAATCATTACCTGGTCTAAGCATCCTTTATTCTTAGCAAAATAGAGTGCAAGAAGCAACATTACTCCTTAAAAAGTGACAAGCAAATCACAAGCCACTTTGAGTAGAGTCCTAGTTTTTGTCAACGTTGTTTTTTTTAAAAATAATTTTATTGATGTCTTTTTGTTTATATCACCTTAATTTCCCCCAGCATCCTTCCCCTGTCCCTCCCACAGAGCCATTCTACATAACAAATAGTATCTTTTAAGACAAAAAAGAAAAAGAAGAGGAAAAAATAATCAGCATAATTAACCAATACATTGAAAAGGTCTGAAAATATGCATAATGTGTAACATTTGTAAACCTCACATCTCTGCAAAGGGGTGAAGGTGGGAGTGTCTTCTCAGATCTTTTCTGTTGAGTCATGCTTATCTTTAATAATTTGCAACATACATTTTGATTTTGTGTGGGGCTGTTCTTTTCATCTACATTTCTTGTACTCATTGTACAAGGCTCTGCTTTGTTCATTCTCCAATTCACATAGATCTTTCCATGATTCTCTCTATTCACCACATTCATCCTTTCTGATGGAATAGTAATATTTAATTACATTTACATACCATATTTTATCTCACCATACCACAATCAATGGGCATTTATTTTGTTTTCAATTCTTTGCTATCAATATTTTGAAGTGTATGGGGACTTTCTTCTTATCAATGACTTCCTTTGGGTATAAGCTCAGTAATGGAATCTCTGCTTCAAAGGGTAGTCACTTTAGTTGCATAAATACAAATTGTTTTCCAAAATGTTGTACCATTTCACAGCTCTTTGCTGTAAAAAAAAATATTGCTCCAAATATTTTTGTGTAAATGGGGATTTTTTTTTCTTATCAATGGCCTCCTTGATGTTATAAGCTTAGTAGTACAATTTCTGGGTGAAAAAGTATGGACATTTTAGTAATTTCATTTGCACAATTACAAATTGCTTTCCAAAATGGCTGAACTTATTTATAGTGCCACCAACAATGCCCAAAAGATGGGAATAATCAATGATTATTGATCACTGATTATTCCCATCTTTTGTCATCTCTACCAATTCTCAGAGTATGATATGAAACCTCAAGCCCAATATTAAATCCTTATAATAAATTTGTCACAATTTGATTTACCTCTTGGCTCTATCTTGTTTTCTGCTTATGTCTGAATAAGGTCTGCAGTTCAAAATTTGATCCCCTTAAAGACACGGCCTTTGTGCAATAGCTGTACCATGTGGGGGAATTCACAGACTTTGGAGAAGAACAGACCTTGAAAGATCATTCAGCATATTCCGTGACCCTCAGAGAAGGCTTACAGCAGACTCATTGGATTCTGCGCGTGTTGAAGGCTTTTTGCCACCTGTGGCCCTTCATTCTTGGCTGAATCATGTGGTATCTCATACTAAGCAAACAGCACTACTTTCAAGTGGGTTATCTAAAGAGCTATTCATAAAATTCTTTGCAGATTTGACGCCCTTAGGTTTTTGTGATGCAACACTCTTTTAGGGTGCTAGACCTTTTAACGCATCCCAAATTCCAATGCCTGTTAGAAAAGCAAGAGCCTCTTGAAGCAAATATACTGCAGGATCAAAAACAGTTATGAAGTTGACAGACTTTGAAGTTGTGGCAAGATTAAATGGACTATACACCCAAGCCAAATAGGGAAAGATAAGACAGATTGACACTTTTTTTTTCATACTGTTTGGGGCCACTCTCAAGACTGCATTTCAAAGAACTATACATGGTTTGATTTGTACTTTTCCACATTAGCAATAGCTCATGGGTCCCATGGTTGTTAGGCACTCATTTAGACTGTGACCTAACTTACTCAGGTGACAAATTGGCTCGTGGTAAAAATTCATAATGCGATTTGGGGTTAAGGGAGCAGGGAGCAACAGAGGAGGATGGAATTGAACAGGTGCCCCAGAAAATTGTGTAGGGGGGCTCAAGCTCCCCAATACACCATATTCCAATAGCTCACTATCATATTAAAGTACTCAATTGTGTTTGCTTTGAAAATGCCCATGAAACTATCAAAAAAGTTACATGCTGGCCGTGAGCCTGAGAATGGGAGGTTGAACACAAAGCCTGTCCTCTGTTGCCAAAATCTTTTGGAACCTAGAGTCATCTTGACATCAATAATCCAAGTCCAACTCTATTTCAGCATATCAGTGATAGATTGTATATCTGTAGTGCAAGGATCAAACTGACTATGTTTGAGAGACTCCCCACCCAAAACTACCCACTAAATTGTAAAGAGATTGTAAAAAGCATTGGTTGAGAGAGCACCCTATTCAAGAAAATCACAGATCCTTGAAATATTAAAGTAAATGTTCCTCCCACCAGCTCACCATCCTTTCCTATTGCTCATTGATTTAGATGTGAATTTTCTGTTTCCATGTTCTCCCCTTAATCAGAGTATTTTCTGATGATTTGCACAAAACAACCGATTTTGAACTGTGGCTCTTAAACTTTCTGTATTATGGACCTCTTGGACAATCTGGTGAAGCTTCTGCACTACTCTGAATAATGTTTGTAAATGTATGAAATAAAATATATAGGATTATAAAAGAAGTCAATTATATTGAAAAATAGAATATTTTTAAAAAGTTAATTGACCACAGAGCAAAGACCCCTGTAGAGAGCATCTTTAATACCCTAACTCTTTCATTCTCCCTTCCATATCCCCTTTCTGTTGGGTTGGGGGAGGTGGAAAGAGAAGCAAAGTTTGGCTTCTGATTAGAAGGAGATTGAGAGAAAAGAGGTGGAAGTAAGGAGATAGGTGGCAACAAAGTAGGGGTGCTAAGGCCAAGGTCAAAGACTTAGAGACTAAGAAAGATTGTGACATAGGCCTCTGGAAATGGAAACTGAAAGTCCCAAGGTTGGAGATATGCCAGAATGGAATATCTATTCCAGCATTCATTGATGAGACCTCTTATTGAGGCATCTCCCTCTGCTCCAGGAGTGATGAGCTAGTCACAAACAGCCAGGTATCTGGTGGTCCCTGCCAGCAATGACACTAAATGGAAAAGTCCTCTATCCCAAGATCATGCCCATGCCCATGCCCATGCCACAAGTCTTTACTCTGGAGCCTTTCAACTAATAGCGAATGCTTCTGGTCATGGCCTGAGTTGAAAATCAGCTGGGAATTAAGTAATAATGTCTTCTATACTCAAGCTTGCAGGTGGGGTGGCCATGGAGGGCTAAACAGACTGAACTTTGCGGTTCTTAGAACTCCCAGCTTCAGAGCAGTCTGTGTGCTCTCTGGGGACTAGGGAAAGCTTCAACAACACAGCTAAAAGGTAGATATATTACTTAGGATTTTTATCATTCCTCTTCCAAGAGTAAAAAACTGTGCAGGTGAGCAGGTTCTGTCTAATCCTCTGGTGAGCAGCGCAACTATGCTAAGTTCCCATGAATTGGGCTCAGTGAAATATGGCAGATTCAGGAAAGAGGTGGGACTTCTGGTAAGAGTGGGCCTGAGAGCTGATCCTTATAAGGTATTTAAATGCATACCCCATGGACCGAAGAGAAGGCAGGGTCACACACAAAGAGGTAGAACTAGGGACAGAAGGTTATCTAAGAGAACCTAAGAAAACTCCAGAGGAATAGGCACTTTCTCAGCACTTCAGGTGAGGGGGAGGGGAAGGGGAGGAAGGGAGAGCAAAGAGTCATGGCACCCAGGGGACTCTCATTTCTGCTCTTGCAGGTTGAATAGGATCAGATTAGAGATTAGCAGCGCCATCTGGTGGTGAAGAGTTGAAGAGTTATCTGTTCCATTCTACACACAGTCGCAAGAGGCTATTGGGACTAGTCACTACTGCTAGCTTTAATTTTTCAACTTTGATTTTCTTCCTATAGACAGAATGGTGCAGTGGATAGGGTGCTGAACAGAGTCAGGAAAACAGTTTCAAATCCTGCCTCAGTTGCTTGTTGGCTGTGTGATCTCGGACATGTCACAACTTTTCATGCTACTCATTTGTGAAGTTAGGAGGTTGGACGAGATGGCCTCAAAGGTACCTTCAAGCTCTAAATCTCTAATCGTACCAATCTGGAACTAGCCAGATGAGATGGCTTATTTCAGACCAACAAACACTGTAATACATAACTATCTACCTGCACAGTCATTCATCCATTGTAATTTGTCGAAAAAAATATTTATTGGTTATCTACCATATACAAGGCTCCCTTTCCCAAGGCTTATAATTCAAGAATAAAACCCATCTGAGGACAAGACAGCTTGTGATGCCATACAAGGTACCTCACAAGTACAGACAATGTGCTGCCTGGCTCCTAGGCTGCTGTGGACAGGAAAGTAAAATTATTCTCTGTGCTTATGAACTAGAAATGCCTAGAGGAGTAACTGAAGTGAACCTTGCCAAGGTTAGCCCTTGGCAATTCTTTAAACAGTCCTTAGTCTGAGAATAATTGATTCCAAGAGTTTCTCCCCAGTAGTATTTTTAATCAACATGAATATTACTACCTTCAGGGCCATCGTTGCATGAGGACATTGGTGGGCATTAGGCCGCAGGTGAAAGATTCTCACCCCAAGTTATTTATATGTTTATGTTTCCCTTAGCTATTTCTGGGACCATGTTAGCACAAAATTCCTCCCCATTTTTACCTTATATTTTTATAGTTTAAAAAATTTCAAAGCTTTTCCCCATATACTGATTCACTATGGCATAGTGGAAACCATCCTGCACCTGGACCTTAATGTGAATCCTAACTCTAAGACAGACTCATTGTGCCACCACAGCTGCCAGCCTGACTGCTTGACTGACCAGGGGTAAATTTATTAACTCCTCTGAATCTCAATTTTCTCATCTGTAAAGTGGGGAGAATACAACACGCATTACCTGCCTCATAGGGTTATAGTTAGGAGAGTACCTGGTAAGTATTATTTATATAAATATGAATGGTTATTTCTATTATTAAATTCAAGAAAAATTAATAGATACATTAAAGTGCTTTTATAAATGTGAGTGATGATAGTGATGATCTCAACCATCCTCTGCTGTACCAATAGTTTCCTAATAATGCTATTTGTTTGGTAATAATAGCTAACAGAATAATAGCTAACATTTATATGGCACTTACTATGTGCCAGGCCTTGTGCTAAGTGCTTTACAATTATTATCTCATTTGATCCTCACAATAACCCTGGGAGGTTGGTGCTGTCATTATCTCTATTTATAGATGAAGAAATTGAGGTAAAGAGAGGTTAAGTGACTTAACCAGGGTCACACAGCAGTGTCAGATTTGAACTCGTCTTCCTGACATTAGCCCTGGTACTCTATCCACTGTGCCACCAGCTGCATATGATCATGGAATACCAGCATCTGAGAAGGATCAAAATTTCAGGTGACCCAAATGGCCATGGAAAGGTATATAGTGAGTGTATGTATGAAGCAGCATATTACTAATGATGATTCAAATGTAAGAAATGATGTGTCATCAAGGTTGTCTATCACTGGAAAAGGACATGGAATGATCATACAGTGAGGAAAAAATGAGAGACAGGTGAATAGTCAAGTGTTTCACAAGACACTAAATAATCAGAAGAAAGTCCTTAGTGATTGGAGGATTTGTGGAATGACATGGGTAGGAACTGTACAGGATGAGAAAATATTGACGAGTTGTAATCTGCACAGAAGAGGGAGTGTCCACATTGAGAGGATTATATATCCATAAAATGTAAGTATTACTATGTATAGAACATAACACTAGACTTCTAGTGACTAGATTCTGGGGAAGAAAGCTTTGATAAGATGATCTCTCTTCATGGAAATTATAATTTCTTTGCTACCAGCCTGTGAGGTAGATAGGGAATTCTTCCCAAGAAGAAACTGAGAAGTTATTTACTCAGCCATGAAGCTGCATAACTTTTGATCATAACTGTGTAATGGAGCCAAAATGTTAGAGTAGGAGCAGGAACTCATCTGAACTCTCCCAAAATTCATTTGCAAGAGCAAAGGGTCATGAATATTGAAGGAATTAAAGAAAAAATTCAAAGGAAGGAGGTTTAGCAGTATCAGATCTTAAACTGTATTTTAAGGCAGTAATTTTCAAAACTATCTTGTACTGGCTAAGAAACAGGAAGGTGAATCGGTGGAACAGAATAGACATACAATACACAGTAGTAAATGATTATAGTAACCTTGTGTTTGACAAATGTAAAGATTTAAACTTTTGGGATAAGAATTCACTCTTTGGTAAAAATTGTTGAGAAAACTAGAAATCAGTGTGGCCATACTAAAAGCATAATTCCGATTTCATGCTGCTGCCCTTTGGACATCTGAGTTGTTTTACACCCAGATATAGTCATGTTTGCCTTGACCACTCCATACAATAACACCAAGGATATGGTAAACTGAAACCTGACAATAAAATCACAAAAACTTGTTAATGGGTCAGACCCTATTATAATATTTCTAATTGTAATAGGCAGGGCCCAGGTACAGAAGAATTATACTTTTGCAGGATACCTGGACCCTCATTGAGAGAACTAAAACTCCAGTTCTGATAAAGTGTATGGGGAAAGAGTCTGCTTAAAGCTGCAATGCTATTGAAGCTTGGGGATAAAATAATCCATTAAAGGATGCTTCAGACTTCCCTCTGATTATATAGGTAACTTGTACCTCATCTGCCACCAGCCTCCTTTTCTACACTCCTTCCCTTTCTCCTAGTTATTTCTCCCTCACCTCAAAATTCCATCTCTTGATCTTTCTATCTTCTTCTCCCATTAAAAGCTGATATCAGGAATTGGATACCCTTCATTTTCTACTAGACTATATGGAGATAATGTTTATGTTCCTTTTAAATACAGACAATAACAATTTATTTATTCCGATGGTTAATAATGAATCAATATGTTCTCCTACCTAGGATTACTTATATTTCAACTTAGACACAAGCAAAGAATCACAGATTTTCAGCTGGAAGAAACTTTAGACATCATCCAACCCAATCTCACCATTTTGCAGATCAGGAAACTGAGACCCAGAGGAGTAAAGGGATTTATCTCAAGTCATACATGTAGCAAGCGGTAGGGCCTCCAATTCCAAATCCAATATTCCCTTGAAGGAGATGTTTGAAGGGGCAGGGACTTTCTCCCAGAACCCCTTCAGAGACATATTATTTAGTCAATTATCCATTTCAAAGCTGGTCCTAATTTCTGAGAGTTGAAAACTGGATATTATACTAGAGAAATACCTCCTAAATTTCTCCAAGCAACCAGTCAACAAGCATTTATTATACATTTGCCATGTGCCCAGCACTGTGCCATGCTCTAAGGATACAAAGAAAAAGTGAAAACATTCCCTGCCCTCAAGGAGCTGATATTCTAATGAGGGAGACAAAACATAAATAGGTATATACAAGATATATACAGAGTACAAGGTAGCCTTAGAAGGGAAGGCCCTAACAGGTAGGGGTGGTAGTAGGGTGAGGACTGAGAAAGCCTCCTACAGAAGGTAGATTTTAAGTGGGCTCCTGAAGGAAGCCAAAGATTCTCAGAAGCAGAGGAAAGGAGGGAAATCATTGAGGGCATCGAGGATGGCCAGTTCAAAGGCATAGAGATCTAACCCTTCCATTGTAGACTACAATGGATTTTTAAGTGAAGTAAGTATGTGACTCCCTTAATTACATGTTCAATATTGTCTTTCACCTTCAAGTCCACCAGCCATTGAAGAAAAGAACTCATTTGAATCATGTGCCATGGGGTCTCCCGTGCTTCCTAAATTGAGAGGATAGCTTTTCTCTAATCTTCTGAATCCATGTGTTTCCTAGTCCTGGATTTATTTAATACTCCGCATTGTTAGTTTGGTCTTTGAATTAGACATTCTGTGTGTGTTATGGGAGAATATGCAGCAGGTCATTCCACTGGTTCAAGTCACATGCTTAGTGTGCAAACCCTGGGATTGACCTGGGATGAGTTACCCTTTATGATCAATTTGAGATCTTTGGAGAGCTTGTGGTTACATTATAGAGAGCCTTTGAGATCATTTGCATGGAATAGCCAGTATAAAAATGTTAACCAAGTGGGTGGTAGAGATAGAAAGCCAAGGCCCAGATGTGGAAATGTGCATATACTTAATGGAATAATTGAACAAAAGCACACATGGTATATATTAGATAATGTGTGTGCGTGTGTGTATGATGTGCTAGCATAAAGAAACTTGGATCCTGATGGTTTATTCTGTCTATTTTGTCTTCATTAAGGACAGGCTTTTAATGGTCCATTACCTATTACAACAGAACATTCTCAGAAGTGAACCAAGATTCCTATTATATTGAGGAAGTTTAAAGGCATGGAGACAGTAGGCTGGGGACCCTAAAGACAAATCAGAATGCCTTGCATATGTTGCCTAGGGCTAGTCCTATTTGCACGCACAAATAGTCTGTGAGGAAAGACCTTTTGTTCTATGTGGATCCCTGGAAACACTGCTTTTGTGTGGCATGGTTTATGGCCAGCTTTATTATAAAGGATCGATATTCCCAAGTGATTCATTCATCCAGAGACTGCAGTAATATACCCTTCATTTTCTATTGGGCTATATGGGGACGACGTTTGTGTTCCTTTTAAATACAGACAACGGCAATTATTATAATGTAGCTGATGAAGACAAAGCTCCACAGTGATGCAAAATTAAAATTGCAACACGTAAACCATGTATTATGGTTGGAGTCTACTATCTGAGATTCCATTACAGAGGGATTGTTTGTTATACCGATGATCGTAGTGAACATCTGGTACCCCTGGGATTGGCAATACATTTACAATTTACTTGCAATTTTGTAAGTAGCATATACTACTTATGTATGGCTCACAATAAGTCTCCATTAAACCATGGCTAAAAAGTTCCCTATTTCTGTTAAAGATACCACCATCCTTCTAGTTTCCTAGGTTCTTAGCTTCAGTGTTATCCTGAATGCTTCACTCTCCCTCACCTCGCATATCCAATCAGTTGCCAAATTTTGCTGTTTCCACCTTCTGTCATATCCCAACCTTCCGTCCATTTATGTAGCTACTACCTTCATTCAGATCCTCATCCTTTCCTACCTAGATTATTGCAAGAGCCTCCTAATTACTCTCCCTGTCACAAGTATCTTCCACTCCAGTCCATCCTATACATAGCTGCCCAAATAATTTTTCTTCACCACAAATCTAACCATGTTACTCCCATACTTAGCCAATTCCAGTGTCTTCCTATTCCTTCTGGGATAAAACATAAACTCCTCTGTTTAATTTTTAAAGTCTTCCACAATCTGTGACCTATTTTTCCAACCTCATTGGATATTACTCCTGTACTCTGCAATCCAGTCAAGCTAACCTATTGGTTCCTCACACAGGGCATTCCTTCTTCTATATGTTTGCCTTCACACTAGTTGTCTCTGTGCTTAGAATATGCTATCTCCTTATCTCTACCTCAGAGTCTTTCTCTTCCTTTAAGACATCTGTTAAGCATCATCTTTCTACATGAAGCTGCTAGTACTCTCCCTCCCAAACTATCTTTATTTTGCATCTATTTGTAATTATTCATTTTATATTTGTGCCGCATACATTTATGTACATAAGCACACATATCTTTCGTGTGTGTGTGTGTGTGTGTGATCTCTTGTCTTGTCTCCCCATTTGCTCTTTGAGCAAAGGAATTACTTCTTTCTTTGTATTATATACCCAGAGCTTGGCACAGTGCCTAAAATGTGGTAGGTACTTTATTAATACTTGTTGATTGATTTGCTCAGTCTGAATTATGATTCTCAAAGCATACTTTGGGAAAGGAGTTCAGCTTGAATCAATAATTAGACCCAATGTCCATTTTTTTTCATTCAGTGTTAACTGAGTGTTAACACACAATGTTTAACAAAGAGTCTTGTACATAGTAGGTGCTTAATAAAGGTTTGTAGATTTAAATTGAGTTAAATGGTTCAGGGGTTGCAAAAATAGGCAGGATGTAGAGCTGGGGAAATCTCCTGAATACCCCCGAGTTAAAGAGATGGCTTGGAAGGGACTTGGAAGATTCCAAAAGGTTTATGGCTGCTACTTACTAGTTCAATAGAATGACTGCATTGGGATTCTAACGTCTCAGTATCTGATGTACAATGTAAGGAAGTGGTAAGGACACAAAGACAACTTTGGGAGGAAGATCTGAACCTTTCCAAAGAAATATAGAAATAAATCTGTATAATTTTAAAGGCACTCAGATCTTGATTTTTTGAGATAGCTCAAGAGAGAAAGGTTTGGAGAGAATTGAAAAGGTCAGACCGAAATGATTCTTATGAACTAAAAGTGGCTAAGAAAACATTAGTACCTATTGACCCCTTTGGCTAAATTTCTTTTCTCTATAAAATCTACAAAAAAGTTTAATGTTTGCCTGAATATCATCCTTGGTGAAAATATGAAGAAGGAATATTCAGATTTTTATAAGTGATTTTTCATAGTTGATAGATCATATTTTTGCAGTCACACAACTGACGGAAATGAATAGAATCCTGACATGTATGTTGTTTGTGAATGCTTTTTTGAAGCATTTAACTCAGAAGAACAAAATTCCATCTTGCAGGCTTTCCCTAGATATCTTCCTAGTTTTCCATGCATGCATTGAAAGTACACAAGATCTATGACAGATGTGAATGAAAATAGCTTTGTTTATTGATTTACTGCATATTTACATGAAAGGAGGCACAAAATAGGAAGATATAAGATTACATAAGGTCAGAATTATGGAAGATGTCCCAAGCAGATGTCCTAAATAAAAAAGATTTCCATCAATTGACACTCTCTTTAAATTTTCCTATTCATAGATGACCTTTTGCTAATTGTATCAAGACTAAATCCCAAAGGGAAAGGGGCCTATATGTACAAAAATATTTATAGCAGTTCTTTTCGTGGTGGCAAAAAATTGGAAATTGAAGGGATGCCCGTAAATTGAAGAATGGCTGAAGAAGCTGTGATATACGATTATGGTGGAATACTCTTGCTATGAGAAACGATGAGCAGGATGGGAAAGCTTATGTGAACTGATGCAAAGTGAAGTGAGTGGTATCAGATAAACATTACACAAAGTAATAGCAATATTGTAATGATGATCAACTGTGAAAGACTTAGCTCCTCTAATTAATACAACAATTCCAAAGGTTTCACAATGAAAAATGCTATCCACATCTAGAGAGAGAATTTATAAACTCTGAGTGCAGATTGAAATATACTTTTTCACTTACTTTATTTTTCTTTCTTTTTTCTTCAACATGGCTAATATGGAAATACATTTTGCATGACTTCACATGTATAACTGATATCATATTGCTTGCCTTCTCAATGGATGGGGGAGGGGTTGGAAGGAAGGAGAGAATTTAGAACTCAAAATTTCAAAAAAATGGATGTTAAAATATAGTATGTTTGACAAAATACCAAACCCCAAAGCTTCAGTGAAATCCATAATAACATAAAAGAGATCAGTCTAAGAATCCACATTTCAAAAACAAAGTGGGTGAAAAATGCACAGTATACAGATTATCACACACAGCTAATCAAATAGATAGGCTGCCTATTGATTCAGTTTGTCTCTTTGTCTCTCTCATTTATCTATACATGTGTATGTACATATTCTATAAAAGAATCCAGTGTCCCTAGGAATAGCTGTGTTTATATTTTTGCATGTATGTTTGTTTATATACACATCTTGGGCAGGCACTGCAGCTAGATGATGATTTGGTCCCAGAAATGAGTTTGAAGAGAATGAGCTGGGTGACATTTGGTAAATTATGCAGTACTTCTGATGATCTTAAGCTATCCACTGCTGCAAAAACTTACCTCTTTAATGTCCCCATACTCATTGATGCTCTGTGGCTGGTCTTGGAAGAATCAGCATTATGAATAACCCAAAGGAAGATTGAAAAATGCATAGAGCATATAAATAGCCTCTTGGATTTTGTCAACAGTGATTTATGAATGGAAAGTGATATTAAAGATAGTATCAAGGACATGTATAATTGGAAAAGGAAGTGAGATAGTCAAATAATGTAATTGAGAGACAACAAATGGACCAAATAAACTGAGCACTGCAGTGGTACTTTCAAAGTATGAAAAGAATTAGAGTAAGTGTAGTGGATAGATTTTCCATGCATGGTTTATGGAAAGAATGCTGTCATTTCTCTTACCCGCATGTTGGAATCCTTGACTTCCTTCAATACTCAGCTTAAATGTCACCTTCTACAGGAGGCCTTTCCCATTCTTGGAACTGTTAGTACCTTCCATCACAATATTGCCTTCATCTACTCTGTAACCATCTTATGTAGGGGGGAGAGAGGGACAGAGAGAGAGACAGAGAGAGAGACAGACAGACAGACAGACAGACAGAGAGAAAGAAAGCAAGGAGGGCTGTGATCTGAACCAATGAGAAGAAACTACCTGCAATGATGAGCTCAAAGCTCCATTAATAAATATATCCTTAATTAATTCTATAATGCTACAATTAATTTGAGATTTCATTGATCATAAATGGTCATTACATCCAATGACACACATTGCATGCATGCTTGTTCATTCTGTGTGCCTCTTGTCCACATCATCTCATAAATCCACTACAAAGACCTTCCTTTTATTCTTTTGACATTGTGTGGGTACCAATGAATGCAAGGGCTGAGCATTAGCTATCCCTTACTGTTGCTACATAACTAGTCTTTTTTCTGGTCATATGGTTTTCATATAACAAAGATATCACTTCTGTGTAATTCCTCATTGTAATCACCTTGACAGCAGGATCATTTAATTTTTTATCTTTGTTATTACCTCACCTAGCACAGTGCCCATCACGTAGTGGGACTTAACAAATGCTAACTTATTGATTATTGTTTTAATTGCATATCATTCATTTTCTAATTTTTAACTCCAATTAAAAAAAATTAATTTTGATCATTGCTCTAACAAGTCAGTGTTCCAGTTATACACAGATAACTGATTTGGACATTAGTCTGTTATCAGTAACAAGTAATTTGCAAGTCAATTCCTATCTGTTAAATAGAATTAATTTCATTTTGTGATATTATTTGGTACTTGCCAAGTCTAACACCTACCAGTTCTTTTCACAAAAAAGTATTCATCTTATACAAACATGAAACTCTTATATAGTCTACAAGCCTTTGGTCTTTCTTGTAGTTTGCTGTTCAATCATTTCAGTTTTGTCTGACTCTTTGTGATCCCAATTTAGAGTTTTCTTGTAAAAGATACTGGAGTGGTTTGCCATTTCCTTCTCTTCTCTTCTTCTTGCCCAGGGTCACACAGCTAGTAAGTGTCTGAGGTCAGATTTGAACTTGAGAAAATGAGGCCTGACTCCAGGCCTGGTACTCTATCCACTGTGCCCCCTAGCTGTTCCTTTCTTGTATCTTACAGGTGCTCAATAGATTCTCCCCTTCCAACATATCCCCCTTTGCAATGAAGTTACAGAGTAACAAAATGATTTTGATTTAATTTAGAGTGTCATGATCTTCATAAAATTCTTATATCTGCTTATCCTCTGTGGCCAATATAGGCACATAAGCTAAAATATTTCCATGGGGTCTTTTTGCAAATACTTTTATGAGCATGGCAATAGGTTATGACCAAATGACTCGTGGAATGATGCTTCTTGTTGCCCTCAGATACCCAATACAACCATCCCTTGTTTGTTTCTCCAGGAAGAACCTCTGGGACATCACTGAATTTCGCTACAACATTCTTCTTGTCTTTCATTGATAATGATAATATAAAGATCAATACAAGTCATTTCTTTCAGTACTATTGAATCATTGGTCAATGGACAAACATCTTACAGAGTGCCCACATCTAAGTGAATGTTCATAGGTGTGATTCTTAGCACCCTTTTCTCCCTTTTTTGCCATTCCTCTGCCATCACTGGGGGAACAGAAGAGGCTGACAGTGATGTTACATTTTTCTTTGTTTCATAGGTTGCCCTGGCCAAAGAATTCAGTACCAAGGGACCAGACTACTTGTGATAAATTTCAGTACTCCAAAATCTTTCAAGCATGGTAAAAACCTTCCAGTGTCTGAAACTCCCTACAGTTACCTCCATGCCATGATGAGGCATCAGAGTAGAATGTCATGGATACTGTTTATATAATACTTCAGACAATACCTATCTCACAGGTTTATCATGAGGATCAAATGAGATAATATAAGCACTTTGAAAATTATAAAGTTAAAAAGTGCTAAACAAATTAAGTGATTTTTATTATAATAGTATGAAATTTGTCTTCATTGGTTAAATGCTACAAAGCCAACGTTTACTTTAACCCAAAGGCTGGTTCTCTTCAATCTCTGACAGCTCTAGACTGAAAGCAACAAAAAATAGAATAAAAGAAAAGAGAAAATGAAAGGGAGTATGAGAGGAAGAGGAGGAGAAAGAAAAGAGAAAGGAGAACAGAGCAGTAACAATCCTCAGATGTCACTATGGTACACATCTGTTAGCAAGACTTTCCTGAGAGTATATATATGATACAATACACTGGGAATGAGTCAGGGTAAAGCAGATTGGGAGAGTGCACTGACTCAATGAAATGATTCTCCAAAAGACCTGGGGCACAAATCAGCAATTAAAGCCCTCTAATCCTTATCAGAGAAAAAGTGGATATTGCTGCTGAGCTACCTACAGGGATCGTTGAAATATTGTGGAGAATGAAAAAGATACTCTAGGGCTGGAGAAGGACAATTTAAACATATATATAAAATTAAAATTTAAAATTTAACTTGAAGATTTTATTTTTTAATTTTAAAAAGGAAGAGAACAAAGTCTACAAACTACAAGTCAATGAACTTAACTTCAATGTCTAGGAAAATCCTAGGATTTTATCACTGTATCATTGAGGAGGTGATTAGTAAACATCTGGAAAAGGAAGAAATGATTACAAAGAGCTAGGATGGCTTCCCATTTATGCCAGACTAATCTTATTTTCATTTTTGACAGGGTTACTAAACTGGTAGATCATGAGAATAAAAACATAAAAAGCCAAAGTGGTGCCAGGGAGAGGGTTGCAACTGGTACCCTGAGAGATTTGTGTAACCTTGGGATGGTGGTCTGTCTCTGCAAACCTACACCTGCCAGTGTGAGAACAATTGTAGCAGGTGGGAGAGGAGCCAAAGCAGAGAAGTATCCCATGGCCAGGTAAGAGATATGAAGAGCTACAGCACATGGAGGTCATACATGGCCCTTGCAATAGGCTACAGCTTTGGGCTGATTTTAACAAAATGAAACAGGATTAAAGTAAAAGTCTTACACTTGGATTAAAAAAAATCAGGCTCACAAGCACAAGACCGGGGAAGCATGGCTAGTGTACAATTTTTCCGAAAAAATGTTCTGGGGGTTTTATTGGGTTACCAACTCAGCGGGAGCCATATTTTAACTTCTCTGTTTCTGTTAGTGGCATCCCCATCCTGCCAGTCATAGATCAATTGCAATCTACATCATTAGAAAGAACACACACACTAAAGAAACCACAAATCCACTTGTCTCTTCTGTATTTGCTTTTATCTGTGTGTGGTATTCCTCCAATAGACTATTAACTTTTTCTTTTTCCTTTTTTTCTTTTTATGAGGCAATTGAGGTTAAGTGACTTGCCCAGAGTCACACAGCTAGTGACTGTTGTGTGTCTGAGGCAGGATTCGAATTCAGGTCCTCCTGACTCCAAGGCCGGTGCTCTATCCATTGTACCACCTACCTGCCCCGACTATTAGCTTTTTAAGTACATTTTTTGTCTTTTTGTCCCCACAGCCTAGCATAATACCTGGTAAACATAGTAGTGTTTAATAAATCCTTATTGAATCAATGGATCTTGTAAATTTTGCAGAAATATATATATATATATATATATATCATATTAATACATTAATATTAAGCATTAATACAGCTCTATCTCTTTCAGACATTTACTAGTATCACCCATACTGTAAAGTTTAGAGGCTCATAGATTTAAAGGTAGAAAGGATCTTTGTAATCATCTAGTTCATCTCTTTTATATAATAGATGAAGGAAGTGAGGCTTAGAGTTACAGTGACTTGTCCAAGATCATAGAGGTAATAATATCAGAGAGGAGATCTAATCCTTAGTCCTCTGATGCCAAATAAAGCGCTTTTTAAAAATTTTTACTATATTGTGCTTTGTCTTAATACAAAATAGTAGCTCATCTGAAAATAATTTCTATCCTGCTTTAAGACATATTTTTCTCCAACAGATTTACTATGCTAATTATATTTGCTTACTCTAGTATCGGAAGAAAAATGGAGCAGGTAGGTGGTGCAGTACATAAAGCGCTGGGCCTGAAGTCAGGAAGACCCATCTTCCCAAGTTCAAATTTGGCCTCAGACACTTACTAGGTATGTAACCCTCAGTAAGTTACTTAACCCTGTTTGCCTCAGTTTCCTCATCTGTCTGTCAATGAGAAGGAAATGACAAACCACTCCAGCATCTTTGCCAAGAAAACCCTAAATGGGGTCATGAAGAGTCAGACACAGCTGAAGTGACTGAACAACAAAAAATATTAAAACTAATTTTCATTTTCTTAGAATACAATGAATCCTGAAGGAGTTAACACAGATGTAGACAGAAAATAAATGGTGAGAATAATACATGAAGCTAATAAAAGACTGAGTGTCTATTTCAGTTCTGAAGTGACGCCAGCCCTCTTTTCTGCCCATGTTTGAAAAGGTTATATTTTCTAGGCTTGTCTCCCAGTGCTCACAAAACTAAAAGTGTGAATCATTTGGCCAATTCACAATGATTAACACAAATGATAATGTAAGTATCTGGAATAAAAAGCCCTGACTTTGGAATCAGGTGGCCTGGATTGAAATCCTTCCATTGACTCTACCTATTTGACTTTGGGCAATTAACTTTACTTTTTCAGGCCTCAGCTTCCTTATCTGAACACGAGTTTCCTTCCAGATCTAGACCTGTGATCCTATAAAGCCCTTTTTAATCCCCTGTTTCCTTGAAAAAAAAAAAGATCTATACTTAAGGCAGAGAAAAATGTGAAATTGTCATTGGTCATGAAGGAAACGGCGTATAACCAATCATCTACTATGGGAAAGATGCAAGAATTTTATCCATTCTCTTCTCTGATAAGAAGTCTTAGGGTAAGAAAAAATAGGAATGACATCTGAGAAAATGTTTAGTTTCTGGGGTGTTTCAATTTCCCTCAGGCTGGCCTTTGGTGAAGTGTACCAGGCAGGTTGGACTGGGATTCAAAATATTAGAAATAGAAGACTGTGTAATACTCAGTGATGGATATCACACTAGTCCTGTAGGTGTGTGGCCTATTTATTTTGACTTAATGACATTTTCAAGTAGAAAAAATGGGTTAGGCTTGAACTAGACTTATTGTGTAATCAGTTCATGTCACGACAATATTTTGGACTTCCATGTTGTCCCTGTGAAATATTCTTCGTGATCATAGAATCATACAGATTCAGAGCTGGAAGGGATCTGAGACACAACTCTACTACTTGCTGTGTGTCCTTGGGCAAGACGTTTAATCTCTATGAGCTTCACTTTCCATTACTGACAATCTTCAGGTCACGATGTTTGGCCAGTTCTGAATCCATCCGCTTCTAATATCTCTCTATCTTTTCCACAAGAATAGCATGGGATATTGTATCAAATAATTTGCTAAAAATCAATGTAAGCTATATGTACAGCCTTCCCCTGGTCTCACTAATTTGGTAAGCCTATTAAAAAAAAAAGAATTGACTACTTGTTCTTAATGACATGACATCAACTCTTTTTGATCATTGCTTGCTTTTTTTGGATGGTCACAACCATCCATTTAACAGCACATTCCAGAATTTTTATAATAATCAAAGTAAAGGTTACTGGCCTATAATTTGCAGGCTCCATTGTCTTTCTGTTTTTCGAAAATCAGGACGACATCTGTCCTTCTCTTTTCCCCACCATACCTCCACACCTTCTAGTCCTTGCAGTACTCAGAAATTTAGTTCTTCTGAACCAGAAAACCCAAACACATCAAGGACAGCTAAGCATCTGTTATGGGAAAGATGAAAGAGTTTTTTTCCTTCTTATCCTGAGAATTGTCTCTTTTGGCCACACTTGTTTTGCTTTGCTGAGAAAACAGAAACAAAATCAGAATTAAGCAGCTCTGCTTCTTTGTCATTAGCTGGCATATTCCTACCCACTATGAGCAGTGTTCCTTCTTCTTTTCTCTAATATACTTGAATGTATCACCATCTCGGCTGTACGTTCTGCAAGCATTGCTGTGGAGATCAAGATACAGGACCTGAAAGGCCCAAAAGAGATATAGTTACCCCAGCATTTCCCATTTCTGAGATAGCATGGTGCAGTGAATGGGGCATTGAACTTGTAATCCAGAAGACCTGGGTACAAATCTTATTTCAGATACTTACTAGTTGTGTGACCCTGGGCAAATCACTTACCTTCTATGCCTCAGTTTCCTTATCTGTAAAATGGGGAAGTTGGAATCTGTAGCCTTATAGCATTAACTCTATGGTCCCCTGATTACCTTAAAGATCCCCTAGGGAATTTTGCCCTGAATATGAGGATGAAGGGACATGTGGGAGCAAGAAGCAGGGAGGAAAATGGTCTGAGGAGGGTCACCACTGCAACTAAAGTGGAGATGTAGGGCCTTGCAAACTTTGAGAGTTGAGTATGCATCAAGGGATACAGCTCCAGGAGGTCAGAATTAGCCAGGAATAGTCAGGATTAGAAGCCTATGAAGTTGCAGAGACGAGATGGTGTGGCATTGGGCTTGAAACAGCCTAGAGACTGTTAGTCCTGATCTTACTTGTGAGCAAGAGTAGCCCACCTTCACTGAGCTGCCTCTATCTACTTTCTGCTTTCATCCATCTTAACAGAGCTGCACAGACAGGAATGGCTGTCTATAGCCTCTCACACTCCTACCCCTTTCTGTCTATATGGTTGTGGGCTATACCTGTCAGTCTTTAATAGTACTTTTCCAGTTTTATGTTTCTTTTGGGAATGTATTTTGTCTGTTCCAGGTGCATTTTATTTGAAAGCACATAGAAGACTGGGTATAAAGGAAGGAAGGAAATATAAAAGATTAGAGTTTATTTCTCTGTGTAAGAGGGTGCCCCTTTCAGATTCTGATAGCTTTGCTGATGGAAAAGGACATGTACAAAGTCAATTATGTGATGTATATATTTGAAGAACACTAAAAAAGCAGCCACAGAGACAGGGCACTTACTCATGATAAAGCTGATCATAGTGTCCCTGCATCTAATATGCATATGAATAGCAGGAGAACTTTATAGTTGATAACTGGGAAACCCTGAACCCCAGAACTGTTTTGCGACTCTTGGACACATGTACATTGCCTATTTATGGCATATCTGAGAGAAAGCTCACCAGGAGCTACAAAAGAGTTTTCTCATGGAAGGGGCCCTGCTTTAAACTAATATGGTTGGTCTAACAACAGATCTCAAAGCCTGGTGGAAAAAAGGTTTTTACCTTCTTCTATACTGCAATGTACTTCCTAGAAGAATTGATCAATTAAAGATGGACTTTACCTTTCTTTGCACTTTCTTGCTTCCTGTTAGATAGAAATTCTAGACATCCCACCCAAAGGAGCACAAATAGAAAAAAAAAAAAGCCCTACAAATCTCAGGATGAATGTCTTTGCTCTTTCTTGAAAGAGTGCTTCATTCTCCCAGCAGTGAAGAGGAACATTGTGGTCCAGCAGAGGAACAGGACAATCCTCTTCTAGCATAGGTGCAACGTAGCTCAGAAAAACAGTGGTCTGGACCAGAAGATGTGCCACGTTTCTATTAATGACACCACATCCATTAATTAACTTTCATTTGGACTGTTCCTGAAGAAAAGGGACATCAAAGCCCCCAGCTCCAGAGTTGTGAGTTGCTCTGCGTGCATGTGTTTATTATACATGATTCTCATTACTGCAGTAATTTATGTTCACTTTACCCCATGGACACTATATAGATTAGCAGGACAGTGTGTGCAAGGCTTATGGGTAGAATACTATGTTATAATTATTATTGCTTTGCCTCATATTTAGTAAATGTTTGATTAAGACTTAATGGAGCTAGCAGATTTGTTGAGTGGAAAGCATACCAGTATAGGCTTAGGAGAAAAAAAATATATGGTAATAAGAGAGTAGGCACACAAGGGGTTACACCTAGAATCCAGAAAGATTTAATTATAGCAGCCTTTGCTGCTCTGAGGAACTCTCATCCTGTCAGAGGGTGGGGCACTGATTTCACATAAAATCCAAATTAGCACAGCCAGAGCAAGTTTCTCGATGGAAGTTCAACAAGTAAAGGATTAAGAGAGATGATGATTTATTTGAGAGAAAGCTAACAGTCCCCAAGACAAGATAGTCCTAGCAAAAGCAAAATAGTACTCAAGGAGGTGGCTAAGCACTGAGGTAGGGCAAGTCATGTTTTGTTTTGTCTAAAAGGGCTGCTGTCTTTGCCTAAGCACAAGCTGGCCCCAAGTGCAACTTTACAGTCTGGAGAGAATGAATCAACAAGGAAAAATATCCATTTACTAAATGCAAACAAACACTCAGCTAGGATATACAGTTGCAACTCCTTAGTTTCCCATACAAAGGACACATCCAGGTCAATAACAACAATCCTTGGGAGTAAATAACTTGGCAAATCTGAAGAGCTCTCCCTCCTTTTTGATACAAGTTTATATAAGATTTCCCCAAAAGAGATTTAGTCTTTTCTTGTTCTGTGGCCCCATGATTAAGGTTTATGTATGTACTTAAAATCATTAATGACATGAAACCTAAGTAGTCCATCAGGGTCAAAAGCCTGGGTAAAACAAATAACACTTAAGATACCCACACTGGGCTTAAAAGAGAAAGCTATGCCTTTGAAAGCAGATGTCTCCAAAGGAACTCACCACCACAGGAAGAGGGGGAGTGAATTGCAAAAGGGTGTTCAGTAGGTCCTTGGCTTATTGGATTACTGACCACTCAAACTGCCTTGCTCATCAATACTACCTCTTGGTTATAGAAGGAAACTACTCCCCAGTGATTTTCTTTTCCTCTATAGTTCTGCAAAGTTTTTCATTTTAAAATAATTTATTTTTAGTTGAAATACTTGCTTTTATAAGATTTTGAGTTCTAATCCCCCCCACTCCCTTCTTCCCAAGATGGCATGCAATCTGATATAGGCTGTACATGTATAATCATATTAAACATATTTCCACATTAGTCATTCTTTGAAAGAAGAATCAGAATAAAAGGGGAAAACCATGTGAAAGAAAACGCAAAAACCAACAACAACAAAAAAGAGAAAATAGTATGCTTCGATCTGCATTTGGACTTCATAGTTCTTTCTCTGGATGTAGATAGCATGTTCCATCATGAGTCTTTTGGAATTCTCTTAGATCATTGAATTGCTCAGAAGAGCTAATTCTAACAAAGTTGATCTTCATACAAAGTTGCTGTTCTGCTGGTTCTGCTCACTTCACTCATCATCAGTTCATGTAAGTCTTTCCAGGTTTTTCTGAAGTCCACTTGCTCACCATTTCTTATGGAACAATAATATTCCATTACACTCATATACGACAACTTGTTCAGCCATTCCCCAGTGGATGAGCATCCCCTCAATTTCCAACTCTTGGCCACCACAAAGAGAGCTGCTATAAATACTTTTGTACATGTGAGTCCTTTTCGTTTTTTTTTTATGATCTCTTTGGGATACAGACCTAGTAGTGGTATCACTGGATCAAAGGGTATACACAAATTTATAGCCTGGCAGGCTATACGTTTCTTTCCAGAATTACTGGATCAACTCACAACTCCACCAACAATGCATTAGTGTTCCAATTTTCCCATGTCTTCTCCAAGATTTATCATTTTCTTGTTTTATTATGTTAGCCAATCTGATAGGTGTGATGTAGTATCTCAGAGTTGTTTTGATATGCATTTCTTTAATCAATAGTGATTTAGAGCATTTTTTCATTTGACTATAGATAGCTTTAATTTCTTCATCTGGAAACTGCTTGTTCATATCCTTTGACCATTTATCAATTGTGGAATGTCTTGCATTCTTGTAGATTTGACTCAGTTCTCTATATATTTTAGAAATGAGACCTTTGTTAGAAATTCTGGCTATAAAAATTGTTTCCCAGCTTTTTGCTTCCTTTCTAATCCTAGTTACACTGGCTTTGTTTGTGCAAAACCTTTATAATTTAATGCAATAAAAATTGTCCATTTTGCATTTTATAATGTTCTTTATCTCTCATTTGGTCACAAATTCTTCCCTTCCCTGTAGATCTAACAGGTAAACTTTATGTCTAAATCATATACCCATTTTGACCTTATCTTGGTACAGGGTATAAGATGTTGGTGTATGCCTAGCTTCTGCCATATTGTTTTCCAGTTTTCCCAGCAGTTTTTGTCAAATAGTGAGTTCTTATCCCAAAAGCTGACATCTCTGGTTTTATCAAACAATAGATTACCATAGTGATTGACTATTGTGTCTTGTGTACCTAACCTATTCTACTGATCCACCACTCTATTCCTTAGGCAGTACCAAGTAGTTCTGATGAGTGCTGCTTTATGATACAGTTTTAAATCTGGTATGACTAAGCCACCTTCCCTCGTACTTCTTTTCATCAATTCCCTTGATATTCTGGACCTTTTGTTCTTCCAGATGAATTTTGTTATTTTTTTTTTCTAGCTCTCTAAAATAGTTTTTGGTAGTTTGATGATTAAGTAAATTAATTTAGGTAGAATTGTCATTTTTGTTATAATACCTTGGTCTACCCATGAGCAACTGATATTTTCCCAAGATCTGACTTTATTTGTGTGAAAAGAGTTTTGTAATTGTGTTCCTATAGTTTCTGGGTTTATCTTGGCAGGGAGACTCCCAAATACTTTGTATTGTCTACAATTACTTTAAATGGAATTTCTCTTTCTATTTCGCTGCTGGGCTTTGTATATAGTATATAGGCATGCCGGCAATTTATGTGGGTTTATTTTATATCCTGCAACTTTGCTGAAGTTGCTAATTATTTCAAGTTGTTTTTTTAGTTGATTCTCTAGGATTCTGTAAGTATAATCATATCATCTGCAAATAGTGATAGTTTGTTTCTTCGTTGCCTGTTCTAATTCCCTCAATTTCTTTTTCTTCTCTTATTGCTGAAGCTAACATTTCTAATACAATATTGAATAACAGTGATGATAATGGACATCCTTATTTCACCCCTGATCTTAATGAAAATGCTTCTAGCTTATCCCCATTACATAAATGCTTGCTGATAGATTTAGATAGATGCTGCTTGTCATTTTAAGGAAAACTCATTGATTCCTTTGCTCTCTAGTGTTTTTAATAGGAATGGGTGCCGTATTTTGTCAAAAAGCTTTTTCTGCATCTATTGAGATGATCATATGATTTCTGTTCATTTTGCTATTGATATGGTGAATTATGCTAATAGTTTTCCTAGTATTGAACCAGGCCTGCATTCCTGATATAAATCCCACCTGTTCATAGTGTATTATTCTCGTGATTAGTTGTCTTCCTTTTTATTCTTTATTCCTCACTTATGCTTTTGGGTTTTGAGTTGAACTTGCTCAGCTTTTCTTAGTATTTTTAGACTTAAAAATGATTATAATTATAATAAATAATTTTTAAATTGTTTCTTTTTTAGTGAAGTTCTATGATCTTATTTACAAAAAAAAATCTTGTTTATATTTTTGTTTTATTTTTGTTCTGTCTTTCATTTTTAAGCTTCTCATGGATATTTCCCAATAGTGCTATAAATCTCTTGAATTCCAATGATAAGTATATGTGTATACAGTACATACATCATGCATATATGTATACAAATATATCATATTTAAATACACAATTTGTTTATAAATATAAAAGTTTGCTATTCAACATTGCTAATAATACAATAAATGTGTTTTCCTAAAATTTCATGCTACTGACAATGGTACCAATGTGATACTATTGTTTATTGATGTATCAGTTGTTGGTATTTGATTAGGGGTTTTTGTGTGGTCATTAATTGTGTGCCTACTTTATGAGTTATAGGTTCAATATTTATTTCATGATTTATGGATTCACTTTGTTACTGCATCTATTTAATATTTTAAAAGGTATATAATTTGTTGCTTAAATACTGTCATTATGAATCACTTACCACTAGCAACTTACAGTTAACAACAACAATGTTGGTCCTTTTTATCTTCCTTTTAGAGCCTCAGCTCATTCTAAGCTTCAGCACTCCTGACATTATTTTTTCAGGTCCATGCTACAGTGTTTTATTATCTCTTTTTCTCTATTCTTATTTCCATTTCCTGATATGTCTTCAAATTTAAGTAACTTAGTGATTTCTCTGTGTACCCATATTGATTTTTTTTAGACAACTCCCCCCTTTCCTCAATAATATCTTAATTCACGGATTATTATTTTAAGTTTCTGACATTGAAAGTAACAAGAAGGCTCATCTTCAAATCCCCAAAAAATAAATAAGGTATTTAAATATGAGTGGATATGTAGTTCTCACATGTTGATATTCACAGATTGTTATTGCTTATGAACTCATACTACTGACATAGTACTGAAAGGATATCACTCCTTATTGTAAATACACTCAGAAATAATTTATAGGTATAGCTCTCTAGGTCATTGGGAAGCAGTACTAGGAAAACAATACAGACAATTATTACAGTGGTGTAAAAGAAACAACAACAAACAACAAAAGACACAGTCTTGAATGCTTTGTAATTAGAATGATCAAACTTGGCCCCAAACAGGAGGTTCGAAGACGCGCTTCCCTCCGTCATGGGCAGAGATGGGGGAAGAGGGATATCGAACATTGCCTGTGCTGTCAGAGTTGGTTGATGTGTTAATTTAGGTGAATTTTTTTTTCTTTTTTGTTACAAGTGATGGCTTACTGTGTTGAGGGAAGTGAAGGGATACATTTTGAAATGAAGCTGGTGCTAAATCAAAAGTTACTTATACAATTTAAAATAAATTTTTATAAAAGAAAGAATATTGTTCAAGTGACAGTTTAAGGTGTATATTTTCACTTTTGAGCTGACAGTTTCTCACTACTTCTTAAACTTACCCTGTGTTCTAACTTCCCTACTTCTGTTGCAGGTACCATCATTCTCTCAGTTACTCAGTTTCATAATCTCAGAATAATCTTTGACTCTTCCCTTTTTCTTACATACAGTCATTTGCCAGATCTTGTCAATTCATCTAATACACCTCTTACATCCATCTCCTTTTCTCTACTCATATAGTCACCCCCCAGTTTAGGTCCTCTTCATCCATCTTTCCATTGAACTACTGTGGTGCCTTGCTCATGACAGTCTTATAACCTTCTATTCCAATCTATTTCACATCAACTCCCTTTGTGTACTTTATATTCCAGTAAAACTGAACAATTAGCTCTTCCCCAATCTCATCTTTTCTTCTTGCTTCCATGTAGGCAGTCCAGCTTCCATATCTGGAATTTTCATTGATTTATTCTCTTTAAATGGACACCCCTATTTCCTTCTTTGCCAGCTGTCCCAGTCTTTGTTCTGCGTGTCTCTTTACTCTCTCCAGCCAGTTTTATGTTTTGTTACCGCTCTAACATTCCAGGTTACTCCATCAACAAGAATTTATTAATGCCTTACTGTGTGTAAGAAACTATATTAAATGCTGAGGATACAAAGAAAGGCAAAATACAGTCTCTGTCCTCAGGAGCTCACATTCTAATAGGGTGTTTTAGGCAAAGTTGAGAGGGTCTAAAATAAACCAGGTGGCTACAGTTTCAGGTTTCTGTATATTACCTCAATTCTGTGGAATGTTTTCTAACATTTACATTGATTTATATTTTTGGCATCAGACTAGACTCAACAACCCATTAGCATTCACCTCCCCAGAACATTGGAAAATCATAGAGTAGCATCTTTGACTGTTTATGTCAACTGAGTTTAACACAATGAAACACTGTAGTCTTATGTATTGTATATACTAATATAACATACATGCAAGAAATGTATGACACAGTCCTTGCCTGATGAGAACTTAAAATTTGTGTGCATTTATACTTGAGTGTTTGCATACACACAAATATATATCTAAATATACATATATACACATATGTACATATATACATGCACTTATGCATATATGTATATATGTATATATTTATATAAAGTTTTGCATACACACAAATATATATCTAAATATACATATATACACATATGTACATATATACATGCACTTATGCATATATGTATATATGTATATATTTATATAAAGTCAGTTAATAAGCATTTATTAAGTGCCTATTGTACGTCAGGAAAAGCCCTGAATATACAAAAATCAGTGAATATATAGTCCTTGACCTCAAGAAGCTTAAATTGGAATAGAAGAGAAAACATGCATATAACTATATAGATATGTTACTTAGAGTATTCTTTCATCAAGTAAGAAAATATTTAAAGCACTTTGCATGCCTTAAACCACCATATAAATATTAGCTATTAATCTTAGAGGGAAGGCAATGGTCAGGGAGGAGGGAAGCAAGAAGGCAAAGAAAGTTCTCCAGCAGAAGATGGTTTTGAGCTGAGCTTTTAAGGACGCTTGAAAATTATATGGAGGAGGTGAGGAGGGATAACATTCTAGGTATGAGTGAGAGTACAAACACACAGAGTCAGAAGACGAAGTTTTGTGCGTAGAGAGCAACAAATAAGCAAATGTGGGTAGGTCATAGCGTACATGGAGGGGGGTACATGGTAAAAAGAATGGAAAGGTAGGGAAGTGTCAGGTTGTGAAAGGCTTCAAACATCCAGCACATGTTGCTATATTAATCTGGAAGGTCATAAAGATCATTGGCATTTATTGAGTAGTGGAGGTGACATGGTCAGACTCACTCTTTAAACAAATTGCTTAGACAGCTGAGTGGAGGATAGTTTGCAGTTGGGAGATACTTCAGGCACAGAGACCAATGAAAAGGCTATTACAATAGCCAATAGGCAAGAGATAGTGAAGGCTTGAACTGTGATTGTGGCTATTTGAGTAGAGAAAAGGCACATATATGAAAGATGTTGTGAAAGCAGAAACAAGATTTGACAAGAGTTTGGTTGTGTGGGCTGACTAAGAGTGAGGTATAGAGGATGACATCACAGTTGTGAGTCTAGGTACTTGACAAGACAGTGGTGCCCTCAACAGCAATAGCAATGTTAGGAACAGGTCAGGGCTTGTTAGGAAAGATATGATTTTGGGTCACATTGAGTTTGAGATGTTAACAGGACATCCAATTCAAAATATCCAAAAGGTAGATGGTGATAGAACTTGGGATTAGGATAGAGATGAAGGGCTAAATGTATAGATCAAGGAATCATGTGCATTGAGATGCAATTGAACCTTTTGGGGGATGGGTGGGTGATGAGATGACCAAGTGGGATAGTACAAAAGAAAAGGACTTAGTGGATGTAACTTGAATGAATATCTGCAAAGGAGTCTGAGGTAGCAGGTAAGGCAGAGAGAATAGAATAACACAAACCTAGAAAGGAGAGAATATGCAGGAAAGGGTTATTGACTGGAATTTCCAGTTATCACCCAGAGTGGGTGGGGGAGGGGTGATCATCTTCTAGAACTTTAGGGACTAACTCTGTTGATTCTAAGTGTTTTCACCCTCAGCACCCTGGGAAGATGTATCCCTTTGGAATATCTGGAAAAGAAGATTTGGCTAAGATCTTCTGACAGGAATTACCCTCACATTTAATTCTTTAGAAATCCTACTACTGGACTATTAACTTCGGGTTGGGAGGGACCTTACAGATGATTTAATCTAACTCTCTCATTTTATAGAGGCTGAGAGGTTTAGTGACTTACTTGGAGTCACACAGCTAGTAAGTATCAGGTGTGAGATTTGAACCTAGGATTAACTTACTCAAAGTACTGCTAGCAATCCATCTATTAAATCACCCTTTCTCTTCATCAGGGTGGGTTCTCAGCTTGTCAGAAAGCTACAAAGCCAAATGTAGGAATAGAGGTGTGTTTGTTTTCTTTAAAAAGACATTTAAAAATCTATCTAAAACCAAAAGCAAGCATCATATGCAATGGGGACACATGAGAATCTTTCCCAATAAATATCCCCTATCTCCACTATTATTTGATATAATTCTAAAAATGCTGTTGCTGTGTCATTTCAGTTGAGTCCAACTCTTTGTAACTCCATTCGGGGTTTCCTTGGCAAAGATACTGGAGTGCTTTTCTATTTCCTTCTTTAGTTCATTCTACAGATGAGGAAACTGAAGCAAACAGGGTTAAGTGACTTGCCCAGGGTCACACAGCTATTAAGTGTCAGAAGCTAGATTTGAACCCAGGTCTTCCTGACTCTAGACCAGGTCTTCTGTCTTCTGTTCCACCTAGTAGCCCATTCTAGAAATGCTAGGAAGAGCAATAAGACAAGAGAAAGAAATTAAAGGAAAAAAGATAGGTAAAGAGGAAATAAAACTATCCCAATTTATTAATAATATGATTGCTTCCTTGGAAAATCCTAAGGAATCAGCAAAAGTATTAAATAAGACAATAGCTTGATCAAAGTTACGGGCTACAAAATAAATTTTCAAAAATCAACAATATTTCTGTATAATAATAACAACATGCAAGAATCAGTGATGGAAAGACAAATCCCATTCCAAATAACTAGAAAATGCATCAAAGTATCTGGGAATCAATCTCCCAAAGCACAAAAAAAGACTTGTATAGATTTCATTGCAAAGTGCTCCTTAAAGAATTAAAGAACAAGGATAGCTAGGTGGCACAGTGGATAGAGCACTGGCCCTAGATTCAGGAGGGCCTGAGTTCAAATCAGGCCTTAGATACATAACACTCACTAGCTGTGTGACCCTGGGCAAGTCACTTAACCCCATTGCCTAACCCCTGCAAAAAAATAAAGAATTCTTTAATTAAAGAACACCCTAAATAATTGAAGGAATATTCTGTGCTCCTGGCTGAGCCAGGCCAATCTAATAAAAATGATAATACTACCAAAGTTAATATGTGCTTAAAGCTATACCAATCAAATTACCAAGAGTTTAAGAGCTTAATAAAATAATAACAAAATCCATTTGGAAAAACAAAAGGGAAATGATGAAAAGAAGTAAGGATGAAGGGAGAATAGCATTTCCAGACCTCAAACTATATTATCACCAAAATTATCTGGTATTGGTTAAAGAATAGAGAGATCAATAGAAGAGACTACACAAGGAACATTCAGAAACAATAGAACTCAATGACCTAGAGTTTGATAGGGTGAAAAATACAAGCTATTGAGGGAAAGACTCCCTATTTGATAAAAACCAGAAAGCAATCTGGCAGAAATTAGGCTTAGATCAACACTTTACATTCCACTCCACAATATATTCCAAATGGATACGTGACCTAAATGTGGAAGAGCATACTATGAAAAAATTAGAAGAGAAACAGATCACATACCTCTCATAACTATGGGTATGAGATATATTTTACTCAACCAAACAAGAGATAGAAACAATTATAATAGATAATTTTAATTACTTAAAACTAAAAAGCTTTTGCACAGACAACATTAATGCAACTAAGATAAAAAGGGAAGTGGTTGAATGGGAAAAAAATATATCAAACTTCTCTGTTAAGGATTTGGTATCCAAGATATATGAACAATATATGTTATTATATTAAATAAATAAATTAATATCTTATACATTAACAATGATTATTTTATATTTAATAATTTTATAAAATAATTAGCTACTATTTGTTAAAATTAAACAAAACAAGCTATATAAAGAAGTTATATAAATTTATTTCTATATACGTGTATATGTAGCTGTTGCCCAATAGAGAAATGGTCAGGGCATATGAACAAACCACTCTCAAGAGAACTACAATGAATTTGCAACCACATGAAAAATGCTCCAAATCACTAATAATAACAGAAATGCAAATCAAAACAGCTATGAGGCCTTACCTCACAACCTGCAGATTGGTAAAAATGACCAAAAAATGGTAACAATCAATGTTGGAGGAGTTGTGGGAAAATAGGCACACTAATACATTTTTGATGGAGCTGTGAAATGGTATAACCATTTTGGAAAGTAATTTAGAATTATGCAAATAAGGTGACTAAAATGTATCCATACTCTTTGAACCTGAGACTCTGTCACTGCTCTTATGCCCCAAGGAACCATTTATAAGAAAAGTCCTTATAAACTCCAAAATATTTATAGCAGTACTTTTTATGATAGCTAAGAATTGGAAACAAAGTAGATGCCCAGTGATTAAAGAATGGCTAAACAAATTGTGGTATATGAATGTAATGGAATACTAATCTGCTGTAAGCAATGATATGTGTGATGAACACAGAGAAGCATGGAAAGATCCAAATGAACTGATGCAGAATGAAGTAGACAGAGGCAAGAAAACAATATACATGATAACTACAACAATGTAAATGGAAAGAACATTGACATACCAAACTATTAAAAGTAAATGTAACAAAATAATAAAGATCAAGAGATACTCAAATGAAGAGATATGAGAAGACACCTCCAACTTAGCCCTTTGTAGAGATGGGAGGTTCACAAGTATTAGACATTGCACATTCACTTTTTCAATGTATCAATCAGGTGTGCTGACTTTTTTTTTTGTCTGTAAAAATATTATTTGTCATATGGGATATAGGATGCATGGTGACATAAGAAACAGAAAACATCAATAATTTTTTTAAAAAGAAAAGCTACAGAGCCTCTTTCTTAAGTCTTTAGCCCCCTTTCCATAAATTTCTATCTTATTGGTTTAGCAACATTTTTATACTTTCAAGTCAGAAAGCACTAGTTGTGGGAACCAAAATTTATGGTTTTCAAAATACTCTTTCTGAGTCAATACTGACCATTCTTTTCCATCACCACCTCTTAGAGTATAATTAAGTCATAATCTTGTAGGCAGTATGGCTAAGTAATAGAAATAAGATCTCAAACATTTAGGATTAAAAGATACTTTTTTAGTTCCATTAAAATTGTGAACACCTCTTTTAAAGATGCAACCTGGGGTGTTTTAACTTCTCAGTGTCTCATGAAGGCATTCACTTAATTTGCCATGGAGAGGAGAGGAGAGGAGAGGAAAGAGAAGGGTGTGTGGGTGGGTGTGTATATTTATTTGGATAAATGACCATTGTTTGGTTTTGCTGTGAATATATTTGTTTTTCTATTCTTGCTTAGATTCAAGTCTCATTTTGAAAATAATCTTTTCTAAAAGAAACCCTACCCATTTTTTGTGTGACTCACATTTTGGACTAGCCCATAGACCACCTCAAAGATACTCAAAAGACCACACTTGGAGACTCAGCGATTTAGAACATACATAGATCCCAGATTATTTTAGGTGGTGATAAAACAAACACGTATCTTGGGGCACATGCTCATCAATCACAAAATAGATAGGACCATTGAAGGTCATTTGATCTATCCTCCTGCCTTCAAGAAACTCTAACCACCCCCACACCCCACCAAATACCTGTAAAAATGGCTCTAAACAAATTCTAGAGCAGCAGAACCCACAAAAAGACAGAGTGAAACAAATTTCCAGCTCAAGACAATCCAGATGGCTGATTAGAAAGGTCTATTATGCTAGGCTGGGAGAGGAACGCAGTTCAGTGTGGGCATACAGTCAAAGACCAGGCCTAAGTGAACCTGGAGCAGGCCTCAGAGGACTGAATCATGGGCAGCTATGGTGGTTTCCAGACTTCTTAACCCATAAATATCAAAGACAACTTAGAAGGTCAGTAGGAAAAGTCTGTGACCATGGTGAGAGAGAAGCTAGGTCCCAGCCCCAGTCCTGGCACAACCCTGGGGTGGCAGCTGCTTCTGGGCCATAGACTGAGGGGGAGTTGAGTGGCTGATCAGAGGAGGGATTGCAGGTATCTCTTTGCTGGTGCTGAAGCAGGATTCCCTTGCTTTGCCTGTGCTTGGGTCATAGTTCTGGGTGGTGATCCTGGGGTAAGGAGGAGTGCTGGTGTGGTGGAGCTTGTAGTGGCAGTGGAGAGAGAATCCTCCTCACAGTTCCAAGACAGAAAAGAGTGCTTGTGGTCACTCATAGACCACAGCATATGCCAGGAAAGGAGTAAACACCTCGCCCTTGATCATACCACCTTGGAAGAACTGAAAACTTACAGGTCCCTAGAAGTATCTCTGAAAACAGCTACACAAAACCTCCAAAGCTTAGGATAGTACATTCTCCACACTGGAAGCAGACCCCTACCTTAACAAAGAGTTTAAAACTAAATTAATTGACTGGGATCATGAGCAAATTGTGCAAAAAAGTCAGACCATAGAATCTTTCTTTGGTGACAAAGAAGATCAAAACATACGACCAGAAGAAGATGACAAAGTCAAATCTCCTACATCCAAAGCTTCCTAGAAAAATATGATTCAGTCTCAGGCCATGGAAGAGCTCAAAAAGGATTTTGAGAAGCAAGTAAGAGATGTAGAGGAAAAACTGGGAGGAGAAATGAGAGTGATGCAAGAAAATCATGAAAAACTAATCAACAGCTTGCTAAAGGTGACCCAAAAATATACTGAAGAAAGTAACACCTTAAAAACTAGCCTAATCCAAATGGCAAAAGAAGTCCAAAAAGCCAATGAAAAGAAGAATGCATTAAAAAGCAGAATTGGCCAAATGGAAAAGGAAATCCAAAAGCTCACTGAAGAAAAATACTTCCTTAAAAATTAGAATGGAGCAATTGGAAGCTAGTGACTTTATGAGAAATCAAGACACTAAAACAAATCCAAAAGACTGAAAAAATAGAAGACAATGTGAAATACCTCATTGAAAAAACAACTGACCTGGAAAATAGATCCAGGAGAGAGAATTTAAAAATTATTGGACTACCAGAAAGCCACAATCAAAAAAAGCCACAAAAAAAAGAAGCAGCTAGACATCATCTTTTTTTTTTTTTAAGGCAGTTGGGGTTAAGCGACTTGCCCAGGGTCACACAGCTAATAAGTGTCAAGTGTTTGGTCTGAGACCGGATTTGAACTCAGGTACTCCTGACTTCAGGGCCGGTGCTCTATCCGCTGCGCCACCTAGCTGCCCCCATCAAGAAATTATCAAGGAAATCTTCCCTGATATTCTAGAACCAGAGGGTAAAATAGAAATGGAAAGAATCTACCAATCACCTCCTGAAAGAGATCCCCAAAGGAAAACTCCTAGGAATATTGTAGCCAAATTCCAAAGTTCCCAGGTCAAGGAGAAAATATTGCAAGCAGCCAGAAACAATTCAAGTATTGTGGAAACACAATCAGGATAACACAGGATTTAGCAGCTACTACATTAAAGGACTGCAGGGCTTGGAATATGATATTCCAGATGGCAAAGGAGATAGGATTACAGCCAAGAATCACCTACCCAGCAAAACTGAGTATAATCCTTCAGGGGAAAAATGGATATTCAGTGAAATAGAGGACTTTCAAGCATTATTAATGAAAAGACCAGAGCTGAATAGAAAATTTGACTTTCAAATACAAGGCCTAAGAGAAGCATGAAGAGGTAAACAGGAAACCGAAATCATAAGAGAATTATTAAGGTTGAACTGTTTACATTCCTACATGGAAAGATGACATTTGTAATTCATGAGGCCTTTGTCAGTATCAGGGTAGTTGGAGGAAAAAAAATTATATGTATAGATAGATTGATAGATAAAGGGCACAGGGTGAGTTGAAGATGAATGGGTGATATCTGGAGAATCAAATTAAGGGGTGAGAGAGGATTATACTGGGAGAATGAGGAAGGGAGGGGTAGAATGGGGTAAATTATCTCACATAAAACAGACAAGAAAAGACTTTTACAATGGAGGGGAAGGGGGGGGAAGATGAGAGGGAATGAGTGAATCTTATTCTTATTGGATTTGGCTTAAGGTGGGAATAACATACACACTCAATTGGGTATGAAATGCTTCTTACCCTACAGGAAAATAGGGGGGAAGGGGATAAGAGAATAGGAGGGATAATAGAGGGGAGGGTAGATTGGGGGAGGGGGGTAATCAGAAGCAAACACTTCTGAGGAGGGGCAGGGTCAGAAAAGAGAATACAAGGGGGGGTGGGGATAGAATGAAAGGAAATACAGTTAGTTTTTCACAATATGACTACTATGGAAGTGTTTTGCATGACTACACAAGTATAACCTGTATAGAGTTGCTTGCCTTCTCAAATGAGGGTGGGTAGGGAAGGAGGAAGGGAGAAAATTTGGAACCCAAGGTTTTAAAAACAAATGTTAAAAAATTGTTTTCACATGCAACTGGGAGACAAAATATGCAGGCAATGGGGTATAGAAATCTATTCTGCCCTACAGGAAAATAGAAGAGGGAAAGGATAAGAGAAGGGGGGAGATAGAAGGAAGGGCAGATTAGGGAAAAGGGTATTCAAAATGCACACTCTTTTGGGGTTGGGGAGGGACGAACTGGGGAGGAAATTTGGAATTCAAAATCTTGTGGAAGTGAATGTTGAAAACTAAAAATAAATAAATGAATGAATCTTTAAAAAAAAAAAAGAAACTCTAACCAAATAACATCAGGAAAATGGGAGTCTCTCTCTGGAAGTTTTAAAGAAATTCTACAACTTCCTCAGTAACTTATCCACTTTAGCATTTAACATGAATACCTCACATGAATCTTTCTTAGTGGTGCACTCAGGATCCATCACTCTATTTTCTTGAAAGCTTATTTCTAGTGCATCTATACCCTCAATTCTCCAACCTAAACCTTCCTCTCTCTGAGAAAACTCTCACCTTTCAACCTAGCCAACTTTTCTTCATGTCTATGGTTACAGAACCTGAGACTGAATGCTTAAAAATGCAATTTTGTATTTATGTTGAAAAGGCAAATTTACATTTACCCACATATTGAATCCCACTGAAAACATGGCATACTATTCACTCTTTTTTTTTTTTTGGTTAGGCAATGGGGTTAAGTGACTTGCTTAGGGTCACACAGCCAGTAAGTGTTATATATCTGAGGCTGGATTTGAACTCAGGTCCTCCTGAATCCAGGGCCGGTGCTCTATCCACTGTGCCACCTTGTTGCCTCCAACTCTTCTCTCTTAATAGGCACAATCTGGCAGCCAATAATATACTATCTTGTCTTTAAATGTTTCACATTTGTATAGCTTGCCTCTCCAACTAGAGTATCAGTTCCATGAGAACAAAGACCATGCTTTAAACCCCTTCTAATACTGTGTTTTGTGCACAATAACTGTTTGATTGTTGGTTTATTTTTTGTTGTTGTTGTTGTTCAGTCATGTCTGACTCCTTGTGACCTCATGGACCATAGCATGCCAGGTCCTTCTTTCTTCCACTATCTCCTGAAGTCAGTCCCAGTTCATGTTCATTCCTTCCATGACACTATCTATCCCATCCACTGCTGGTCCCTTCTTTTTTGCCTTCAGTCTTTCCCAGCATGAAGATCTTTTCCAATGAGTCCTGTTTTCTCATTACATGGCTAAAGTATTTAAGCTTCAGCTTCAGTATTTGTCCTTCCAATGAATAGTGTGAATTAAGTTCTTTAAGTATTGACTGATTTGACCTCCTAGCTGTCCAAGGAACTCTCAAAAGTCTCCTTCAGCACCACAATTTGAAAGCAGATTCTAAGGTGCTCAGCTTTCCTTATAGTCAAACTCTCACAGCTATACATTACTGCTGGAAAAACCATAGCTTTATCTATATGGACCTTTGTTGGCAAGGTGATGTTTCTGCTTTTTAGTATGCTGTCCAAATTTGCCATAGCTTTTCTTCAAAGGAGAAATTTTCTTTTAACTTCATGGTTGCAGTCGCTATCTGCAATGATCCTTGAACCCAAGAATACAAAATCTTACACTACTTCCATTTCTTCGCCCTCTATTTGCCAGAGAGTGATGATACCTGCTGTCATGATGCTAGTTTTTTGACGTTAAGCTTCAAGTCAGCTTTTACACTCTCTTCTTTCACTGTCATCAAGAGGCTTTTTAATTCTTCTTCACTTTCAGCCATCAGAATGGTATCGTCTACATACCAGCCTGGCATTTCACATGAAATTACTCTGTGTATAAATTAGATAAATAAGGCACCAATATATAGCTTTGTTGTATTCTTTTCCCAATCTTAAACCACTCGGTTTTCCATATTTGGTTCTAACTAGCGCTTCTTGACTTGTGTATGAGTTCCTTAGGACACAAGTAAGATGATCTGGTACTCCACCTCTTTGAGAACTTGCTACATTTTGTTGTGATCCACACAGTCAAAGGCTTTAGTGTAATCCATGAAGTGGAAGAAGATATTTTCTAGAACTCCCTTGCTTTCTCCATAATCCAGCAAATGTTGGCAATTTAGACTTCAGATTCTCTGCCTCTTTGAAAACCAGCCTACTCTTCTAGTAATTCTTAGTTCACATATTGCTGAAGCCTAGCTTGCAGAATTTTAATCAATCCAGTGACCACTATTAAGTTTTCCAAATTTTCTGGCATATTAAGTGCAACAATGTAACAGCATCATCTTTTAGGATTTTAAATATCTCAGCTGGAATTCCATCACCTCCACTAGCCTTATTGTTAGCAATGCTTCCTAAGGCCCGCTTGACTTCATTCTCCAGGATGTCTGGCTCTAGATCAGTAACCATCATGGTTATTGGCAATGTTAAGATCTTTCTTGTATAGTTCTGTATATTCTTGCCACCTTTTCTTTATCTCTTCTACTTCTGTTAAGTCTCTACCATTTTTGTCTTTTATCATGCCCAGTTTCACATGAAACATTGCTTTGATAACTCTAATTTTCTTGAAGAGCTAGCTTGCCTTTCCCATTCTATTGCATTCTTGTATTTTTTTGCATTATTCATTTAAGAAAACATTCATATATCTCCTTACTGTTCTCTGAAATTCTGCATTGAATTGGGTATATCTTTTTTTTTTTGGTGAGGTGATTGGGGTCAAGTGACTTGCCCAGAGTCACACAGCTAGTAAGTGTTATGTGTCTGAGGTTGGATTTGAACTCAGATCCTCCTGATTCCAGGGCCAGTGCTCTATCCACTGTACCACCTAGCTGTCCAATTGGGTAGATCTTTCCCTTTCTCCTTTCCCTTTTACTTTCCTTCTTTCCTCAGTTATTTGTAAACCCTCATCAGACAGCTATTTTGCTTTCTTGCTCTTTTTTTTTCTTCAGGATATTTTTTGTCACTGCCTCCTGCACAAGTTTGTAACCCTCTGTCCATAGTTCTTCAGGTATTCTATCTACCAGATCTAATCTCTTAAATCTATTCATCACTTCTGCTTCATATTCAAAAAGGATATTATTTCAGTCATACCTATACTTTCTGATGGTTTATCCTACTTTCTTCAATTTAAGTCTGAATTTTGCAATAAGAAGCTCATGGTCTGAGCCACAGTCAGCTCCAGGTTGTTTTAACTGACTGTATAGAGCTTTTCCACCTTTGGCTGCAAAGTATATAAGCAATCTGATTTCAGTATTGATGACCTGGTGATGGCCACATGTAGAATTGCCTTTTGGGTTATTGAAAAAGAGTGTTTCCTGTGACCAGTGAGTTATCTCAACAAAACTCTATTAGTCTCTTCATTTTGTACTCCAAGGCCAAAATTGCCTGTTATTTCAATTATCTTTTGATTTCCTCTGTTAGCATTCCACTCCTCTATGATAAACATAATGTCTTTTTTTGGGTGTTATTTCTAGAAGATGTTGTAGATCTTCATAGAACTGAGCAACTTTGGCCTCTGGCATCAGCGGTTGAAACATAGACTTGTATTATTGTGATACGTAATGGTTTGCCTTGGATTTGAATAGATATTATTATCAATTTTGAGATTATACCCCTGTACTACTTTTCTTATCTTTTTATTGACTATGAGGGCTACTCCATTTCTTCTAAGGAATTCTTGCCCACAGAGGTATATGTAATGATCACCTGAATTAATTCATTCATTCCTGTCCATTTAAGTTCACTGACACCTCAGATGTTTATGTTTAATCTTTCCATCTCCTGTTTGACCACATCCAGCTTACCTTGATTAATAGATCTTACATTCCAGGTTCCTGTGCAATATTGATCTTTATGGTATTGGACTTTCTTTTTGTCACCAGATACAACTGCAGCTGAGCTTCCTTTTGGCTTTGGCCCATCTACTTCATCAGGACTGGTGCTACTTGTAGCTGTCCTCTGCTCTTCCTCAGTAGCATAATGGACACCTTCCAACTTGAGGGGCTCATCTTCTGATGTCATATCTATTGCCATTTTAATACTATCCATGGGGATTTCTTGGAAAAGATGCTAGAATGGTTTGCCATATATTTCTCCAGTGAACCACCTTTTGTCAGAACTCACTATGATCTGTGCATTTTAGGTACCCCTGCATGGCATAGGTCATAGTTTCATTGAGCTATACAAGCCTCTCCTCCATGACAAGGCAGTGATTTTTGTTATTCATTCATTTAGTCATGTCCTACTTTTGACCCTGTGGACATTATGACCATGGGGTTTCTTTTGGCAAAGATGCTGGAGTGGTTTGCTATTTCCTCCTCCAGTATGTCTCCATTTGACAAATGAGGAACTGAGGCAAATAGGGGTTAAGTGACTTGCCCAGGATCACATAGTTATTAAGTATCTGAGACTAGATTTGAACTCAGATCTTCCTAATTCCAAGTCTAGTGTACTATCCACTCTGTAACCTAGCTGTCCCAACTGCTTAAAAATGAATTTTAATTAGTTTGTTCTTTCATTCAGCATTCTACACAGCACAGGGCTGAAAATATACTAGGAGAAAAGAAGGAAACATATTTATATAGAGCCTACTATGAGCCAAGCACTGTACCAAGTGTTTTACAAATATTATTTTAGCTGAACCTCACAACAACTCTGAGAGGCAGATGCTATTATCATCCTCATTTAACAATTGAGGAAACTGAGGCAGGCAGCAGTTAAGTGACTTTTCCCCAGGGTCACACAGCTATAAGTGTCTGAGGCCAGATTTGACCTCAGGTCTTCCTGACTCCAATGCTTTGTCCACAGTACCACTTAACTGCCTCAAAATAACATGGCTACCATATTGCTGCTGTAAAATAATGTTTTGGGCAAGTAGATTGTGTGGCATGGCTCATTCTTTCACTGACATCGCTCCCCTTTTATAATGTGCATATGTGTCTGTACAGTGTTTTTAATGTTCCTTTTTCACATTACTGTCACTTTCCAGTAGCTACTCTCCACCAGTAGAACCCTCCCTCTTAACAAAGTGCAGCAAATCAAATCAAACTGACCCATTGATCATGTCTCATACCACATGCTTCATTCTGCACTCACAGTCCACCACCTCTCTACCAAGAAGGAGGAAGTATGTTTCATAGTCAGCCTCTAGAATCATTGCATCGATATGAGTTCGGATGTCTTTCAGTTCTGTTTTCCCTTAAATTGTGTTTTTAGTTTGTTCTAGTGTCTCTGCTTACTGTACTCTGCATCAGTTCATGTACATCTTCTAATTATCTCTGAATTCCTCATCTTAATTGTTTCTGATGACACAGAAATATTCTGCTGCATTCATCTACCACAACTTGGTCAGCCATTCACCTATCTGTGAGTACCCATTTTATTTCTAGTTTGAGGTTTTTTTGCTATCAAAAAAATACCACGTATTTTGTTATTTGTCTGACTTTCCTCCATCTATGATGTCCTTGGGGCACCTGCCTAGTGAAAGTATTGTTGGGTTAAAGTGTATTGATGTTTTAGTCCTTTTCTAGCACAGTTCCAAATTATTTTCTAGAATGGTTGGGCCAACTTTCAGCTTCCCCACCAATGTATTACTGTGTCATTCTTCTGATTCATCTGGTTCTTTGATGACTTCCTGGATTCAGACTAAAACATAGACCTCTAGATGAACAATTTCTGGCTTACTCTTTTTGATTGTGAGTTGTACCCAATGGTGTGCTGGAGCCAGCTTAGGAAAGCCAATTGCTAAATTTCAGTGTGAGCATTTATACCTCTGAAACTGGCAAATGCTAGAAATCAGAACTTGGTTTTTTTGTTTTGTTGATTGTCTAGACTTAAGAACGTGTTAATACAGATTAAACTTTAAGAGTAAGTCATGGGTACATTTCTCTCCCTCTCCCCCAGATAGTTGTTAGACATTTCCTAGTACATTTCTGGGTGTACCATGGCCCTTTTTTCAGAAGGGTTCTTTCCTTGGACCCTCTCCATTTCATGTAATTAACACACAAGCAGGTGCTTTTTTCTCTATATTTGCATAGAGACTTTGATACTAGTTGCCATTAGTTAGCAATAAGTGCATCAAGTTCCCCTTGAAAATTCAATGGAGTGAGGGAAAAATTCAACAAGCCCCCAATTTTCCATTGGTCCTTGACTAATTTTGCTCCCAAACAATGGCAGCTCTTTACTTCTTAATTGACAGCCTCACTGAAAAATCATTCAGACTTTAAATTCATAATAAAGAAGCCAAAACAATTCATCTAATGTAACAAACCTTTAGAGGTCAAGAAAATACATCAATAATGAGCCCTTCTCTCACTTCAGCCCAAGCCAACCCTCTCACCTTTTCTCAACTTCCTAAGACAGAAGGTTCCGTTTTTCTTCCCTTTCTCCAATTACTTCCATGCACAAAAGCTGTCAATGCCTCCTCATAAACCTACCTGTCTGCCAACATTTCTGGGTGGAGTTTGGGAGAATTTTCAGTCAGTCTCACCAGTCAACAATTCCAATCATTCACACTGGGATAAGAGAATGTGGTAGAAGTTTTGGGTAATTCTCATGGTCACAGCTGCAAGGGTAAATGAGAGTAGAATTAATGGCTCCAGGGTTCTGGGAGTTCTGCTCCAGGGGTTTCCTTGTGAACTTATCTTCATAGCTCCAGCACTGAAAAGGGAGGACTGAGCAAATGGCCAGGGGCTAATTCCCACAGAATACTGCCTGACTGTCAAGAATCTATCAAAGAAAATAGAAGAGTAGATGGGGTCGTGTTGCTGGCCTCAGCTGCCATTTGTTTGTCCCTCCTTTCTCCTTCAAACTACACATTCCCCTCCTGTATCTGACATCACGTCTGCAACCTAACCCATGCAGGACAGAATGATAACAAAGCCAGCTGGAACTGTGCCAGTCTTGGCACTCCCTGTGAAACACTATCCCCAGTGGACACATTCTCTACATCAGGAAAGGGATGCAGCTTTCTTCAAGTGAATAGAACTTACTAAGCTTCTTTAGTGGCATGCTTTCTACTCCCAGACATTGTGGCCCACCCACTTGACAATTTCTATTATCTTGAGTTTCCAAATCTTCTGTCAAACTCATTTTTTAGAAGTCATTCTTGAACTTCTGAAAGCTTCCTTGAACTAGTGATGGGCTGGGAGTGGTCAAAGTCAATTGAATTCAGTATTATAAATGTAGCCTGTTGGAAGGGAGATCTTATCAAGGAAGGAAATTGTAGAGTAGTTTAACTTTTGAGTCTGGTCTTCAGTACTGTCATCTTGGTACTGTGCCTTTTTACCTTTTCCCATGCTTCATCTGGGCAATAGTCCAATATATTTGAGAACACAACTCTAGATAGTCAAACGGGATCATTCAAGCCAAAGCACACCATTGTCTAACCAGCCCAACCCAGACTCTTTCAGGACAATGTTTCCCATGGACATATCCTGCCCTATCATAGAAGCTCAGATGGCTTCAATTCAACCCATACTTATCATTGAGTCCATAGCTCTCATTTTACAGATGAGGATCCTAGTAATCAGAGAGGTTCATTGATTAATTCAAGGTTGCACAGTGTCATGAAAGGTATCCTTTCTGCCATTCTACTAATTATTCTAACCAATTGCTCTTGGTTATTTCTACTTGCGAAGCCCTTGAAGTCACAGCTATGAAAGCTCTTCAGTTCAATTGAGAAGGGGCAGCTAGGTAGTTCAGTGGATACAGTGCTGGGCCTGGAGTCAGGAATACCTGAGTTGAAATGCTGCCTCACACATTTGCCAACTGTATGACCCTGGCCAAGTCACTTAACCCTGTTTGCCTCAGTTACTCATCTGTCAAATGAGCTGGAGAAAGAAATAGCAAACCTCTCCAGTATCTTTGTCAAGAAAATCCCAGATGAGGTCGCAGAGTCAGACATGACTGAATAATAACAAGTGAGAAAAACCTGATTTAGAATCTGTGATGATTTAAAAGTTCAAGAGACATTGTTTCTGGGTAATTTAATCATTTTATTAATGAGGCCAGCAGGTTATTAATAAAAGGATGGTCATTTGGCCATTTCTCTCAGACCAAAAACCCTCAATGGGAGTGAGGTCACAATTTATATGCCCTGTGAAGAGCAGGTGTTCCTGAGGGGTGCCTAATCACCTCCGATTAGTTAATCAAGTGAGAGGTGGGCTATATCGGGATGCATGACTTAAGTCACTCAAATCTTGGTCAAAGAGAAATAAATATCTGTATCATCTGTCTTTATAATAAGGATAATCAACATGTACGCCAGACCTGTCTGAGCAAACACAGTGAGCAGGAATACATCCATTAGCCTGAATTTAGAATTTTTTTTTTTTACTGTCTGATTAGATTTTGTCCTGGATAAATCTCTAAGAGAGATTTGGTTGGCTTCTGGATGAGGAAGTAGAAAAGGGGAAAAACCTTGATCCTAATACAATCATTAGCTATTAAATATAAGAGAGACATATTCACTTCTCATACATCTCAGCTCAAAAGAATCATAGACTGAGAGCCGTAAGGGACCTTAGAGGTCATTGAGTCCAGCCTCATTTTAAAAGATGAAAAAACTGAGGCCTAAAAAGGTTAAGTGCCTTGTTTGAGGAGAGTTGTTCTGTGATTCTAAGTCCATTGCCTTTCCCGCTGGACCACACTGGATACATCCTACCTATGTGATGTGAGCAAGTCCCCTTTCCTTTCCTAAGCTATAGAGTTCTCATTTGTGAAAATGCGGGAGTTGATTCAGTCAACTCTAGACACTATCCCCAGTTTTTGAGATTGTGGAGATCCTGGGATCCTTTGATCCTCACCTTCGCTATCAGGCCTTTTCCTCCCAGGGGCGTGTATTAGGCATGAGCCTCTGATACTTATTTTTGGTCATGCTCCTTCCATTCCCACGGCCTCCGAGCTCTCGGCTGCTCATCTGAACTTTGGAACTACTGCTTTGCTTGGCCATGTAACATTTGCATCCTTCTGGTACTGGTCGGCTTACTTGGCTGTTGATTTAATTTCATGTCCTAGACTCTCATTCTTAGTGTATGCTATGACTCTGGCTTTCTTCAGATTATGTTAAAAAGGATTACGTAAGGGGCAGCTAGGCAGCACGGTGGATAGAGCAGTGGCCCTGAAGTCGGAAGTACCTGAGTTCAAATCCGGCCTCAGACCAAACACTTCACACTTACTAGATGTGTGACCCTGGGCAAGCCACTTAACCCCAACTGCCTTAAAAAAAAAAAGGATTATGCAAAGAAAAACTTCATAATGGGTGGAAGAGATATTCCTGAAGCAAAATTGATAGTAATTAGCAACTGACTGGACATGAAGATGTTAGAAAATAAAAAGTAAGGAATGACCCCAAAGTTTCAAGTAAGGGTGATCAGAAGGATTGTGGTAGATGAACAAGGGAGGCTTTTGGATGGATGAGTTGAATTTTGAGCATGTTGAGACCGATGTACTTATAGGACACCATGTGGAGATATCTAGTATGTAGTAGGAAATGTTGGACTCAGTTTATCTCAATTGGTCCTCAGTGTGGTATATACCTAAGACATACATGTATGTATGTATGCATGTATATTATATGCCTGTAGGTATGTGCACATATATATGTATGTACATGTACATATATCTATATATTTCTATATGTACATATACATATACATATATGTGAGTGTATATATATGTGTGTGTATATGTATATATGTGTGTGTGTATGTGTGTATATATACATACATATACACACATATATTATATATATTATCTATATCTAGATATAGATATAGATTAGATATAGATATAGATAGATATAGATATAGATATAGATATAGATATAGATATAGATATAGATATAGATATAGATATAGATATAGATATAGATATAGATATAGATATAGATATAGATATAGATATAGATATAGATAGATATCAATATAGATATTGATATAAATATAGATACAGATAGATATAGATATAGATATAGATATAGATATAGATATAGATATAGATATAGATATAGATATAGATATAGATATAGATATAGATATAGATATAGATATAGATGTAGATGTAGATGTAGATGTAGATGTAGATATAGATGTAGATGTAGATGTAGATGTAGATGTAGATGTAGCTGTAGATGTAGATGTAGATGTAGATGTAGATACAGATGTAGATACAGATGTAGATGTAGATGTAGATGTAGATGTAGATGTAGATGTAGATGTAGATGTAGATGTAGATGTAGATGTAGATGTAGATATAGATGTAGATATAGATATAGATATAGATATAGATATAGATATAGATATAGCTGTAGCTGTAGCTGTAGCTGTAGATGTAGATGTAGATGTAGATGTAGATGTAGATGTAGATGTAGATGTAGATGTAGATGTAGATGTAGATGTAGATGTAGATGTAGATGTAGATGTAGATGTAGATGTAGATGTAGATGTAGATGTAGATGTAGATGTAGATGTAGATATAGATGTAGATATAGATATAGATATAGATATAGATATAGATATAGATATAGATATAGATATAGATATAGATATAGATATAGATATAGATAGATATCTCCAAGAGCACTGAATTTGGATCCAGACAACTTTGATTCAAATCCTGACTCTTCCATTAACTGTTAGTGTTGCTTTGCATGAGATATTTCAACTGTTGGGGGTCTCAGTTGCCTGATCTGTAAAATGAGAGATTTGAATTAGATGACCCCTAAAGCCCTTTTGACTCCCCCAAATCTCATGATCCTGTGAGAAATAATTAATTTGGACTCCTACTCTATTCCAATCAATACTAATAAATGTGATATAATTCCCCAGGGGTAGTAATTATAAGTTCTATATCTTGGGCCTCAGACCTGGGGACTGCAAAGTGTAAGTTCACTTGCTTAATCATAAGAAGCTAACTACAGGCCCTCTACCCTTGTTTTTCCTTGTCATGGTGACCAAGCCCAGTGTTGCAGAGGTAACTCAATTACATGGCAAGTCCTCCAACTTATTTTTGTACCTCTGGACCTCTCTCTTGTCCAACATGAGCAAATGACCATGTTATGACCACTTAGTCAGTGGAGATAGCCCATACTTCACCCAACCTGTGACCCTTCCCACCACTGCTATGTCATTTTTGGCCCTCAAGAGCAAGGTCTATCGACCAATGAGAATCTGCATTTCACCATACCTCTTTTGCATATTTGGGTATCAAGCCCTAGAAGTACAAAGTTCTGGAAGATGGAAGATCTGAGGTCCACTTCATTAGAGGGGACTATGGACCCTTTAAGAAAGCGTCACTGGTTAGGAGCTCTGCCTTAATCTCTTTCATTGTAGGCTGGACAATTATAATCTCCACAATCCCATTGTCTGTTATCAGCTCTCAAAATCTGTCTCGTCCCTAACAACCTTTTATATATGTAGGTACCCACCACTTACTCATTATTTCTGCCCTACTACCTTGCACTTCTTATTATGGCTTCAGAGGATTTGACTTTGGATTTTAGTTCTCACTGATCTTGGTCAGCTTCCTGAGGAGTCCAGCTCCTTCTCCCAGCTGATTGAGGTGACCTTGCCTTTGGCCCCACAGTTTTCTCACATACCAGTTCCTAAACCTCTCTTGATCTGTAATCCTTGGCTGAAGGTGAAGAACCCTTGACTTTCTTAATTCTTAAACTTGTTAGACTACTTACACTCAGAGTACGCTGGAGAATCTCATTCCCTTTTCTTGTCACTGCCATCAGACATTCTTATTATCGTAATATTAATGTTAATTAATACTAATAGTAGTAAAAAGTAACAGCTGACATTTATATAGCCCTTGAAGCTTTATAACCCTCATTTGATCAGATTGCCTAGGCACTACAGAATTTGGTAATGGGGAGGTTCTTCCATTCACATTTTTAATTATCTTACCTTAGTGCCTTATTTTTATATTTTGTTGTGGTTAGAGCCTATCTATGAGACAGAATCAGGAAGACCTGACTTTGAGACCTTTTTCAGGCACTTACTTTCCTGGGCAAGTATCATTTAACCTCTCTCAGCCTCAGTTTTCTTATCTGTAAAATGGGGATAATAATACCTCAGGATTATTGAAAGGATTAAATCAAATTATATATGCAAAATGATTTACAAACCTTAAAGCCCCATGTAAATGCTAGCTATTGTTATTCTCTATTTACTCAGAAATGATCCCTTAAAAATGTACTTTTACGAAGTGCAAGGAGACAAGGAGGAAAGGAACAGATGATAGAAATAGACAACCATAGTTATTGTAGCCAAAAAAAAATGATTCTATAGGCAGCCTAATGATAAGTCAAGATACGGTGCCTTTATTAATGCAGCCTAAGATGGCTGTAGTATTCCAGCAGGTGTGCCACAGTGTTACAGGTCATCTCATCTAGTTTTTTTTTCATTTTAAAAATGATGAAATTGAAGCTCAGAGGGATTTAAACCTCCCCCCACCCAGAAAAAAAAAAGGTCACACAGATAAAAGTGTTGGAACCAGAATTTGGGCTCACATAAAGAAAAACTCCATTTAATGGATGGAGGAGATATTCCTGAAGTAGAATTGATAGAATTCAACAATTGATTAGATATAAAGATGATGAGAAGTAAAGAGTAAGGAATGGCTTCAAAGTTTCAAGTGTGAGTGATTGGAAGAATAGTGGCAAATGAACAATGGAAGGTTTGGATGGATGAACAGAGACTGATATGCTTATAGGACACCATGTAGTGATAGCTGGTAGGCAGTGGGAAATGTACTGAATTTAAGAGCTAGATATTGGGAGGCATCTGTGTAGTAGTAATACTTGGAATAGTTGAGATCAATAAAGGAAAGAATATGGAAAAGAGGAATGAGAGACAGTTTTAAAGCATATTCCCTCCTAGAAAAGAGGAGAAGAAGAAGAAGTGAAACAGACAAAGAAGGGACAGTTAGATAGATAGGAGGGTAGCAAGTAGAGAACAATGTCATAGAAGTCAATGTTGGAGAAAGAATTGAGGAGAAGAGGGTGGTCAATAGCAGTGGTTGTGTAAGTGGTAAGATAGTGATGAAAGAGGGCAGTCATGATTCTTTCCAGTGCAGAAACCATTTTCTCTGTGCCCTTCTCATTGCCCCAAATGTGGAGCATCTTTTGTATCAAAACACATATTCATTTCTCTAGGATCTCTGGGTTATATATTCGTTGGTCTTTTCTATAACTCCCAGTTCATTCTTAGTTAAACAGGAAATCTTCTGATTTCACTTCAAGCTTACACCACTCACATTCTTACATAAGCACTCAGCTAGCTATATATTTCTCCTCCTTTCACCAAATGGCGAGGAAAGGATAGAAAGAGCCAGCATGTACTTGTATTACTTTCCTTCTATCATAAGCAAAGAATCTTTCCACCAAAGTTCTTGACGCTGTCAAATTGTTCAGTGTAAGAAATGGACATGACTTTTATCAGTGGAAATGACATTAAAGAAGTTGCATTGCCACCTGTTTTGCTGTTGTACCATAAGGACCATAAGACCTTTCCATCTGCCCTGCTGCTGAAGCCTCCTATAATGTTTGTTATCTTCCCCATTGGAAAGTAAGTTCCTTGAGAAATAGGACTGTCTTTGATTTTTCTATTTGTATCCTTAGTGAGTGGCACAGTTCTTTGCATATAATAAGCACTTAGTTAACACTTTTCCATTCATTCGTTCATTCATTCATTCATTCATTCATTCAGAGACAGTTGAAATGATGTGAGGAGTGGGAGTAAGGAAGAATCGAAAGGTGACCCATGTCAGAGAGGTAGGTATGTTGGCATTGTGTGCGTTTCACTGCACAAACCTTAACTTCCATTATGAATAGCTTTTATCACTTTAGATAATACATCCTATGATCCTTATAGTTCAGAAATACAATATTTAGGTAGTGAAAGTACTATTACTATTAGAGATGAGAAAACTGAGGCTCATGAAAGCTGAGTGACTTACCCAAGATCATACTGCTGATAAGTGGCAGAATCAAGACTTTACTGTTAAAATCATGAAAGACGCTGTGCAATTTACTAGCTTATCCTCCTTTCCCCCTTCACATCTGGGCCCAGTTCATTGTACATCCACTGTGTCTGTCCAATGCCTTGGATGGAAGGACTAGTTCTATGGGTTGTCCACCCAATTGCATATTATAATCTAGTCAATCATAATTTTTCACCCACTTTTTTTTCTCCTGTGGGGATAGTTAGGCCAAAGTCTTTTGACTGATTACATATCACTCAAAGAATATATACTCTCATTATAGAATGTTTACCGAACATAACTATTTTTTAAATAATGAGATGCTAAATGCCCCTCAATGACTTTGACTTGCCACTCAGGCGAAAGTCTGAAATTTCAACCTCCCTTTCACAAAAGAAGTAGCCATTTGTTGGGTAGTTCTATTTGGCATGCACTCTCCTACCAACATCATAGTCATATGGAGTGGTAATGGATAGTCTCATTCCTTGGGAAGTGGTGACCTCATTCTACCTCCTGGTAGACACAGCAGCTGCTTCCTAGCCAACAACCGGTTGAATATCCTTCATGCCCCTTGTGGCGAAGATGAAGGAAACTTTCATCTATAGAAACAACCCATCCTACTTTTGGACAGCTCTGATTGTGAGGAATCTTATCCTGATGTTAAGCCTGAAACAACCTCTTTGAATCTTCTATCTGTGGCCCCTGGTTCCAAGCTCTGGATGGAACCCAAACAGAACAATTGAATCCCTCTTCCACATGGCACTCTTCTTCATAAAAATCCACTTGTGAGCTCTTTAACGGAAGGGACTATCTTTTGCCTTTTGTAATCTTAGGGCTTAGCATAGTGCCTGACACATAGTAGGAGCTTAATAAATGTTTATTGATTGATCTATTGATGTGAGCCCAGCATTTGTATATGTGTGTATATATATATATATATATATATATATATATATATATATATATATATGTGTGTGTGTGTGTGTGTACATTTATGTGCATATATATATATATATATATGTAGATATGTATATTTTTAAATTATCTGTGCACATGCTATTTCTTTCCAGTAGGATGTAAGAACTTTTGGGGGCAGCTAGGTGGCACAGTGGATAGAGCTCTGGGCTTGGAGTCAGGAAGACTCATCTCTCTGAGTTCAAATCTGGCCTCAGACACTTACTAGCTGTGTGAAGAGTCAGACAGGACTGAAAGGACTGAACAGAAGAGCCTTTCAGGCAGGTATTATTTAATTTTTGTCTTTATAACCCCATTACCTAGGACAGTACCTTGCGTGTTGTTGTTGCCTGGGTGTTTGCCATGTCTGATTCTTTGTGATCCCATTTGGGGTTTTCTTGTCAAAGATACTGAAGTGGTGTGCCATTTCCTTCTGCAGCTCATTTTACAGATGAGGAAACTGAGGCAAACAGGGTTGAGTGACTTGCCAAGCAGGCACTTAATACATGCATCCTCCTCAGACAATTTGAGAAGACCCCAGGAAATACCCTACCTCCAGGGGTGGAGGTTTGGCCAGAGTGAGGTGCAAACACCTCCAGGCTGCTTCTGCAGAATCAACAAACAACCAGCCCAGGGGGTAGGTGGGTTGAGAAGCAGCCTCACCCTTAGGAACTTTCATCTCACAGACAGTGTAGGGGTCTGATGACTGAGTAGGAGAAGATTGAAGGACCTTCCACTGTCGAGGGATGCCAATACCAACTGTGCTGACCAGAAGTGACCTGGGCTGTGGCTACAGGGAAGAGCTAGCACACACCTGGTGCGTTCAGTAGCAAGGAGCAGGAACCCTGTTGGCTGTGGGTACTTGCAGGAGAACTGAGTGCCTGGTTTCCATTCCCAGGCAGAGAGGACAGCTGAGGGACCACAGGGGGCACTATCATTTGTGGGACAGTGTGGCTGGGGGCCCTAGCTGTGGCTTGGGAGTGGAGAGGAGAGCTCAGGGTTGGCCCTGGGACGGACCTCAGAAAATAACAGTAAGCAAGACCTGAGGCTTGGGGCATCATTCCTCATGCCTCGGGACTAGATTATTAGAACTGCTAAAAACAAAATAAATAAAATGAATAAAAATGAGTAAGTAAAGGAGAAAGAACCCAACCATAGATAGTTACTATGGGGATAGAGAAAATCTGAGTTCATATTCAGAGGAAGAAAATAAAGCTAAAAAAGCTACTCCTTTTGTTTTTAACAAAAAATGTCAAGTGGTCCCCAGAACAAAAAGAGTTCTTAGAAGAACTCAAAAAAGGACTTTAAAAATCAAATAAGAGAGATTGAGGAAAAATTAGAAAAAAATAAGAGCAATCCAAGAAAATCAAGAAAATTATGAAAAGAAAGTCAACCAACTAGAAATAGAGAAGAAAACAATTCCTTGAAAGCTAGAATTGGGCAAGGGGAAACTAATGATGTTCTAAGACACCAAGAAATCATAAAACAAACAAAAGAATGAAAAAATAGAAGAGAAAGTAAAATATCTCATCAGAAAAACAGCTGATTTGGAGAACAGATCAAGGAGAAATAATGTAAGAATAGTTGGACTACCTGAAAAATATGGTTAAAAAAAAAGAGAATCTTGGGACAGCTAGGTGGCACAGTGTATAGAGCATTGGCCCTGGATTCAAGAAGACGTGAGTTCAAATTTGACCTCAGACACTTGACACTCACTAGCTGTGTGACCCTGGGCAAGTTACTTAACCCCATTACCTAGCCAGAGAGAGAGGGAGAGAGGGAGAGAGAGAGAGAGAGAGAGAGACAGAGACAGAGACAGAGAGACAGAGAGAAAATGAATCTTGATACAGTATTACAAGAAATTATCAAGGAAAATTGCCCTGAAGTTCTAGAATAAGAAGGCAAAGCAGAAATAGAGAAAGTCTACTGATCACCACCTGAAGAAGATCCCAGGAGGAAAACTTATAGCAATATCATAGACAAGTTTAAAAGCTACCTGGTTAAAGAGAAAATATTGGAAGCAACAAGAAAAAAACAAGTTAAATATCATGGAGTGACAATAAGGATTACACAAAACCTAGCAGCTACTATGTTGATGGAACTCAGGTCTTGGAATACTATATTCTGTAGAGCAAAACAGCTGGAGTTATGATCAAGGATAACATACCCAGCAAAATTAAGTATAACCCTGAATCAAAAATAAAAAAGATATTTAATGAACTGAAATACTTTCAGGTTTTTGCAACAAAAACCCCAGAACTTAAGGGAAATTTTGACATATAACATACAGGAGAAATATAAGGTAAACATTAAAGATTAAATATAAGGGATTCAGTAAGGTCAAATTGCTTACTTCTTATATGTGAAAATATTAGCAGTTCTTTCATGACTATCATTTATATTTGGGTAGTCTGAAAGAAACTTAGGCTAAGTGGAGTATGATGGGGTGATTCTAAAAAGATAAAACTGTGTTGGGATAGATAAAAAGGAGTAATTATCTCATACAAAAAAAGGCATAAAAGGAAAAATTGATGCAGAAGAAACTAGTAGTGGGGAGGGCGGGTAGTGCTGGAATCTTACTCTCATTAGAAATGGGTTACAGAGAGAAATACATATGTGTGTGTATATATATATATATATGTCTATATACACACATACACATATATACATATGTACACACATACATATATATGTATAAAAGTCTTCTAAATTCAGGAAGAAATAAGAGGGCAAAGGGATAGGGTTGGGGGAGAGAATAAGGGAGGGAATTTTAGAGAGGTGGGTAGGTTAAGGAATGGGAAGGCAAGGTAGTGGGTAAAAGTAAAGCAGAGGAGTTTGGAGAGATAGGGTAAATAGGATGAAAAAGATAGTAAGGAAAAATAGTAAGAAAAAACACAAGAAATTATAGCTTAGAATGTGAATGGGATGAATTTACACATAAAATGGAAATGGATAATAGATTAAAGATTTGAATTCAACAATATATTGCTTTCAGAAAACATAAAAATGAGAAAAACCCACAAAGATACAATAAAAGGCAGGAGTAGAATTTATTACATTAAAAAAAAGCAGTGATAGTAATCATGATCTCAAAGTTAAAGTTAAAAAAGATTTAATCAAAAGTAAAAACAGAGAAACCACACTATGTGTCAGCAATATTATTCAATATTGTTTTAAACCATTTAAAATACCCAGACAGTATAAAATACCTGAATGTATTCCTTCCAAAACAGACAGAGGAACTACATGAACACAAACATAAAACACTTTTTATACAAATAAATTCAGATCAAAATAATTGAAGAAATATTTATTGTTCATAAGTATGTAAAGCTATTTTAATTTTAAAAATGACAATCTTAGCTATTCAATGTCATCCCAAGTAAATTACTAAAAATTTATTTACTGAGTTAGAAAAAATAGAAGCAAAATTCATGTAGAAGAGCAAAAAGTCAGGAACTTCAAAGAAACCAGGAAAAAAGATGTAAAGGAAGTAGATTCAGCAGTATCAGACCTTAAACTATATTATAAAGGAGAGCATTGTTGAAGTATGAAAAGGGTAATTTTGATTATTTTAAATTAACATTTTCTTGTAAAATTAAAATCTATATAGCCAAGAATAGAAGGAATACAGAAAATTGAGGGGAAAGTTCCATAGACTATCTCTCAGGATATGATTGGGTGGGAATACTGCTATGGTGTAGGAAATGATGAGTTGGTTGATTCAGAAAAACATGGAAAGATTTGGACCTATGAAGGAAGATACTAACCACCTTTGGGGAAATGGATGACAGGTGGAAATAAGCATAGTATGGTCTTACATATATGTGTATGAGTGTATATTTGCATATATGTATATGCTTATAGATAAGTATATGAGTACATACATGGATGCATACATATATATACATATATATCCACATTAAATTGTAGCCTTCTTTGGGTGCGGAAGGGGAAAAATAAAGTAAAAAGTACACAGCAGAAAAATAAAGAAAACATACAAAGAAGCAAAGCAAAGCTGGGCAGCTTTGAAAACAATACGTAGTATTTACTATATAGTTTTTCTTGAAATGGAAATTTATTGTTTTATGCTGAATCCTTTCCTATGGTCTGCTGTATATATAGCAATGGTTTTTTCTTTTCTTTTCTTATTTTGTATTTAAGTTTAAAATGCAAAAATTTATGCTAATTTTTTTTAAATGTCCAAGATCACAGAGCTAGTAAATAGCAGAATTAGGATTTGAACCCTGGTCAACTGGCACTGAATCTAGCTTTCTTTTCAACTGTATGACCTGGAAGAAAGCATTTTAGCCAGTTTAGTTCAACAAGCATTTATTGAGTGGGTACTACGTGCTTACCACTGTGCTAGGTTCTTTGACATATAAAAAAGATCCCTTCTGTTTTGTTTTGGGGAGATAACACACATAACAGTGTATTATGTTTCAGGCTCATATTGTTTAGGGTATAGTCTTCAATCTTATTGTTAGTTGTGAGAAAGCATTTACAGATCCACTTGAATTAACTTTAAAAACTGTTCTGAGGGTGCAAAGGGAGGGTCCCTCCATTTTTAACCCCATTTTTATGCTCAAAGGAAGGCAATCCCATTTCAACAGTGGACAGTTTTGTTATTTGTTATTGCCAGTAGATGGCACTGGTTATTGTCGAAAGACAAGTCATTCTTTATCCTTGCAAGGTCCTCTCCATTCTCCTCCAGGTGGAAAAGTGACAAGGACTTACTTCCCATGGGGCATGTGGTTGGAATTAGGTGTTTAAAGCTGTTATGTGGTCTAGCCCAGCTCGCTTATACTCAATCTTGGTTTTACTTGGGTAATCACCTTATAAAGCACTTCTATTGGCTTGTGTTTATAAGAGTCCATTAAGGTTAAGTATAGTAAAACTTCAATTATCCAAAACCCAACTCACTTTTAGCTTTCTATAAACCAGTTTTATGTCTGTGTGTACATGAAAGCTCAGCCGATTGGATGAAAGTCAAGTCACACACACACATATACACACACACACACACAAATCTCCATAGCACAGATTAATCCTTTCACACAACTGGACTAAAACTCACTTTTCCAAATTTTTCCAGTCAAAACTATTCCCCTTTACAATCAATAAAAACAATAAGCATTTATTAAGCACTTACTATGAATTCAGGATACTTCATCTTCCTTCTCCATGTTTTTGCCTTGACTGACCCTATGTCTGGAATACACCTTCTAACTTCTGCCTCTTAGAATCCCTAGTGTCCTTTAAAATTCAGCTCAAGTGGCATCTCCCATACTAAGCATTCACTGACTCCTTCCGCCTGCCCCCAGCTCTTAGTGACTTCTCTTTCAGATTGCACCTATCTTCAGTTTATTTTGCATAATATCCGACACATAATGGGCAATTAACAAATGTCTGTTAATTTATTGATGTTTAGTGGTACACACACACACATATACATATATATATATATACACACACACATATACACACATTTGTGTGTTTATATATACATATGTACACATATATACATATATATACACACACATATACACACATTTGTGTGTTTATATATACATATGTACACATATATACATATAAACACACATTTGTGTGTTTATATATACATATGTACACATATATACATATATACACATGTATGTATATATGTGTGTGTGTATATATACATATATATATATATACACACACATACACATACATACACATGCATTTAAGCATGTTGTTTCTCCAGATTAGAATGTAAGCTCTTTGAAGGCAAGGACTATTTTACTTTGTCTATGTATCTCCAGTCCACAGTACCAGACACACAACAGATGCTTAATAACTGCTTGTTGATTGATTGATTTAAAATATATGTATGTATTGATGTTCATATGTATGCATGTGTGTATTACGTATGCAGGCATGTGCATATATATATACACACATTTGTGTATTTGTGTGTGTGTGTATATATACATATATACATATTCCCCCTTCGCTGGATATATATATATATATATATATATATATATATATATATATATATATATGCACATATATGCATACATATACATATACATATATACACATGTGTGTGTGTGTGTGTGTGTGTGTGTGTGTGTATCCCTTTCACTGGAAGCCTCGAAGTAGAAGCTAAACATGTCAGACATATTGTAGTGCGGATTGTTTTTCTGGTGTGACTTGGATTAGAGGCTCCTTCTAATTCTAAAATTCTGTGATTTCATGATCTCTAACCCATAGAGGGAAGAAAGTGTTAGAATGAGTGATGAATTTGTATTCCCAGGAGCTGAGTTTGAACCCTGGCTCCTTCAAGACTTCGGAAAATCACTTTACCTCTCTGGGATTCAGTAAAGGGGATATATCTATGACTCTGTGGGGTATATGTAAAAGGATAAGTAAATATGACATAAATTAAGGAGGAAGCAATTATTCTTATTCTGAATTTAACAAATACCAAATAAATAGGCATTTGTATACACACAGTAGATCAGAAAAAGAAATCCAGATCTCTATATGTACAGTTTGGTTTTTTTAAACAAAATGTAACAAATATATAATTTAAAAATAATAAATTTCACCAGTAGATTTCAAATCTATCCTCTTTGTGATTTTTTTTTTTGGTTTTCCCTCTGTTCTCTTCTGTCTTTTTTTAAAACGATGCTTCTTCATGTCTTAGTGCCTGGAATGCTCTCCCTTCTCACCTCTACCTCTCAGTTACTCTGACATCCTTTAAATCTGAGCTCAAATACCATCTTCTTGAGGATGACCTTTCCCAATCTGTCCCAGCTGCTAACGTTTTCTCCTCTGAGATAACCTTCCATTTGCATTACAGACATTTTTATGCACGTAGTTATTTGCAAGTTGTCTGCCACTTTAAAAAAAAAATTCCCAGCACTTAACACTGTGCCTGGTACATAGTAAGTGTTTAATAAAAGCTTGTTGACTGAATTTCTACCTCCAAAAGTGAAAAATGGGAGGGAAGGAACAAGCATTTATATAATACCTTCTACGTGCCACACACCAAACTAAGAGTGCCGCAAATATTGCCTCATTTGATCCTCACAACTCTGTGAGATAGGTGCTATTATTATGTCCATTTTACAGTTGAAGAAACCAAGGCAAGCAGAGGTGAAGTGATTTGCCCAGGGTCACAAAGCTAGTAAGTGTCTGAGGCTAGATTTAATTCCAGGTCTTCCTGACTCCAGACCCAATACTCTATTTACCATGCCGCCTAGTTAGGTGCCTCTGTGAAAAGTGGGGGGAAAATACCATGCTAATAATAATAATAATAATAATAATAATAATTCACTTAAAATTTTTATTGATAACTTTCATTTTCATATTATGCTCATTTCTGAATAGATCTTCCTTTACTCATAGAGTCATCTCTTAAAACAACAAAAAAGAGAAGAAAATAAAAGAAAGCAAAACTAATCAACTAAATCTGAAAGTATATGCAGTGGTCTACACCCATATTATTCACCATCTCTCTAATGGAAGAATGGAAATGTATTTTTTCATGTCTTCTTCAGAGAGACGCTTGATAATTATAATTACAGAGTTCAGTTTTGTTGTTGGAATCTTGTGCATACTGCCACCTTCTTTTTTGGGAGGTGGGGAGGGCAATCGGGGTTAAGTGACTTGCCCAGGGTCACACAGCTATACTGCTACCTTCTTCCCAGTTCTGGTTACTTCACTCTATATTTGTTCCTAAAAGTATTCTTTTTCTCCTCTGAATTCTTCACATGTATAGCTTATTATGGGACAGTCATATTCTACTACAGGTAGTTAGGTAGAATAATGGATAGATTGCTGGATTTGGACTATAAAAGACCTGAGTTCAAATCTTCCCTCAGACATTTGCTTAGATATGTGATTCTGGGCAAGTCGCTTTAGAATTTTTGGCTTTTCTAAATGAAGTGGAGGGAGAAGGGGCAGACAGTAGAATTTGGAACTAAAAATTTTAAAAAATGAATGTTAAAAATTGTTTTTACATGTAATTAGAGAAAAAATAACTAATCATAAAAAAGAAAAAAATATAAGGTTAGTTTCACTTAAAAAAAGATTTCTTGGCTTCAGTTTTTTCATTTGTAAAATGGGAATAGTTGTAGCACCTACCTCATAGGGTTATTATAAGGTTCAAATCAGTTAATATATGTAAAATATCTTGCAACTTTAAAGTAATATATAATAATAATATCTAACATTTATATACCCCTTTAAGGTTTGCAAAGTGCTTTACATATTAAAGCTATTTTTACTGAATAATAAATAATAATAAAGAGCAGCTAGGTAGTGAGGTGGGTAGAGTGACAGGCTTGAAGTCAGGAAGACTCATCTTCCTGAATTTAAATCTGGTCTCAGACTCTTAGTGTCTGTGTGATCCTGAGCAAGTCATTTAACACTCTTTGCCTCAGTTTCCTCATCTGTAAAATAAGCTAGAAAAGGAAATGGCAAACCACTCTACTATCTTTGCCAAGAAAATCCCAAATGGTGGGGGGGAGGGGGGTCACAAAGAATCATATATGTCTGAAACAACTAAAGAACAAAATTATTATTGAATTCATGTACCATGATTTGCTTAACCATCTGCCAATCAATGGGCATCAATGGGAAAATACTTTACTTCCTGTTCTTTGCTACAACAGTAGTATTTATTTAGTTCTTATTGTATGCCAGGCACTGTGCTAAGCACTGGGAATGAAAGCACCAGCAGAAAGAAAACAGTCTTTGTTCTCAAGGAACTTACATTCTGAGGGGGAAAGGGGTAACAGCATATAAAAGGAATCAGAAAAGCAGAAGGGTGGGGGAAGAGAGAGGTAAAAATGCAGGGTGATAGGGAATGGTAGAGGCAGTTCAGGAGAGTCAGGAATACAGGTAGAGAGGAATGAGAACATTATTAGCTGGGTTTTCTCCTTAAAATGGAGGTTCTGAGAGGAATCAGTCAATCAGAAGAGGCTGCAGAGGTGGAGGATAACTTCAATATTTGAAGACCAGTTATATGCTAATAAAATTGATAATTTTGAGGAAAAAGATGAATAATTGCAAAAACAAAAAATGTTCAGATTGACAAAAGAAGAAATAAATTATTTAAATCAGAAAGAGAAATTAAACAAGCCATAAATAAAATCCTAAAGAAAACAAACAAATAAACTCCAGTACTAGATGAATTTACAAGTAAATTCTATCAAACATTAAAAGAACAATTAATTCTAATATTATATAAATTGCTTGCAATAATAAAAAGGCACCCTCCTAGTCTCTTTATATATGGAAATGTGGTATTGACACCTTAACAAGGAAGAGACAAAGAAGAGAAAGAAACCTGGAGATTAATATCCCTAGTCAGTATCAACATAAAGAATTTTAATAAAAATGTTAGCAAGTAGGCTGTAACAACATATTAGAAAGATTAGATATTATGACAAGCTTAGTTTTATACTAGGAATGCAAGTTTGGTTCAGCATGAAGAAGACTATAATATAATATAATAAACCATTTTAATACCAATAGTAAATATCAATAGATGCTGAACAGAATTTTGACAAGTTCAACACTCATTTACAACAAATACTATGGAAATAATAGTAATAAATGGATTCTTCCTTAATATAATAAATAATATTCTTCTAAATCCAAGATAAAACATTATATGTAATGGAGAAAAGTTAGAGGCTTTTCCAATAACAAGAGAAAAGCAAATATGCCATTATCACTGCTACTATTTAACATAGTAACAAAGATTGTATTTATAGCAATTAAAAATGAAAAACAAAATGATTGAATAAGTATAATCAAAGAAGAGACAAAATTATCATTCTTTGAACATGTTATGATGGTATATTTGAGAATATAGTCAACTAAAATAAATTGAAATAATCATGTCAGCAAAATTGGAAGGTACAAAACAAATTCACCTAAACTATAAACGTTATTATGTATTCCTAACAAAACTCTTCAGGAAGATCTAGAAGAAGAAATTCTTTTCAAAATAACTGCAGAATCTACAAAATAGTATTTGCCAAAATTCATTCATGGACAATAAAAACACAACTACAAAACGCTTTTTGCAAAAACAAAGACCAACTTGAATGATGAGAGAAACGCTAATTGCTCATGGATAGGTCAAGCTAACATAATAAAAATTATAAAATATCTAAATTAATTCATTTTTGCTGTCGTATCAGTCTAACTTTCAAAATAATATTTTACAGTTAGTAAAATAACAAAATTCATATGGAGGAAGAAAAGTTCAAAATTTCAAGGTTAATGATGCAAAAAAGTGTGAAGGAAAGGAGTATCAGTACTAGACCTCAAACTGTACTACAAAGTGGCAATAATTAAAGTGATTTGGTAATGAGAGAGAGAGAGAGAGAGAGAGAGAGAGAGAGAGAGAGAGAGAGACAGAGAGAGACAGAGAGAGACAGACAGACAGAGAGAAAGGCATAAAAAGAGGCAGAGACAGACGGACAGAAAGCCAGAGAAAGAGAGAAAGATACACATCCAAAAAGAGATTAATGGAATAGGTAGATTAGGGTATACAATATACAGAAGTGAACAAACATAGTAGCACAATGTTCTAGAAACCCAAAGACCCCATTTACTCACTATTTGACAAAAACTACTGAGAAAATTAGGTAGCAGTTTGGCAGAAATTAGGTTTAGATCAATAACTCATGCCATATACCTCCAAATGGATCTATGGTTTAGATATAAGAGGTCATATCATAAGTAAATTAGAGCAGCAAGGAGGAAATTACTTTTTGGAAAGTAAAAGGGAAAAGTTTTTGACTAAACAAGTGATAGCAAGGATCATACAAAATAAAGTGACCAATGTTGATTATATAAAATAAAAAAAAATTCTTGCACAACCAAATTTAATGTAGTAAAAATCATAAGGAAAAGAGGTAAACAGAATTTTTTTTCACTAATGAGAATTATTTGTCTACCATATACAAGGAACTGATAAGAATAAGTGCTACTTTCCAACAGATGAATGGCCAGAGGATACAAACAAGCAGTTTCAAAAGAAAACAAACATTTGAAAAAAATGTTCTAAATAATTAATAATTAGAAAAATTCAAATTAAAGGAGTTCTGAGGTTCCATCTCACACCCATCGGATCAGCAAAGATGACAATATTTATAACAGTTCTTTTCATGGGAATCAAAAATTGGAAGCTAAGGGGACATCCTTTTATGGGGTAATGGCTAAACAAATTGTTGTACATGAATTCAACGGAATACTATTGTGCTATAAGACGCGATGAAATAGTTGCAGAGGAAACTGGGGATACCTTTATGAACTGATGCAGAGTAAAGTGAGTAGAACCAGAATTATTTATACAAAGGTAACAATATTGTAGAGAAAAACAACTTTGAAAGACTTTAACAAATCTTATCGATGCAATGATAAATCATGAGTACAAAGAATGAAGATGAAATAAACCACTCACTTTCTCCTGACAGAGAGGTGATAAACTTAAAATACAGAGACACATATTTTCAGAAACAGCCCACATGGGAATTTGTTTTACTCTACCATGCAGCTATGTATTGAGATTTTTCTCTTTCAGTCTTATTCTATTTGTTTGCTCAGTGGGCTTGGAGATAGTGAGAAAAACAGATTAATTTTCGAAAGAAAGTAATAAAAATCAATATTTTTTAAAAATCAAGAACAAAAAAAGTAATAAAAAATCAATGCTTTTTTAAAAGAAATTAAGACTGAACAACAACAAAAAAAAGAACAATTACTCAGACCATTTTATGGTGTTGCCACAGCTATAGCTAGGCAAAGGCAACCAGAGTGTTGTCCAAGGGCATGGAAATTTCTAGAGCATCCTATTACTTCCATTCCCTCAGCAGTATGAAGCACAGAGTTTAGCACTTAGGGAGCTAAATGACTAAATTGAAATAAGAAGTTACCAGATTGTTGGCTCATGGCCACACCCCATTTGAGTACTTATCCCTGCAATCCCTCATGCCACAAGGCCTCACCAGCAGTATTTGAGGTCATTCTTTGCATGTGTGGCCTTTGATGCAAACGTTGCTATTAACAGCTCTTGTTGGACCTCTGCTCAGTCTGCAACTTCATGTAGAATCTTATCATGGTATCTCCTACTTTAAGAAAACCCTGAATAGAAAATTCATGTTTACAAGGCAGACTCTTTTTTGATACTTCAAGGATCAGTGATTTTGTCTGTGTGGATATTCCCTCTATTGTCACAGATCTCAACTTGTCAGTGACTTAGTAAGTAGTCTTTGAAAGTTGCTGTGCATAAATAATTCATCAGGCTATATTCAATCTGGTGACCATGGCGTTAGAACTGGAAAGGGGCTCAGAGGCCATAGGGCTAAATGTGCTTTATTACAGATGAGAAAAATGAGGTCCAACAAAGTTATGTGACTTGTCATACAGATCACACAGGAAGTGAGTATCAGAAATGGGTTTTAAATTCAGGCCCTCTTAAAATAGAATACTTAAATAACCCTATCGTAGAAAAAGAAATTGAACAAGTCATAAATGAGCTCCCTAAGAAAAAATTCCCAGTAAAAGTGAATTCTACCAAATATTTAAAGAACAATTAATTCTAAAACTATATAAACTATTTGAAAAAATAAGGAAGTCCTATCAAATTCCTTTTATGATACAAATATGATTTTGACACCTAAAACAGGGAGAGCAAAAAAAAAGAGAGAAAGAAAACCATAGTCCAATTTCCCTAATGAATATTGATGAAAGAATTTTAAATAAAACACTATCAAGGAGATTACAGAAGTATATCACAAAGATCATATACTATGACTGTGTTAGATTTATACCAGGAAAGCAGGGCTGGTTCAATATTAGAGAAACTATCAGCATAATTGATCATATCAATATCAAAAACAACAAAAACTATACAATTATAACAATAGATGCAGAAAAAGCTTTTGATGAAATACATCAGCCATTCTCATTATAAAAACACTAGAACGCATAGGAATAAATGGAGCCTTTCTAAAACAAGTAGTATCTACCTAAAAACACGAGTGAGCATTGTCTGTAATGGTCATAAACCTGAAGCCTTGCCTATAAGATCAGAGGTGAAGCAAGGATGCCCATTATCACCACTATTATTCATTATTGTACTAGAAATGCTAGCTAGTGAAACTATCACTCTTTGCAGATGATGTGATGGTATACTTGGAGAACCCTAGAAACTGCGCATATCCTTTGACCCAACAGTATCAATACTGGGTCTGTACTACAAAGAGATTAAAGAAAAGGGGAAAGGACCTATTTCTACAAAAATATTTTATAACGGCTCTTTTTGTGATGGCAAAGAATTGGAAATTGAGGGGAGGCCCATCAATTGGGGAGCAAGTTGTGGGATATGGTTGTGATGAAGCACCATTGTTCTCTAAGAATACTTGTCCAAAGATAATCAGTAGAAGTACATCTAAATCAAAGTAACTTCCAAAAGTGGTGAGCCAGTCCTCACGGAATAATTGGTAAAAGGCACTTAAAGAGACTAATTAAATCAGTATTTTAAAAACAGGAAATAGTATAAATGTTTATCCATAGTGGAAAAGGAAGGAAGGAAGGAAGGAAGGAAGGAAGGAAGGAAGGAAGGAAGGAAGGAAGGAAGGAAGGAAGGAAGGAAGGAAGGAAGGAAGGAAAGAAGGAAGGAAACCTTTAATATAAGGTTCTAAGTCTATAGCAACACAGCATCTTTAACCTGAAGTAGAGAGGAGATAAATGTACTTAGTCACTGGAACATTCAGCTGAAAGGGGCAAGTTTAAAACTCTTCTAATTAACTGCCTAAAGTATCATTTGTGTACCAACTGTGTAGGATGGTTAGGGGGGGGACTTGGAGTTCAGGACTTATACTCAGAAAGACCTGAGTTCAAATTCAACCATATACTTATTAGCTGTGTGACTGTGGGCAAGTCACTTAACCCCAGCCTCATTTTCTTTATGTCAGCCTCAGTTTCTTTATCGGTAAAATAGGGATAACAATAGCATGTATCTCACAGGGTTATTGCAAGAACTAAATGATATAACATATATTAAGTGTTTTAAAAACCACAAAGCTCTATACAAGATGATGATGATGAGAATGAGTTAACTATCCCTGAGGATCATTGCCCAGGGTTTTATCGCTCCAAAAGAAAGATGAAGGAATTCTGGTTATATGAACAAGATGGTTAACTAGATGTTTTCTCTGACTTCTTAAACCTCTCCAAAATAGAAATTATGCACCAAAGATAAAGCAATGCCAGCTGTTTTCACGATCTAGGATACCTAGACCCCAAAAAGAGTTTATTAAACAAAACCCAGGAACTGCTGCTCACTGACCCTGAACTCACTCAGCACTCATCCCCCATCTCCCATGCTACTGGCAGACTCAAGGACACTACACAGGCTTAGATCGAATCCACCTCTGCTCCTCATTCCTCCTTTTCTCTTGCCAGTGCCATAGAGACCCCAGCTCCCTGCTGCAGAAGTCTTCTAGGGCCTCAACAACCAGCTTCGCCACAGCCCTTCAGGAACAAAAGCCTGCTAGGGGCTGCAACTTGGAAGCACCAATGCTACAAAGCTCAGAATGATACACCAAAAAACTCAAAAGGAAATGCAAAATTATAAAGATCAAGTGGGATTTGAATGAAGAAATATGAGAAAACATCCCTAACCTACCTTTTCATGGAGGTCTTAGGCCCACAGGTACTACACATTGCAAGTGTTTTCAGACTTGTTCAATGTGTCGATCAGTTATGCTGATTTTTCTGCCTCTAAAAAAATATCATTTGTTATATGGGATGACTCATGGGGAGGGGGATCAGGAGGGATACTTGAGATATTATAGCGATGTAAGAAAGAGAAAATATCAATAAAAACTTATAAAAATAAAAGAAAGCTGGCACTTATGGGGAGAAGAAAGAGAAACAGCTAGAAGTAGTAGGACTGGGGCAGAGTATCATCAAATATTGGCTCTGGAGGTGGCAGCAAAAGGCAAGCTCCTAAGCTTTAATGAGAGTAGATGGAGCAGCAGTAACAACAACGAAATTCCTAGACCATGTGAAGGAGTCATGTCGGCTGAAGCCAAGAAGCAACAAGGAACCATGTAGATGCCAAGAGACAGAGCTATGAGGACTCAGGCAAGAGAAGTCACTGTTGGCACTGCCTCACCCAAAGTGGGCATGTTCTGGGGAAACATTTCTCTCTTGGTATGTGAGTCTGTTGGGAGATTGTACTCATTGATGGGATTGTACTAATTCGAAGAGCTGTCATATGGAAAAGAAATCTTTTTTTTTCTCATTGCCTCAAAGGGCAAAATTAGGACGATTGAGTGGAAGTTCATTTTAGCTAGAGCCTAGGGTATAGTGTGAAAGAAAGCTGGTAAGATAGGTTAGAGCAAGATGGCAGATGGTCTTACATGTCTGGTAAAGGAATTTTTTGCTTTATCTGATAAGTATGGCAGCTGTCATCAGGAGAACTCCGGATTTACAAGATGGGGACACCTCCCATGGAGCTGGACATGCCCCTTAATAAGGGAGCTGCACCTTGCTAGTGTAACACAGAGAGCTCTTCGTTGGTTCCTGGTGACATTTGCTGATTTGCAAATAGTTGGATCAGTTCACAACTCCACCAACAATGCGTTAGTGTTCCAATTTTCCCACATCTTCTCCAACGTTTATCATTTTCTTGTTGTGTTATCTCGGACAATCTGATAGGTATGATGTGGTACCTCAGAGTTGTTTTGATTTGCATTTCTCTAATCAATAGTGGTTTAGAGCATTTTTTCATATGACCATAGATGGCTTTAATTTCTTCATCTGAGAACTGCTTGTTCATATCCTTTGACCATTTCTCAATTGGGGAATGACTTGTATTCTTACAAATTTGACTTAATTCTCTATATATTTTAGAAATGAGACCTTTATCAGAGACACTGGTTGTAAAAATTCTTTCCCAATTTTCTACCTTCCTTCTAATCTTAGTTGCATTGGTTTTGTTTGTGAAAAAACTTTTAAATTTAATGTAATCAAAGTTATCCATTTTGCTTTTTGTAATGTTCTCTATCTCCTGTTTGGTCATGAATTTTTCTGTTCTCCATAAATCTGATAGATAAACTATTCCTTGCTTTCCCAGTTTGCTTATAGTATCAGCCTTTATATCTAAATCATGAACCCATTTTGACTTTATTTTGGTATATGGTGTGAGATTTTGATCAATGCCTAGTTTGTGCCATATTCTTTTCCAGTTTTCCCAGCAGTTTTTTTCAAAGAGTGAGTTCTTATCCCAGAAGCTGGGGTCTTTGGGTTTATCAAATTGATTTGCAAATAAAAGTCAGGAAAATGGACTCTGTCTGGAGTAACCACCCTTTCCATGGTCTATAAGAGCTATCTCTCTGTACCTGTGTCTATGTCTGTGTATCTGTGTCTGTCTCTCTTTCTGTCTCTGTCTGTCTGTCTCTGTCTCTCTATGTGTGTGTCTCTGTGTGTGTGTCTCTCTTTGTCTGTCTTTCTGTCTTCTGTCTCTTTCTCTCTCTGGTTCTCCTCTTTCCCATTCTACCTTGGGTTTCTGGCAAGGGGTCGGGGAGGGGATTTCTCTACCCTTGTTACCCCGTAGCAACAGCAACTTACTTAGGGGAAGAGGAAATAAATCCCTTCTCTCAATTTACTGGAAGTCCAAGGGTGAAAAAAGAGATGGAAATGGTGGGGGGGGGGGAGAAATCAAAATGTGAGAGAAAAATTTGACATAAGAATTTTGATTTGTTTTTACATGTAATTGGGAAAAATAAAATATTAAATTGTAAAATGTAAAAAAATTAAAATGAGCTGGATGGTTCCAAAAAATAAAACCATTCCCCCAGCTCTTAGAGTTCCTATAAAGGATGGCTCCTCTTATCCAGAGTCTATCCTCCTAACAGTCAGTCCTACTCACTGGGGAGAAGTCAGGAGTTTCCTACATCATCTTGGGCACATGTCACTCAGCTGGGGGCCAGAGCACATATCTGGTTAATGGGAGGTACCTTAGTCCAACAAATTAGGAGTTCCCCTGATTACTCTTCCTGTATACACAATAGCGAACTACTGAAATTTTTTGAGTGGATGTGTCCAGACCCATGCATTAGGAAGATTATTTTGACAACTCCACAAAAGATATATTGAAGAGAGGAAATGATAAAGGAAATTAAGTGATCTAGAAGCAGTTCCAGCAGACCAGGTGACAGAGAAGGCTGGCCCTCTCATAAGTTTGCCCAGCATGTTGGGAGTCTTTGGTATGGATCCCCCTCGGTTATCCTTCATTCTCCCCACCTTACCAACCATCTCCATTTTTACTCACATATTTCTTTGATGATATTCTTTACTCTGGCTCTTCTTGTTTGTAATATGTTGCAATCTGCCCACACTTATCACAGGGCTTTCTATTACCTTTTAAGTGATCTGTGATTTTGCTTCTTCAGATCTGAGGCATACCATGCAATATTCTGTTACTTGGGCTGAGACCCTGTCTACAGGAAGCTTACTCTGATCTCCCCGGTTAATGCCTCTCCAAAGGAAATTACTTTGTATATGTTTTGTTGTTGTTCTGTCGTTTCAGTTATGTCCAACTGCTTATGATTCCATTTGAGACTTTCTTGGCAAAGATACTGCAGTAGTTTGCCATTTCCTTCTCAAGCTCATTTTTATTTATTTATTTTTTACATTTTTATAATATTTTATTTTTCCCAATTATATGTAAAAATAAATCAAAATTCTTTTTTCAAATTTTGAGTTCCAAATTCTCTCCCTCCTACCCATTGAGAAGGCAAGCAGTTTGACTTAGGTTATACATGTGCAGTCATGCAAAATACATTTTCCATATAAGTCTCACTGTGAAAGAAAACACAGACCAAAAAACAAACAAACAAACAAACAAACAAGAAGAGTAAAGAAAGTAAAGAAAAAGTATCTTCAGTCTGCATTCAGGCTCCACCAGTTCCTTCTCTGGAGATGGACAGCACCTTTCATCATAAGTCCTTCAGAATTGTCTTGGATCCTTGTATTCTCCAGCTCATTTTTATGAAGACCTGAGGCAAACTGGGGGCTACGTATAGTTACAAACACTAGAATGAAATCCAATTGGCCTTTTATTTAGTCCTTATCCTTCCTGATACATAGATAGCTTGGATACTGTCAACTACCTCCTTCCACTGGATATTCTATCCTATCTAGGTGTCTAGAGATACCATAGTCCAATGGCTCTTTCACTCCCTATCTGGCCATCTGTCTCTGAGTCCTCATCTTCTTCCTATCCACTTGTGTTTGGTGTTCTCCCAGTGTCTGTCTTTGACCCTCTTCTCTTCTCTCTCTACTCTCTGTCCACTGATACTCAGTCACTCCCATTCACTATCCTCTCTACACAGAGGACTGCCAAATTGATAATGTCTTATTTTAACTTCTGAGCTCCATGAAAGTATCTTTACCTACTTGGATATTTTCCTGTGACTTAAAACATAACATGTCCTAAAATAAGCTTATTATATTTTCCTCTAAACTTGCTGCTTCTTCTGACTTCATTGTTTCAGTCTGAGAAAGACCAAGGCAAATCAAGTAAATGAGAATTTATTAAGTACATATGTGCTGATTTATATGGAGATGTGTTTTGCATGACTATACCTGTATAACTTATGTCAAATCGCTTCTCTTTTCAATGAAGGGGGGAAAGGAGGGAGGGAGAGAATTTGGAACTCAAATTTTGAAAAAAAAAAAAAGAATGTTAAAATTGTTTTTATATGTAATTGGGGAAAAATAAAATATTAAAGTGTAAAAAAAAGTGCTTTTGTGCTAAAGCAAGTATGCTAGCTATAAAGAAGAATATTTTAACTGTGAGACGTGTTCTGTTTTGGAAAGATTGTCAAAGCTTTGCTGAAGACCATTCAACTTCTTTTCTTACCTTGCTTCTGTTTCTGAATTGCCTGCCATAGTAAAAATAATAATAATAATAACCATTTATTTAGAGTTTTAAGGGTTTGCAAAGCACTTTATACATGCCATCTAATTTAATCCTTGAAACAACTTCGTGAAATCGATGTTATAATTATTACCCTCATTTTACAGATGAGGAAACTGGAGCTGAGATGTTAAGTGACTTGCCCATGCAAAATTTTGATTCTAGTCTTCCCAATTTCAAAGCCAATGCTGTATCTACTAGGCTATCTAATTGCCTTCGTCCAATTAGTTGTATAACTTCAATGGGAAAGGACAAAGCACAAAAATGATGTCTCATTCCCAGCTGGTAAGAGAGGATAATAATGGCTGCTTGTGTAAGTCATCAGGAGATGGAAGGATTAGGAGATGATATCCGCTGGGAAATCTGACCTCCTTACAGAAAGGTACCGATGGGGAAGGCGGAACCTCCCAACCCAGACAGGTCTAGCTGGAACCTGAACAATTCTCAGACTGCCTGCGATTTCTGGAAAGGCCTGTTGTCCTTGCTTTCCAGTGAAGCCCATCTCAACTTTTTAAAGACATTTTTTAAAATCTTTTTTAAAGGTTAGACTTAAATACTAAAATTTAAATGCACAATAAGAAAAAAAGAAAGATTATGAGCTTAAATATTAAAACATAAAAAATAAGAAAAAATGTGCACAGCAGAAAAGTAAGAGAGGATTCAAAATACATAGCAATAAATTTCCATTTCAAGAAAGCCTATGTAATAAATACTACACTTTGCCTTGAGAGCTGTCCATCTTTTCTTTGCTTCCTTGTAAGTTTTCTTTTGTTCTCTGATGTGCACTTTTTACTTTGTTCTCTTTTCTCCCTTCTTCCCCACTCTCCCTGCCCCATGCTACAATTAAGCGAAGATATATTTACATCTTTTAAAGCCATTTAGAGGAGCCAAGCGACAGGGCTCTTAACCACTGTTCTGCGAAGGAGCCAGTGACCTGGGCTTGGAGCATGGAGGGTCATTCAGTCGGAGGCAACATGAGGGAGGTCACAGCAGCAGGAGGGGGGGGGGTGCTGTTGCATCAGCGCCCGGATGGCTCTGCAGAGCTGCCTGAGGGAGTGAGTTCACAGCAGGACACCAGCACACTGTCAGTATCTACTTCCAAATTAGGAAGGAAGCCTAGAAGAATTGGAGTGAATGGAGGAGGAGAAAAGACAAGTGCCAGAGGAAGGTTCTGTTAATCTCTCTGCTTAGATAGGGAAGCAAAGGGTCACCGAGTTACATTTCCTGCCCTCGTTAAGATTATGTCAGTGTATAGAATGAACATCCCAATGCATCAGGTCCTGCTATCAATTTGTGGTTCATTTTCGAAGCTTAAATGCTCTTTTTTTTCCTTTTACCTAGCAATTAGAATGCATCCTAATAACACCGAGAGTCTCTGGGGAAGCACTGGCTGTGGTGGGAAGAGAGCAGGGCCTAGAGTCAGGAGACCTGGGCTGGAATTCCGGCTCTGACATTTATTAGCTGTATGACCTTAAGTCAGTCCCTTTATTTCTCTACACCTTAATCTCCCCATCTGTAAAATGGGTATATTAATGCTTCCACTACCTAACTCATGAGGTTGTAAGAAAAGCTCTTTGTACCCTTGTCCTTGTAACTTTGGGCTCCCCTTTAATATGCTGTCTTTGCCCACGTGGCTGGGCAAGTCACTTAACCTCTGTTTGTCTCAGTTTCCTAAACTGTAAAATAGGGATAATAGCAGCACCTATCTCCCAGGGTTGCTATGAGGATCATATGAGAAAATATTTGTAAAGCACTTGGTATAGAGCCTGGCACATAGTAGGCTCTATATAAATGCATATTCCCTCCTCCCTTCCTCTCCCCTCCCCTCCTCTCTTAGATCATGGAGGTAGGAACACTGATGGTGACATTCCTTAAGTATAGGTTTGTTACCTCCATTGAATAACTACAGTGGTCTCCTATTACCTCCAGAATTAAATATAAATTCTCTGTCCAGCATTTTAACCCCTTCACAAATTAGATGCTTCCTAAAGGTCTAGTCCTCCTCACACTCTGCTATTTAGCTACATCAGCCTCCCTTTTGTTGCTCTTACACAACACTCTCTCTCCAGATTCCTCACCTGTTTGACTCTTCAAACCCTTCACAATCTGGCCTCTTCCTACATTTCCAGTTTTCTTATATTTTACTCCCTTCCAATACTCTACCAGTGATACTTGTCTCCTTTCAGTACCTCCCCCCAAGGCACCCCTTCCCCTGAATGCATTTTCACTGGCTAATCACCAGGCTGGAATTCTATCCCAGTCATCTCTACTCCTTTGCTTCCCTGGCTTCCTTCAAGTCCCAACTAAAATCCCACCATCTTTCCCAATGCTAATATATTAATGCTAGTGCCTTCTCCTTGAGATTATCTCCAATTTATCGTGTATATCTTTGTATACGGTTGGTTAAGTGTTATCTACCCCATTAGGCTATAAGCTTCTTGAGAGCAGGGACTGTTTTTTGGCTTTCTTTGTATCCCCAGGACTTAGCACTGTGCCTGGAACGTATGATTATTCCTGTTGGTGGCTGAAGTGAAGTGAAAATGGATGTTATGAGAGCTGAGCAGGTTCTTCAGCTGAGAGTTCAAGGTATTTGTAGGAACATTATTATATATATTGAAGTCCCCAAGGGGAAGGGCAGGCAATGAAGTGGATGGGAAGGTTATGAACTAAGAGCTAAATTCTCCCCATACCCCCCCCATCCTCTGAGAAGGCAAGAAAAGACAGCCCATTACAAATATGAATAGTCATGCAAAACAAATTCCCAGTTAACCTTGTGAAAAAGAAAAAGAAAGAAAGAAAGAAGGAAAGAGAGAGAGAGAGAGAGAGAGAGAGAGAGAGAGAGAGAGAGAGAAGAGAGAGAGAGAGAAGAGAAAGAGAAAAAAATGTGCTTCAATTTGTCCTCTGTCAGGTCTCTCTCTGCAACTGGATAGCATGTTTCGTAATGAGTGGGTCATCCATGGAACTGTGGTGGGTCATCTATGTTTCTGACTCTTTCCAAATTGATTAGCTTTATAATATTGTTGTTTTTGTATGAATTGTTCTAAGGAGAGAAAATGGAAGGATCATAGGTCTGCCCTAAAACTATGCCTTCCAAAAGAGCCTACACTTCATATTTCAAGAAACCATAAAATACCCAGATCTTTTAGAACTAGGGTGCAAAGTAGAAATAGAAAGAACCCACTGGCCAACTCCTAAAAGAAGTCCCAATGTGAAAACTCTCAGGAATTTTATAGATCTAGTCCAGAGCTTCCCGGTCAAAGAAAAAGCACAGCAAGAAGCTAGCCAGAAAGAAAGAATTTAAATATCAAGAAGCAACAGTTAGGATCACACATGAGTTACCAGACACCACCACAAAGGAGCAGAAACCTTGAAATAAAAATATTCCAGAAGGCAGAAGATATAAGTTCACAACCAAGAAAAACTTAGCCAGCAAAACTGAGTGTAATCCCACAGGAAAAAAAAATATATATTTTAATGAAATAGAGAACTAAGAGGGAAAGAGGAGAAAGGAAAATTAGGGAGAGGGCAGGGAGAAATTGGTCCTAAGCAAAATAGACTCTAGCTAAGAATATATGAAAATATTTGTGGTTCTTTCTATGGTGGTAAAGAATTGGATGGATACCCATCAATTGAGTATGGTATATGTTATGGTATATAAATGTGATGGAATACTATTCATCTGTGAGAAATGATGGAGCAAATAGATTCAGAGAAAACTAGGAAGATGTATATGTACTGACAGAGTGGTAAACAGAATCAGAAGAAGGGTTTATACAGAGACAATGATATTTTAATGACAATTGACTTTGAAAGACTGAGGAACCTGGGTCAACGTAACAATCAAAAATGATTCCAAAGAACTAGTAATGAAACATGCTTACTTACCTCCCGGTAGTGAGTTAAAAGACCCAGGGTGCAAAATGAGTCATTTTTTGGACGCAGATAATGTGAAAATTTGTTTTGACTATTTATATTTATAATAGGAGTTATATTTTTTCTTTCTTTCTCAATGTGGGGAGAGTGTGTGGAAGAAAATTCAGATTTTTGCTGCTTGAAAAAAATTAATTTAAAAAAAAGCTAAAATCCTACCTCTCCTAGTCTTCTCCATACTTCTCCACTCAGCTCCATACCCCACTCTCTCAGTACCTTTCTCTGAGATGACTTTCCATTTATACTTCTGACTTGGTTCAGTCAGTAAATAGTTTCCTTGTTCAGTTAATATTTATTAAATGGCTATTATGTGCCAGGCACTGTGCTGAGGTCTGTGGAAAAAAGAGTCAAAAGACAGTCCCTGCCCTTAAAGAGCTTATAATCTAAAGGGGGGGGGAAGGGAAAGCAAACAAATATGTGCAAACAAGGACAGCTAGGTGGTATGGTAGATATAGTGCCTGGCCTGGAGTCAAGAAGATTTGAGTTCAAACACTCACTAGCTGTGTGACCCTGGAAAAGTCACTTAACCCTGTTTGCCTCAGTTTCTTCATCTGTAAAATGAGCTGGAGAAGGAAATAGCAAACCATTCCAGTTTCTTTGCCAAGAAAACTCCAGATGGGGTCATAAAGAGTTGGATGTGATGAACAGCAACACTTAAACAAACAAGCCATATATAGAATACACAGGAAATAATTAGGGGAGGAGTTTATGTGTTGTTCCCTCCAACCCTACTTCATAGAATCTTTGCTCCATAAGGGAAAGAGATCATATTTTGGCCTTTGTTTTTGGTACAATGTGTGGCACATAATTAGCAGATGGCACCTCTTGACTTGACCTCACCTGGTTCGGGGTGTCAGGGGGCATAAGACAAAAGGTGCCTAGTACAGGAGAGGTGAAGTTGGTCAAACCCAGCTGTCTCGTTGTTGGGCCATCTGCTTGCCCACAATAAAATTCCCTCTCACCTCATTTGAGAATGAACTGGAGTGTCTCCTTCTTAGTAGAGGACTGCGGTCAAACTATAGGCCCCAAATCCAAGGATATAGGAGGAAATGTGAAGGGACATTCAAGAAAAATTCAAATATTCTACAGAAATTTTAAAAAGCTATCATTTACTCATGTGCATGAATTCCTCAATGAAAATAGGGAAAAAACCCAACAACCCAGTAGTGTGCTGATTCTTCCACCTGGCCCTGACTGTCCCCAGATCTCAGGGCCGTTGCCTCTACCACTGTGGGCTTGGCCACTGCTGAGTCTGCTTTTTAATATCCTCCTGGGACAGGAGGAGGCTGACTGGAGAGATGAGAGGCAGAGAGAGCAGAAGGTGAATGAGATGGAGCCACTGGCAGCTGCCTTATTGTTCAATCTCCCAGAAATCTTGTCTTGGGCCAAAGAGATCAGTTGGCCCTGACGAGCTGCCCTGGAGGGTTAGTGGGTGGGGAGGACATTTGCTTTTCTATTTAATTTCATGGCTACTTTAAATGCATTTAATTTTTATCTCAGGAAATGAGCTTTGAAATTAAATAGACTTGCCTGGGCAGCAGAGCAGCCTTCCCTACCCTAAAAGAGACACAATTTTCATACCAAAACTAAGGTCCCTGTGTGTGCACTGGGAGTTTGCTACTATTGACTTCCTTTGTCACCTTGGCCAAGTCAACTGACTTTCCTTCATTTCAATTTTCTCCCTGGGAGAGGCAGAAAAACTTCTTGTAAAATATCATGAGGGTCCTTCACTCAGGGAGCTGAGAACGGATGCTCGTGTCTGAGATATATATGACTGGCTCATTTGGGGTGGAGAGGAAGGAGAGGAAATCCTGTGGAAAGTCAAGCCAGTCCAACAACTGGTCTGATGGCATGTCAGAGAGGGAGAGTTGGCCCCCTGCCATTGGCTGCACCTTGGATCTGGCCCTTAACTGGGTTGTGCCAGACTTTGGGATGTCTGAAAACAACATGAATAAAATTTAAAAAAAGGTCTTTTAGTCAGATGTATTCGATTTCCTGGTTTTAGCCTTTGGGTGAAGAAATTCATTTACTCCCTTCTTCATTCTGCATTGTCTGCCCTTCTGTTTCCCAAAGAAGTCACACACCATCATAAACTCACTGCCTCTGTTTCCCAGAGGACCAGGAGTGGTCCTTCCTAGATGTTATATGTCAGGGTTAAAACACCTTGGCATCGAGTCAGAAGGGAGCTTTCCAAGCCCCTACCTCCACTGGGTAGGCTTTCTGTCAAATACTACTTTTTCCCACCCTTTGCAAATATTCTGTCTACCCCCATAACTTCTTAAAGCAGAACAAAATAAAACAAAACCTCTTTCACTTGCTAAACCTTCAGGTGATCACGGTGAGTACCCAAGGAGGGGGGCCAAAGTGACTGATTTTATGTTGGCCCCCCTCATCTACTACACTGTACATGGTTCATGGATGACAGCCACCAGGGCACCCTTCCCTGGCACCTGTCCACAACTAATCTTCCACCTCTAACAATAGACATTCCTCCTGCCAAGGAAAGCTGGCTGAAATATTGGACCTCAACACCCAACTGGCTCCCCACCCTGAAGTCGGAGCCAAACAGGGTTAGCAAACATGGTGTAAAGAAAGGCTGTAGAAATCAAGTTCAGCTAACAAATGTTCTTTGAAGACCCTCCCCTCCACCTCTCTTCTCTCTAGCACTGTGTCCAGTTTCATTGAGGATACCAAAAAAGTAGGGTAGAGCTTGCATTAAAATCTGGTTAAGGGGCAAGATTTACACAGGTAATGTAAGTGGAGAATAATTCCAGACAAAATAACAATAATACATTATACTGACTTGTAGGCTGCCAACTCTAAATGTTATAGGAGTTCAGAGAGGGAGAAATCAGTATAGGATGTAGTATCATGGAGGTTCCTAAGACAGACATCTTAGAGACCAGCTAGGGATTAGATCTGGTAGATAAAATGCCTGAAGTACTATGGACATAGGGTCTCAGTATTGTGCAGGTAGCAACAGAAAACATCCCAAAGAAAAAGATCAAGAAAGCAAAATGGCGGTCTGATGAGGCTTTACAAATAACTGATGAAAAAAAGAAAATGAAAGGTAAAGGAGAAAGGGGAAGATATACCCAGCTGAATGCAGAATTCAGACAAGAGGTAAGGTTTTCTTACCTGAGTAATGCAAGGAAATAGAAGAAAACAAGAAAATGGGAAAGATAAGAGATTTCTTCAAGAAAAGTAGAGATATCAAGAGAATGGTTTCATGCAAAATGGGCGTGATAAAAGACAAAAATGGTAGGGACTTAACAGAAATAGAAGAGATTAAGAAAAGGTGGCAAGAATATATAGAACTATAACATCACTCATAACCATGAATGGTTACTGATCTAGAGCCAGATGTCCTGGAGAATGAAGTCAAGTGGACCTTAGGAAGCATTGCCAACAATAAGGCTAGTGGAGGTGGTGGAATTCCAGCTGCACTATTTAAAATCTGAGAAGATGATGCTGTTAAAGTGCTGCACTCAATATGCCAGCAAATTTGGAAAACTCAGCAGTCACTGGATTGGAAAAGTTCAGTTTATGTCCCAGTTCTAAAGAAGGGCAATGCCAAGGAATGTTTAAATTACTGAACAGTTGTGCTCATTTCACACACCGGCAAAGTTATGCTTAAGATTCTGTTAACTAGGCTTCAGCAATACGTGAACTGAGAATTACCAGAAGAGTAGGCTGGTTTTCAAAGAGGCAGAGACTCTACAGTCCAAACTGCCAACATTTGGTGGATTATAGAAAAAGCAAGGGAGCTCCAGAAGAATATCTACTTCTGCTTCACTAACTATACTAAAGCCTTTGACTGTGTGGATCACAATAAAATGGGCAAGTCCTCAAAGAGATGAGAGTACCAGATTATCTCACCTGTCTCCTAAGGAACCTGTATGCAGGTAAAAAAACAACAGTTAAAACTAAATATGGAACAACTGATTGGTTTAAGATTGGAAAAAGAGTTTGACAATGCTGAATTTTGTCACCTTAATTATTTAGCTTTCATGCAGAGCATGTCCTGTGAAATGCCAGGCTGCATGAATCAAAAGCCAGAATTAAGGTTGCTGGGAGAAATATCAACAATCTCAGATATGCAGGTATGCATTCTGATGGTAGAAAGTGAAGACAAATTAAGAAGCCTCTTCATGAAGGTGAAAGAGGAAAGTATAAATGCTGTCTTGAAGCTTAACATCAAAGAAAAAAAAAACTAGGGTCTTGGCAATTGGAAACCTCCTGGCGGATAGAGGGAAAAGAAATGGAAGCAGTGTCAGATTTTATACTCTTGGGCTTAAAGATCACTGCAGATGGTGACTACAGCCATGAAATTAAAAGACACTTGCTCCTTGGAAGGAAAGCCATGGCAAATTTGGACAGCACACTAGAAAGCAGAGACATCACCTTGCTGACAAAGGCCCATATAGTCAAAAGTATGGTTCTTTTCAGTAGCAATGTATGGTGAGAGTTGCATTACAAGGAAAGCTGAGCACCCCAGAGTCAACTCTTTAGAATTGTGGTGTTGGAGAAGACTCAAGAATCCATTGGGCAGCAAAAACATTGAATTAGTCAATACTTTAAAAAATTAACTCCAACTATTCACTGGAAGGACAAATATTGAAGCTGAAACTTAAATACGTTGGCTACATAATGAGAAGACAGGGCTAATTGGAAAAGACCCTGATGTTGGGAAGTATTGAAAGCAAAGGAAAAGGGGATGGCAGAGGATGAGAGGGATAGATGTCATCTTGGAAACAAGGAACATGAGCTTGGACAGACTTTGGGAGATAGAAGAGAATAGAAGGGCCTAGCATGCTACAGTCCGTGGGGTCACAATGACTGCACAACAGCAACAGTTCTACTCTACTTTCATTTTACAGATGAGGAAGTGGAGTCCCAGAGAGGTGACATGTTTCATCCAGGTCACACAGGTGCAGGGTTGGGATGTGAACCTAGGGTCTTCTTGCTCCAAACCCAGTGTTCTTTTCATTATATACCATGCTTCTTTCCCTCCTTCTGTAACACTCCTAACCTGTGTGTATGGATTTTTAAGCCTGTGATATCACAAAGCTCCCTTGCTGACACTTTACTCTGATAGTACAGAATGGTGAAAGTGCTGGATGTGGATTTAGGAAAAACCTCCTTCAGATGCTGGCTTCTGACACTGGTTCTGTGACCTCTGTGAGCCTTACTTTCCTCATCTGTAAATGGACATAATTATGTCTGAACTACCCACCTTGCATAAGACTCAAAAAGAGATCATGTATGTAAGATTCTTATTAAATTTTAATGGGTGAATGAAGTAAAATAAAATGTATCAAGGGCTTACTATATGCCAAGTACTATGATAAGCTCTGGGACTACAAATAGAAAAAAACTAGACAATACCTTCTTTCAAGAAGCTCACACTATAATTGGAAGGGGAGAACACAGCCTCAGGGATCTGGAAAAGCCTACAGGTCCTAAGAGTGTTGTGCTAGAGTAGATGGAAAAGCCTAGGAATCCTTAAACTGCATTGGTAAGTCAGATGACAGTGTTTGGGGCTGTAGGACATAGGCACATGACAGATGATGGCAGGGCTTGGAGGAGCTTACGAGGAAGTGGCATTGCAGATGGTAAAGACCAGTGGTCCTCCTTCTCGTTGGAAGTAATTGACTTGGTGATTCTCAATGTATCCCAGACACGTGGGCAGTCAAGTTGTCCTGGGAGGGGAATGAAGGGGGAAGGCAAGAGGGCTGGATAGGTCCCCTAGCCCTCCTGCTCTTCCTACCCATTGACCAAATGAATGGGTTCTGGAATACCACAGAGATGAGGAGGCAAGGTGGAGGAGGGTGCTACATAAATGTCAGTTGTTTCTATTATTTTTGTTGCTATACATTAATAGATATGAGAATTCACTGTGTGATACTTTCTTCATTGATAGATAGCAAACCCTCCAGGTCTTTTCACCCATTGCAGTGCTTATCCATGTATTTTTTAAATTTTATTTTTAATTTATGGGACAAAACAAGGATTTCTCTAGCAGTACAAAAAAAAAAAGATGGTTACACGTGGAACTATAAATCTACTATGCACAACTTGCTATTCCTTTCAAATATACAACAAAATTATGTAAATTTCTTCTTTCTTTCCTTCCTTTTCTTCCTTCCTTTCTTCCTTCCTTCCTTCCTTCCTTCCTCCCTCCCTCCCTCCCTCCCTCCCTTTCTTTCTTTCTTTCTTTCTTTCTTTCTTTCTTTCTTTCTTTCTTTCTTTCTTTCTTCCATTAGTCCTCTGTGGATTATCTTCCAATGCCCTGGACACCTTCCTCTGGTTTTCACACTTTGGGAATTCCAATGTACTTCTCCATCTGTGAGTTTTCAATTAGCCAGGACTTGTGCCTGTCCTTACTGACAGAAAAACCTTAGGGCTAGGACTAGGTATGGAGTCACTGAATTCCTCACAAGTTGGACCCTCCCCTCCATCTGGCTCCTCCTGCTGCCTTCCCTTCTCCCTCAATTCTTAGTCCCAGGGGAACCTAGCCTGTGGCAAAATCCATTTGTGGAATGAATTACTCTAAGAAACTTTCCCTTTTTACATCTGTTGACAACAAATTTCCTCTTAATCCTTTCCCACATGTTAGGAATAAGGAAATTGTATTCATCCCTGTTTCCCCATTCCACTACATCATAGTATCACCTGCAGCAGATGCCTCTTAACTCCAAGAAGTAAAAGACTGAAAAATAAAGTAAGAGGAAGTAGTGGGGGGAAAGGGAAAATCTGTCACAGAATCTTTCATATTAATTTATTAGGGGAAGAAATCTTGTTTGAAGAGGGTCTTCAAAGATGCATTTTGTTCTACTGAATCACGGCTTTAAAAAAATCAATAACAGACATAATAGGATTTCATATATTCGATATCTTCCAGTCCGTTGTGTAACTACAAAGCTGTCTTCTTTTTTGGATAATTTGCTGGGAAGGCCTGCCTGTCTCCTTTTTATAGTTTCATCAACAATACACTTATTAGATGAACTCACTGTCTTTTTTAGGGAAAGCCAAACGTGACTTGGTAGTTGATGATGTCTTTTCAGTTATTTTTTTAAAAACAAAAGCACATATTTTTCTTCTGTTCTTTCAGAAGTTTTTCCTTTTTAGGATAAATTGAAAGACTGACCCTGAATGTCTTTAAAATTTATTGTGTGAAGCAACGATTGCTTCTCCACAGTCAGTCCCAGACATTTTTTTCTTCACCTTTCTTTCATTTTTAAACATTTTTCTTTAAAAAAAATTGCTGATAACTTTTAGTTTCCTATCATCTTCATTTCCCAATATAGTCCTCTCCTTATCCCACCTAGAGAGTCATGCCTTATAACACAAGCTAAAAGAGAAAGAAAAAGAAAAGCAGCGAAGCAAAGCTAACCAGCATATTTATAAAATCTGAAGGTATATACTGTGTTTCACTTCCATAGACACTCATGTCTGCAAGGAAAGAGAGGGGGTGCATTCTAACAGCTCTTCTTCAGGGCCAGGCTTGTTCATCATAATTGCACAGTATTCTCCTTCTTTCCTTCTTTCTTTCCCTCTATCCTTCCATCCTTCCTTTCCTTCCTTCCTTCCTTCCTTCTTTCCTCTCTCTCCTTCCCTTCTTGCATTACAATGGTATTGCATCATAGTTGTGTAACGTAACTAGTTCATTTGTTCTCTAACTGAAGCACATCACCTCAGTTTCTCGTTCTTTGCCACTCAAAGAGAGTTCTGAATATTTTTGTACGTTCTTAGAGTCTATTTTTCATAGGATTAATCCTTCCCTTAATCCGTTCTCCCTCTGATTCCCCTCTCCCTTTTCCCTCTTGTTTCCTCATTGAATAAAATGTCTTTCTGTACCCAAGTGTGTGTGTGTGTACATTCTTCCATGCTCTGAGCAGCTCAGTGAGGTACAGGTGTGAACTTCTCCTCCCACCCCTTCCTCCTTGTTTGAACAGATTTTTTGGTGCACCCTGATCATAGGAGGAATTTCCACCGTTCTTCCTGTCTCTCTGCCACCCCTGGAACCTCTAGATTTTGGCTATTATGTTTCTGGGAGTTTTTATTTGGTGATTTCTTTCAGGAAATGAGTGGCAGTTTCTTTCTATTTCCACTTTGCCCTATGGTTCTAAGAGGTCTGGACAGTTCTGTTTCATGATTTGCTGAAAGGTGATGTCTGGGCTCTTTCTGTGGTCATAGCTTTCCGGTAGTCCAATGACTCATCTCTTTGATCTGTTTTCCAGGTCAGTTGCTTCTGCTATGAGACATATTACTTTTTCTTCTACATTTTTCAGTAAGTTTTTTCAGCCTTGTTTTAATATTTCTTTTTGACTCATGGAATCATTATATTCTATTTCACACATTTAAATTTAGTTTTAATTCATATCCAATTTAATTTACTTGCTCCTTGGTTAGTACACGATGTAGGGCCTATAGCCACCCCTTGTCTGGGACGCCCCTCCTAGGCTTCAGCCCCCTCGAATCAGTTCTGAGTCTGTAACTCAGAGCTGGCTGGCAAACAACAGAGCTGCCAGTTGGTATCGATCCCTGCGCTTTCCCCAAGTTTAGATCACCCTGTACTGGATTTGGGACTTCTCGCATTGGTGTGCAGCTTCTCCCTGCATTGGAATTCAACGCATATTTGGGCTAGTAAAATAGGTCACTGTGGTTTTTGTCTTAGGTCTCTTGAACAGGATTTGGTATAGTGACTTTTCCAGATCTGTTTGGTGGAACTGTGGACTAGAGTTTGGCTGTACTTCTTTCTCATTCTCTACCATCTTGGCTCTTATCTCTCCCTATATTCTTCATATTTGCAATTGTTTATAACTCAGAAATACTCCTTTATATTCACATTTCACAATTTGTTGATTCAGTCCCCAAATGATGAACATGTATTTACTTTGTTTCTGTTTTTTTTTTTTGTTTTTTGGTGACTTGCCCAGGGTCACACAGCCAGCAAGTATTTCTGTTTTTTACACACACACAAACATGCACACTCCTACAAAATGCTGCTATAAATATTTTGTTATATATTGGAACTTTCTATCCTATACCTCCTTGGTATCTATGCATAGCAGTGAAACTTCTCAGTAGAAGGGTATGATTTCATCATAATAATAGCTAATGTGGAAATATGTCTTGCATGACTTCATATGTATAATGGATATCATATTTCCTGCCTAATGGGTGATGAAAGGGCAGGAGGGAGGAAATTCAGAACTGAAAAATAAAATTTAAAAAAAAAGTATACTTCCATTAAAAATAATAAAAGGTAACATTCATATTGCAATTGGAGGTTTATAAAGCTATTTATATTATCTCATCTGATTCTTATCAACTCTTTGAGGTCGGTGTTATTATTATTTCTATTTTAGAGATGAGAAAACTGAGATACAGATAAGCTAAGGGTCATAAAGCTAGTAAGTGTCTAGTAAGAGGCTGGATTATTATTGTTCTAGGATCTTAGAGACTGGGGACCTGCAAGCTTTTAGTATTCCCAAAGTGGTCTGATCTAGGGCAAAATCTACTTTCTGCTTTCCTGGTTTAAGATCTGCAAGTTTCTGACCTGGTTTGGGGTCTGAGCTAGTAAATGTCTGAGGTAGAATTTGAACCCAAGTCTTTCTGATCCTAGGTGCCTTGATCTATTCACTAATCACCTACCTTTGTATTTCTTCAATGCTGCTGCTTCCTCATCTAGTAATCAGATTCTGAAGTAGTCGAATCCAAATGTGGACATTTTATAAGACTCAGTGTTGATAATGCATTGCTCCAGAAATGCTGTCAGATCTCTTCTACTTGGTGGGGTTTTTTTTATGTCTTCTTTCCAATGTCCTTTATTACAGTTATTGGTATGATCTGGGTTAACTGGATCTAATACCAAATCCTCTTCAGGTTAATTTCTTTTCCTTGCTGATTGGTAATGAGGTTGCTCATAGCCTTACCTCACCTTCCTTCGTAATATTTTGTAAATAAGTTTGTACATTAAACTGATTCTGCCCTTGGCTTTCATCTCTTTCCCACTGGCAAAGAGACCAATTAATCAATTAACAATCAATCATTGAGTATTTAGTAAGCACATACTCTGTGCCAGTCACCATGGTATGATATAAAGGCAAAAACAAAAGTCAAAAAATCTTAGAGATATTCCTGAAGGGATTTATATTCCATCAGAGAAGACAGCATTTACACACACACACACACACACACACACACACACACACACACACATGAATGCATACAAGATAATTTTGGAGAGAAAGGTACTAGCATCTGAGATCAGGAAAAGCCCCATGCAGAAGGTGGCTTTTGAGCTGAGCTCTGAGGAAAACCAGGTATTTTAAGAGGCAGAAGTAAGTCAAGGATGAACTCCAGACATGAGGAAAGGCTAGTACAAAGGTACAGAGATAGAATGTCATGTGTGAAGACCATCAAGGAGAGCCACTTGGCCAGGACTTTAGAGTGTGTGAAGGACAGTAGTCTATAATAAGTCTGGAAAGATAGGTTGGAATCAGATTCTGAAAGGTTATAAATAGTAAATAAAGTAAGCAGTTAGGTAGCCCAGTGGATAGAGCACTTCTTGGTCCTGTTGTAGGGAAGACTTGGGATCAAATCCAGTCTTATACACTAACTTGCCATGTGATCCCAGGCAAGTCACTTAACTTCTGTCTGTCTCGGTTTTCTCATCCATCTATTTCTCAGGGTTGTTGCAAGGATCAAATGAAATAATCTTTGTACAGCACTTTGCAGACTTCAATGCAATATGCTAACTATTGTTAACATCACCTATTATTAGTAATCTTAGAAATCAAGTGTTTTCTGATTAAGATAATTTCTTGGCTCTTTGTACCTTATTTTACAGTATTACAGTTTAACTGTTTTACATGAGTTACTATCTCTAAGAAGTAATGATAAAGTTAATATCTTTATTTTTACATATTGCTAATTTGAAGGGTGGGGTGGGAACGAACCAATGGCTAATTTAACTGGGTGTCTTTGTCTCATCTTTATCCTTTCATCTAATTGGTATTTACTTTGTTATTTACTCAAACTAGTCAAGGATCTTTATGCACATAGTTAAGTTACAAGCTTTTGATCACTTTCATTTCTTAATCTGAAACCATATTTTCTACTGTTTTTTCCTATCCACTCCTATACTCCCTTTCTCATTAAAATCATCAAGTAAATAGTGACTTAGTTTGGAGAATCTTATCAAGTTCTTTGAAGAATTTCTCTGCTTCCTTCGTCTTCTGTAATAATTTGTTTATTAATTTTTAATTTATGGAATAAAACAAGACTTTCCATAACACAGTAATAAAAAAATGATGAATGGCATGCAGGCTAACATGACCTAACTTGTGATGTATTAGCTCAGGCTCATCCTAAGTATTTCAAATGTGACCAAGTATCATAAAAAAGATGTTTCTCATTCTTTTTGTCTACCCAATGAAAACAAAGCTGCCAACTCCCAATTCCTGGTGAGCGGTCACCAGAACTAGCCCAACCCAGACCCAGAATGCCACGGCTCCTTCACCATCTTATCTAGTAATAAACCAAACAGATCACACTCTAAGTTTACTAACAGTAAGCTGGAACTTCTCTTAACATTTGGGGCCTCTTCTCCCTAGAGTATCCACCTACCTCCGTGGCTTCTCAATCTGGAATATCCATTTCTAATGCCTGTACCCCTGCTCCCCTTTGTGAGTTCCTCTAGAGGCAATGATTTTATGGAGGGGCCCTGGGCAATCTTCATTCCCTTCCTGACTCCTGTTCCTGGCTTCAGTATTTCAAAACCATGCCCTTGAAATAGGTACCTTCATCACACTCTCCACCTCTTTGAAAATGAAAAACCAACAACAACATTTATAAAATCATATAGAATTAGAAGGGATTTTAGAGCTCCTATTCTTGCCTAATGCCCTAATTTTTATAGCTGAGAATATTGAGTCTACATATGGTACAAAGCTGGTCCATCGGATAATAGAATCACGATCCAAAAAGGTCTCAACAGGCTTTAATGTAGGGATGGATCTAATAAGATGGAATTTAATAGTGGTTATGCTGAGGCTTACACTTGTGTGAAAAACCTCAATGCCATAAGCACAAGATGGGGAGAATATGGCTAAGTAAGAGCTTATCTGCACATGATCTCGGGTTTTAGTTGACTGCACACTCCCTATGAGTCAACAGTCATTCCCTGGACATCTGATCGCCAACCATCTTGCCACCTGAACCAGAGACTATACCCTGAGAACTTAACCTTTTCAGCTCCAGACCTCCTGCTTTGAGATACTGCTGATCTGATTGGGGAATATCTTATAAGGTTCACTTTATCAGACTGGCCCCATTCACACTTTGCTCTACTCTTTTCTTGCTGACAGCCCCACCCGTCATATTATCCCTTCCCTTCTTTTTTTCTTTCACATAATTAATAATTAATTGATTCTATGATTTATTTTTTGACTCACTCATTATTTAGGATTTCCCTGTTAAATTTCCATTTGAGTCTGAGTATTTTGTTTGTGCTCCCTGAACTGATTACTATTTTTATTGCATTATGGTGTGTAAAGAATGTGCTTAATAATTCTGCCTATTCACATTTGTTTGCAATATCTCTGTAATCTTAATACATTGTCAATTTTGTAAAAGTTCCATGTGGTACTAAGAAATATTTATATTCTTTAGCAGTCCCATTTAGAAGATGCATAAGTCTTTATCTCTACTTTCTCCAGCAATTTGTTCAATTTTAGATTTTCCTGTTAAAAAAAAATCTTTCTGTTAGATTTGTCCAAAACTAAGAGGTCATTGAAATCTCCTGCCATTGTGTAATTACTATGTCTTATTGAAATTCAATTAATTTTTCATTTATGAATTTAGAGATGCTAAGGCATTTAAGCATATTGGGCAGGTCATTTAACCTCTGTGAGTCTCATTTTAACCATTTCTAAAATGAAGGGATTGGACCAGATGACCTCTAAAATCTTTTCCAGTTATAAATGTATGATCTATGACTAAGAATTGGATGAACGAATGGAGGATGTTTAATCTAGATAAGAGAGGGCTTAGGAGGATGACAATAGCTGTTTTTGAACATTTGAAGGGCTTTTCATGAAAGAATGGGGCAGCTAGGTGGTGTAGTGGATAGAGCCTGGGGACTGGAGTCAGGAAGACCAGAGTTCAAATCCAGCTTCAGACACTTACTATCTGTGTGATCTTGGGCAAGTCCTACTTCACCCTATTTGCTTCAGTTTCCTCATCTGTAAAATGAGCTGGAAGAGGAAATGGTAAAGCACTCCAGTATCTTTGCCCAGAAAACCCCAAATGGGGTCATGAAGAGTTGGACATGACTGAACAGCAACAATGTGAAGGCCTTAAGAAATTGTTCTACTTGCTCCAGAAGAGAAAAATAATGATGCTGGCTGCAGGTTGCAAAGATGTAGATTTAGCCTTGATTTAAAGAAAAAGAAATTCCTAACAATCAGTGCTATCCAAAATTAGAATGGGCTGCCTGAGAAGTAATTGGAGGCTTTTGAGCAAATACTGGAGGACTGCATATTACATATGGGGTATGCTGTAGAACAGAGTCTTGTGTCAGGTATAGATTGACTGGACCAAATGGTCTCTTAAGTCCCTTCCAACTCTGTGAGCTATATTAAATAGGTACCCCTCCTCCCCCACACACATGAGTCTTTCATCCAGTGACATCCTTCTTGCTCTTCCATGAACAAGACTCCATCTCTCTGCTCCAGGCATTTTCTCTGGCTGTTCCTTATGCCTGGAATGCTCTCCCTCCTCTGCTCTGACTGCTAAACTCTCTGGTTTCTTTTAAGTCCCAATTAAAATCCCACCTTCTACAGAAAGACTTTCCCAGCCCCTCTTAATCCCATTGCTTTCCCTCTGTTACTTATTTCCTGTTTATCCATCATAGAGCTTGTTTTGTATATACTATTTATGTATTGTTTCCCATTTTCGTTTATAAGCTCCTTAACGGTAGGGACATATCTTTTGGTATCTCCAGTGCTTAGCACAGTGCCTGGCACATAGTAAGTGCTTAATAAATGTTGATTGATTGATAGTGAATAAGAGAGAGCCAGGATAGGAAATCAGGTGCTTTAATTTTATATTCAGTGTTTTTTTTTTCCTTAAAATGCACTGCCTTTAACAATTCCATTCAAATACATGCCAAGTAGTATACTCAGAATTGGAGAGGCAAAGTCAAAATGAAAAAAAGAAATTAGTCCCTGACCTCAAAAAGCTTACATTTGCTGAAGGGATGCATCATGTGCATAGACAAGTAAATACCAGATAGTTTGAAGAGAGGGCACCAACTACTAAGGCTTAATAATAACAACTAGCATTTATACAGTGCTCTAAGTTTTGCAAAGCATTATATACATATATGTTGTATTATGTTATTTATTTATGTAATAGAAATGATAGATAAATATGTTAAATATATATTTATATACTATACATTCACATAGAAATACATTATTTTATAATATAAAAACATATTTTATATTAATATATAGATATAACATATACTATTTATGTATAAATATAATATATTGTAATATGCTATATATTTATATGTAAACCCATTTGGTCCTTACAAAAACTCTGTGCAGTAAATACTATAGGAATTATTCCCATTTTATAGATGGGGTTAAAATTTATCCTTTCTGAGACTCAGAGAGATTAAATTGTTTAAACGTTTTCTGAAGCGTGATTGCAACCAAGAATTTGCTGACCTCGAGTTCAACATGTTATCCATTATAATACAATGGATCAGGAACAGTTTTCTATAGAAGGACCTTGAGTCTAATCTTGAAAGAAGCTAAGAATTCTAAGAGGTGGGGGAGAAGAGAGAATTACATTCTAGGCATTTTTATTGTTAGGCATTTTAGGCATGTCTGACTCTCTGTGACCCCATTTGGGATTTTCTTGGTAAAGACACTGGAGTGGTTTGACATTGCCTTCTCCAGCTCATTTTACAGGTGAGGAAACAGAGGCAAACAGGGTTAAGTGTCTTGCCCAGGAACACACAGTAAGTGTCAGAGGCCGGAATTCAAGTTGGAAAGATGAGCTTTCCTGACTTCAGGCCTGGTGCTCTATCCACTGAACCACTCAGCTGCCCAATTCCAGGCGCAGTGGACAGCAAGTAGAATGTTTTGATTGACTGAAAGAGTATCAAAGAGGAATAATATAAACAAAGTCAGGTAAGGTAGGATAAAGCATGCCTACTAAAATCTTTAAATGCTGAGAAATTTATATTGAGAAACAATAGGGAGCCATTAAGGCTCTTTGAGTAGGGGAGTGACCTAGGACAATGTTTCTCATAATAGTGTTTTAAAATGTACAATACTTTCCTTACAGAAATACTTTGAGATAAGTAATGTAAGAATCATTATCCCCTTTTTACAGATAAGAAAACTGAATTTCAGAGAAGTTAAATGATTTATATAAGTTTATACAACTACCGAATATCAGAGCCTGGACTAATTATTCTCAGGTCCTCTTAACCATAAGCACAATGATGCAGATACTGGGCTAAGAGTTGCTACTGAAACAAGTCTGGAATTGAAAGTGTCCAGACTGGAGAAAGTTTACATCATTTACGCTGTTGTAAATAGTTTGAATCCTTTTTTTTTGGTTATTTTAACTAGATAAGCAGTCGCCTTTAAATTGAGTATTTCGTAATATGAACATCTGAATTATCTTTGATTCTTTAGGTTTGGAACTCGAGGTAACCGGGCAGGGTACATCAAACTGGAAACCAAGCCCATCCCAGTTTGGCACTGGCTAGTAGGAGAGGCAGGCTCTGAGCCCCCAGAGAAAATGAGGGATGAGATCTAAATTAGTAAATCATGGCTTCCCAATGTCCTTAACATGACTGCCTCACCATATTAGCCACATTTTTTTGTTTCCTGCCACATGAAGTATGGGGGGAAAGAATACTGGATTTGGAATCAGGGCTCAAATTCACTTAGACCAGTGCAACTTCAATAAGTCTCTGTGCCTCAGTTTCCCTAAACTGTAAAATGAGGGGGTGGTACTAGATGACCTTGAAGGTTCCTTGTAGCTCTAAATCTATGATCTTGTGTGAATTAGTCTGTCCAAAGTGCATGTTTTCTCTGCTGGAGTCACTGGCTGCTGATTCATACTTGTTGCTTCTTCTACCGCCCCAAGTTGAGGCCCCTGGTCAAGCTGCTACAGGGGAGGGGATAATTTATTTTAGTTCAGGGGCTGTTTCAGCTTTTGTATCAGCTCAGGAAATGGGCTGCTACAATAACACTTTTTTTTTTTGGCTTTAACTCACAGGGAGAGATGAAAATTGCTTTCTGAGGAGAGCCCCACCCAACAATTATCCACAGAGTTTCAGGTAATGGAGCTCAACATTTCTGTGGTTTATGTGAGAGGCTATTCTGATTTTCTTTCAAAATCAAAGACCTTGCCTGAATATTTTCCTGCCAAAACCAACAAAAGGGAGCAGAAAAACTGGGGGATGAGTTAGAAGGGATGGGAGAAGAGAAGCGAGGGTGAGAGGAAGAAGGAAAGGAAGAAGGAAAAAAAAGAGTAGGAAGAAGAAAAGAAATGAAAGTGAGGGAAAGGAAGAAGAAAGCCTGAGGGGGATAAAAGGAAACAGGAGGGCTGAAGGAAGAAGAAATACAGAGGAGGGGGGAAGCCTATGACTAGGTTGGTAACTAGAAGGGGGATATTCATTGCAGATTCTTTGGGTATGGGGATATGATTTTTAATTCCTGGCTCATAGCCCAGGGAGAGATCACTTTTTCTTGCAACACATACTTACCTTTGTCACCATGAAAGGGCGGGGAGTAGATTTAACCCAGAGACTCAGGGTCACTTGATTTTCTTCCTATTTTTCTGTGTTGGAAGGGCATGACACTTCAATATTTATAAGGCATTTGTTCTGAAATGGAAAAAAAAAAGTTGAGTCCTACGACAGAAATTTTTTAAAAAGCAAGATAATGCTTAACCCTCACAGAAGAAGGGGGGAAAACCACGAAAGTGAATTCATTTTCTTTGGTTAAAGACAATGAAATCCTTGTGCACACCTATGCCTAGGCAACCCTTCTGATGTGGTTCAGGGGTTCAGGAGTCCTGGGACCCCAATATCACAACGTGGGACTAAAAGAATTCGATCCAAGCTTTCTTTCAGCCAGAGACAAAGTTTATTAGAACATCGTCATGTTGGGCAGACTTTTAAGGAGTCTAAACATGAGTAAGCAGTGGCTAGATTATAAGAATCTGAGCAGTGGCTAGATCATAAGAATCTGAGCCTTGGCTGGATTTGAGGAATCTGAGCATCTTAATGGAGATAAGATGGACCCTATATACAGAAAGACTGTGGGAGGGATCTAGGAGTGGCCAAGTAGTCTATGAGGTAATATAATTCCAGGGAAATGGAGCCTAGATAGGACCGAGGGCGGGAAGTGGCCTGGAACCATAGGGAGGCAAGACAATGGAGGGGAGGATTATAGCCTCAGGTGAACGCTAGAGATTTGGCCATGCTGGAAAGTCCAGGGTTTTTCCTTTCTGGGGCCCAGGTCCCAAACCCATCATTCCCACAGTTACAATCATGTTTCTTATCTAAACCCAACTTCAAAGGTCTCCTGGTCCTTTGTCTTTCTCCTCCTGATTCCTGGAGATTTCCTTTGGTTTTGCTGTTTTGGTGACTCAGTTTTCTGGATCTGATGGTTAAAAACTTCCCCATAAATTTTTCTGGTTTCTTTTAAGCCTCATCTTAAATCTCATCTTCAACTGGAGGCCTTTTCTGGTCCCCTTCCAATACAAGCACCTTTCCTCAGAGATCACCCCTCATTTATACTGTACATATCTTGGATGAACACACAAAGTGGCCTCCAGGAGGGTAGGGATTCTCTTTCTATGCCAGTGCTTGGCATGTCATAAGCACTTAATAACTACTTGTTGATTGACTGGCATGTAGATTTGGCTTTACTTATAAAGCTCCTTGAGGGCAGGGACTAGGTTTATTCTGAGCTTCTAGCAGAGTGACTTTTACATGGCAGGCCCTTAATAAATATTTATTGAATTGACAAGGGAGGGGAGGGAGACAGCCATAGACTGGAAGACTTAAAAGTCTAAATTCCCATCTAAATTAAACATCCCATGCTTGGGGCCAAAGGATCATTGCTCAGTTTACCAGGCTTGGGCTTGCTTAAACTGGGCCCTTGCAGGAGACAGCTCCAGGGTATGTTTTCTTCCTAAAAGAGACTACCTATTAAAATGATTTCTTGCAGCCTTTGTTAAATAGAGCACATCTGTACCAGATTGGGGAAAGAATGAAACAGCAAAGACTGAAGTTAGGACAATGAGCCATAGATCTCCATGTCAAATCAGCCCTGTGATTTATCACCAAACCACATAGAAATTAAGCATCTGGCTAAGAGGGAAGGAAAGAGGACAGAGAAGAGGCATGATTTACAGATGCTAAGAGGCTGTGGAGAAATGGAAGCTCACTGAGCATCTGTCACCCTGTGGAGGAATCTGTGTGGACCCAAGGGGCCTACTTGGAGCTAGGATATGGCTCAGGGCTGGGTGCAGAACCTGTGGCTTTGAGGCCAGGTGTGGGCCTCTGTCCTCACATGACCCTTTGACTGAATTCAAGGTCAGGTGTGGACCTAGAGGGCCACACCTGCCCTCGAAGCCATAGGTTCTCTACCCCTGGACTGTGGGAAAGAGTACTGGGCAAAAAATCAAGAAACCTGGAATCTGGTCTTAGCTTTGCTGTCATGTGACCACAAACAAGGCACATACCTCTTGGGCCTCAGTTTCCTCACACGTAAAATGTACAATGAGGAGGCTTAATTAATATATTCTCTTTAAAATGCAATGAGGCATAGGAGAAAGACTGAAGGACCTGGAGTCAGGAGAATGGGGTTCAAATCTTCCATTTTAGTGTAGTAGAAAGAATATAATCTAGAGAGTCAGAAGACCTGGATTCAAATCCTAATTCTGCCATTGACTACCTATAAACCTTTGGGTCAATTGGTTAAGTTCCCTGGGCCTTCTCTTTTTCATCCCTAAAATGACGGAATTGGACTCAGGAGTGTGCTGGTAAGTGTTTAACAACAGACTCTCCCCCCAAAATTATATGACAACACACTTTTAGGTTTAGTCTGCACTATTACCATTTTCTCCATCACTTTCTTGAGTGTAGACAATAAAACAATAAATCAGGTCCTGATTTATAGTGTCTGCTCATTTCTGAAGTGTAAATTGTCACACTGAAATTTAACCATCAGCCAAAAACAAATTTGGCTCCAGCTTGGCCCTTGTTGGACTAACTGACCTCCAAGGTTATTCAAGGCCTGAATCCATGATTTATGATCATACAAATTTATTAGAGCAGGCGGACAGAACCATTTTGGGGTCGTGGACCCCTCTGACAGCCTAGTAAGGTCTATGGGTCCTTTATAAGAATAATTCTTTTAAAGAACTGAAAGAAATACCAAATTTCAGTTAAAGGTTAATGAAAATAAAGTTGTGATTTTTTTTTCCCATCCACGTTCACAGACCTTCTAAAATCTCTCCATGAACCCTTTAGGTTAAAGTCCTCTGGCTTACAGATTCATTTTCCTCATTTGTAAAATCAGGAGAATAGCCTTTGTTGGAAGGATATGATACATCAAATTTGGAACTTGTTCTGAAAAAAAAAAAATATCTTGCACTACCCAACTCACAGCATTGTCATAAGGGAAGCACTTGGCAAAATTTTAAGTGCTATAGAAATATGAATCATCATCATTGTGAAGAATAGTAATTGTTCCATTATTAATCAATATTATTACTTAATTATTAATGATAAATTAATTAGTTAACTATAAACTGTTGTTGTTGTTATTCAATCATAAACATTTATCAAACACCCTACTTTGTGCCAGGCACTGTATGAGGTGCTGGGGATAGAAACAAAACCAGAAAGTTTTATGTCTGTAAGCAGGTGATGGGAATGGGAGGCTAACCCTGAAAGAACTATCACTAACCAGACAGAAAGGACCTTCCTGCTTTGACTCACTCTCAGATTTACATTCCCTGACCCCACCGGGAAGTAATTAATTTTTTAAAAAGTCAGCTCTTGGTTGGACACATATGAATTATTCACCTCATGGATTATTCACAGTAAAAGTCTAAGCTTAGCCTGACTTCCACTAGCTAAACCAGTGGGGATCCCTCCTCCTGAAGTTAGGAAATATTTTTTCAGGGAAAAAATGAGCTCATAAGAGGTGCTGTGTAGACTAGACCAAGTCCCATTTCAAAGGTATTCTGGTTGATGGTGAGCAGGAGTAGCCACCACCCACTCTGTGCTGGTGGGAGCCAGGAAGGGGTTTGGAGAATGGTCAATTATCTCAGATCCTTAGATGAGTGTGTTCCATTTATTTCCATACTGTGATGTATGTGTGAACTTGACAAGATAGACTGAAGTGCACTAGTGGCCCTTCCCCCAAAGAATGGTGTAGGGCATCTAGATGAACCTCTCATTTTATAGCTACAGAAAAAGAGGTTCAGAGAAGTCATCAATTGTTCAAAATAACAAAGATTGCTACACCTGGAGCCAAGAAGAGCCAAGTTCAAATCCTACCTCAGACACTTACTAGGTATGTGACTCTGGGCAAATCACTTAATCTAATAAAGTCACTAACTCAGTCTCAGTTTCCTCATCTATAAAATGGTGGTAATGATAGCACCTGACTCCCAGGGTTGTTGTGAAAATAAAACAAAATGTTTGCAAAGTGCTTACCTTAAAGTGCTAGATAGTTGCTAGATATCATTATTGTTAATGTTAAGAGATAAGATTAAAACCAAGGTCTTATGATTCCACGTCCAAAGTCCTTTCTACCTATTACAGCATGCTGCCATCTGCCAGTGAAACCATATCCCATAATCTCAAACACATAGGATGGTAAGGTTGCTTTTCAATTTAATTCACCTCAATAAAGCTGTGTGCTGCTGAACATAACTAGAAAATGTTTTGGTGAAATGAGATGGGAGGTCCTTGGTTGAGGGGATAGGGAGAGGAGAGGTGGGGAGAGGTGATAAAAAGGCTTAGAATAACCTCTAAGGTAAGATAGTATATTTGGAAGCTGTGTGGAGTACGGATTGGATAGTGGAGAAACCCACTAGTGAGCTACTGCAATAGCCTAGGGAAGACATGATGAGACCTGAGTTAATATAAGCGGCTAAGTGAATAGAGAGAAGGGGTGGAGTGTAAGAAATACTGTGGCAGGACTGAGGGATTGAAATCAAGTCCACAAGCATCCATTAAGCAAACAGCTACTATCCACTGGGCACTCTGCCAGTGATTGGCTATGTGGTTTGTGAGAGAGGGAAGAATCAATGATAATTCCAAAATTTCCCACCTGAGTCACTGGCAGGACAGGGACTCCTTTAAGTAAAAGAGCACTTTGGGGGAGGGATAGTTTTATGGAAAATAGAAAGGGCTCATTTTGGATATGTTGAGTTTGATATATAGCAAGAAGTCAGTAATATGAGGCTGCAGTTTAACAGAGAAATTGGGGGCGGACATTTTCTGCCCTCATCAGATCTCCTCTGAAATAATTGTGTTCAATAACCAGAGGTGCATTTTAAGAAGGACCCTGACAAGCTGGAGAATGTCGAAAGAACAGCAATCAGATTGGCAAAGGGTATTGAATACAAGTCCTATGACTATAAGTTGAAGGCGATGGATATGTTTAAAGCAGAGAAAAGACGACTCATGGAGCACATGAGGTATGTTGATGTACATGAAGTACTGACATATAAAGAGTTAGACTAGCTTTGTTTGGCCTCAGAGGGCAGAATCAGAAACAATGGATGGAACTTGAAAGGAGACCAATCTGGCCTTGATGTCAGGGAACAACTCAGAGCTATCCAATGGTGCAAAGGGCTACTTTGAGAGGCAGGGATGGTGGCTCCACCTTAAAGGTTTTCAAACAGGCTGGATGACTACTTGTTGAGTATATGACTGTGGTTGTGCTATATTCATGTATGGGAAGGCTGTTAAAGTTCCTTCTGATTCTCAGATTCTATGGATTTGTATTAGAGGACCCGAGTTCAAATGTTGGATGATGCTGGACAAATCACTTAATACCTATAAGCTTCAATTTCCTCATTTGTAGAATGTGGGAGTTGGTTTAGATGATCTCTGAGTTCTTTTCCAGCTAGAAATCCATGATCCTACATATAGATTTGGGAGTCATGTGCATGGGTACGTGGGAAACAATGCTGACCATGGGGCAAGAGGACCTGGATTCAAAATCTGCTCCTGATGCTTAACTATGTGATCTGACTTTGGACAAATCACTTATATTTCCTGGACCTCACTTTCTGCCTCTATGAAAGGAGGGAGTTGGCCTAAGGAGCCTAGGAAGTCCCCATATCTCTGTATCTATGATCCTGAGATCATATGAACCCATGAAACTGATGAGATCACTAGAGAGAAAGTAAAGAAAAAAAGAAGGCCCATTAGAGAACTCTGAGGAGTAGCCATATGTAGGAAGTGGTACATAGATGATGATCTAGCAAAGAATGCCTGGAGGTGACAAGTGGAAGAGAGAGAGAGAGAGAGAGACAGAGAGACAGAGACAGACAGAGACAGACAGACAGAGATAGCGAGAGACAGAGACAGAGAGAGACATAGATAGAGACAGACAGACAGACTGACAGACAGAGACAGAAAGACAGAGACAGAGAGAAAGCCAGAGAGAGAAACAGTGTCATGGAATTCAAAGGAGAGAGTAGTCAGAAGGAAAGGGGGCAGGGTTGACAAGGTCTATAGTGGCAGAGAGCTCAAGCAGAATGAAGCCTGAGAAAAGAAAATCGGTTTTTAGCAGTTAAGACTAGTAGTAACCTTGGAAACAGCATGTCAGCTGACTGGTGGGGTCAGATACCAGATTGCAAGGGACTGAAAAGTAAGTGGGAAGTGAAGAAATAAAAATAACAAACATAGACAATCTTGTCTAAGAGTTTAGTCATGGAAGAGAGATCTACAGGGCAAGATCTTGAGGGAACAACAAGGTCCAGAAAATGTTTTTTAAGGAAGAGGGAGATTTTGATACATTTCAAAAATGAAGTGATGCCATTGACACTTTCAGAAAGATGTGATCTGAATTGTTTTCTCAACAGTGGGGATAGATTTGCACTGATCCAGTCATCTATTCACACACACACACACACACACACACACACACACACACACACACACCCACCATCCTCCTTTCATTTTCCACCATGGTTGTGACCATTGTCCTTCTTCTTCTACATTTCACACCACACACCAAGAACTGGCAAATAGAACCGGTCTGCCCGGTACTAGGTCTGTGATATAGCAAGAACATCTCTGTGGCGAACCCAAGTATCCCAATACATTGTTAGGGAATGGGTTAGAGATGCTACTAATAAAGCAAAGAAGCTAAATATGATTTCTATGAGGACCATCTGCGCAAGAAAAAATTCTGTTCATATAATCACCGAATTAGGGCATTGGAAGGGATTTAATTGACCATTTAGTCCAACTTATACATGAAGGAATAGCCATTAATACATACTTGATGTTTGAAGACCGCCAATTTATGAGGAAAGCTCCTATTTAATTTTTGGACAATTTTAATGGTCAGAACATTTTTCTTGACATTAAGTCTCGATCTGCCCTCTAAGAGCAAAAAGAACAGATGACAGAACTCTATATGACAGCCATTCAAATACTTGAACATAGGTATCATGTTCCCCCTGAACCTTCTTTTCACCAGGCTAAATATGCCCAGTTTTTTTTTCCAACTAATCCTCATATGCCATGAATTCCAAGGCAGTTACCATGCTGGTTGCCATCTTCCAGACACCCTCTAGCTTATCAAGGTCCTGCTTAAAGCATGTTCTGACCTGAACAGATTTCTACAGCTGAGGTCTGACAAGGGCAGCATACTGTGGCATTCTCACCTTCCTGTTCCCCTAAGCTATGGCCTCCTAATGGAGCCCAAGATTGCATTAGCACTTTTGTCTGCCACATCAACCTCCTGTTCCTTATCGAGCTTGACAACTCCCCAAATCCCTATATGCTTTTCAGAAGAACTAGTGATGTTGGTGACTTTGCATAAACCTCTTCACTTAAATCCAATTCACTTGCAAGTTCACCTTTCGGATGTCATGGTCCTCTATGAGAATGAAGGACAAGCAACAACAATAACAATAGCTTCCTGTCTATGCCTTCTCTATCTTGTATTTGTGGAATTAGTTACAAAATACTAAATAAGGAATATTACCAGTTTTGAGATCAAAATGATTAAAATCAAGATATCATGAAAGAATGTCATAACTCAATTGTGTAACTTAAAATATTATAGAAAACCTTTTAAAAATTGGGATCAAGGGGGCAGCTAGGTGTCACAGTGGTTAGAGCACCAGTCCTGGATTCGAGACGACCTGAGTTCAAATCTGGCCTCAGACTCATAACACAAGCTGTGTGACCTTGGGCAAGTCACTTAACCCCATTGCCTAGCCAAAAAAAAAAATTGGGATCAATATTCTTAAGTTCACACAAATTTTGCTTAAGTGGGCTTGGACATTATTTGTTCCTAATTTTCTTGGTTATGATAGTGCAAACAGCAAAAACAAAAACAAAAACACACACATTCATGAGGAATAATCTTGCAAGGAAGAGAGCAGAAGGGCCTGAGTATGTACCAAAGTGCAAAACTCTATATTTGTTCCTATTGGTATAATAGCCGATTTGGCACAATAATCTAGAGCTGAGACGCCAAACATGTGGTCAAGTGTAGGTCACTGCTGAACACATCAGGAACCAGACTAAAATATAATTGGGAAATATTTAACAAAATAAATAAAAGTACAGTACAATATAGATAATGTTAATTTGTGGTTTTCTAAGTCAATATGTAGCTGCAGGGATCTATTTCTAGTTAAGATTGAAACCACTGTCACTTGTCAAGATCCTTTTACATCCTAATTCTATCTATCTATTCCTGCCAGCTTTGAGTCATTGGGAAAGGTGAAGAGCCTATCATCTGTGCTTTTATCCGAATCACTGATTAAAATGCCCCATAGCCACAAACTGCAGTCCTAATGAAGACTAACTGTATTATGGTTGCATACCATTGGGCACATGTGGGAATAAGAACATATAAGAAGATCAATACAACTTATCTTGTACTCTTGGAAAGTCAGAAGTCCTAAGTTTGAGTTCTGACATTGAATGCTACTTGCTATACATATCATTTGATATTTACGCACGTGTCCAGGGCCCAGCAGAAAAAGGGGTAGAAAAGAAGAAAGGGGAGGGGGAAGGGAACAATTATTTATTAAGCATTTACTATATACTAGGCAGTGGGCTAAGTTTATATAACTATTATCTTATTTGATCCTCACAACAACCCTGGAAGGTAGGTGCTATGATAATCCCAATTTCACAGTTGAGGAAACTGAGTTGGAGGTTAAGTAACTTGTCAAGGAGGGTCATATAGTTTATAAGTGTCTGAGGCTGGATTTGGACTGGAGTCTTCCTGATTCTATGTCCAAGAAACTGAATTAGGAGGAGGTTTGGTAGATGTAACAGCATGTCAGCAATGGCGGTGGGGGTGGCAGGATAGGAGATGAGAGTGGAGTAGAGAATACTTACCTCTAGAAAAAAAAAACCCAAAACTTTGAGGCATCAAATCAAGTTATACAAATAGTCAAATGCACTACCTGCGTTTTGGCTTCCTAATTTTATATGGTCCTGCTGAGCTCTGAAACTCTGCCTAGAAGCGAGTCCTCCCTCTTAACCGATGATGATTTAGTAACAGCAAGTTCATTTGCTAAAGGCACAATCATTTTGGGTATTGAGTTTACTTTCTGAGGCTAAAGAGTTATGAACCAAATTATTTTTTAAAGATACATGTGGGCTAAACTCTAAAACTATATCACCTCCTAGGTCTAGACAATGGAATCATCTCCCACTGGACAAGGTGAATATCCAGTTCTCTTAAATCATTTAAGATGAATCTGGACAAAACACCAGAGAACATCTATCATCACCGGGACTTACGACTGGACAAAGGTAGGTCTTAAGTGTTCCTCAATTGTTGCTGAGTTATACCTTTCATAACACTGAGAGACAAGGGAAAGGCCACTTGTGTTCCTGCCCCCCCCACCCTGAATTACAACTAATGCTTTGAGGTGAGAGAGAGAAATGAAAGAAGTATTTAATGCTCTTGTCTTGTGTGGTTTTCTGACCTTCCTGTGAGAGCACAGCCCTTCTGTAAGTATGGGAAGAGAGGGGCACTCAATTTTGTTGGCTGCTGTCCTGGGTACTCAAGAATCAAAAATGTCTCCATGGTTCATATTGATCATTTCTGAAGATAACAACTGGTAGTGCGGTGGATAGAGTCCTGGATTTAGAATCAGGATGATCTGGGTTCAAAAAACATATCTGGCTAGTTATATGGTCTTAAGCTTAACTTTTCTGAGCCCCAATTTTTTCATCTATAAAATGGGTACAACATCATCTATAGTATGTGCCCAACAAGATGATTATGAGGCTCAAAGGTGATAATCTTTGTGAAGTATTTTGCCAACTTTAAAGCTCTATAGAAAAATCAGTTGTCATTGTGATTATCAGAAAGTCAAGATCTATTCATGTCTAGAAACACCACACACCCTCGCCCTCGGAGAAATTTCCTCCCTTGAAGGACAGGATGAGCATTTGTAGAAACTTCTAGGCCTGAAATGAAACCAAGTTTTAGGCTGGTCTCCACATTATACATATTTTCCCAAGGATTCATTCATACAGGTAATTTGCTTCTATATGTAGTTTCCTCACTTCCAGACAGGATTGACTTCAATCCAAAAGACACTTAATCGGTTAGGAATCCTGTGAATGTTCTTAGTCAATCAAAATGTAGATGGTGAAACAAAAGGTAAGGGCATGTTGCTGGAGAATCCCCTTCTTGTCAGACTTAATGGGCTGAAAACTAGTCAGGGAATTTTCTTCTAGAGGCTGCCACCACTTTCTGAAGATCTGAGTTCATTTTTTATTGATATTCTCTGGCCAGGACCTCTGGAGAATTTCTATTATTTATATGATCAGCTTTGGGAAGAATGTGTGGATCCCTAGTGAATGAACATATTTTATTCCTTTGACTAGATACTGTCCAATGGGTGAAGGATGGGGTGTTCCTAATGGAACAATAAAAGTTTGTAAACTTATGGAAGTAATGAGACCATTCCTAAGACAAATGTAATAGAAGAAGTTGCCTCTGGAAAATGGGGAACATGGCTGTAAAGATGATGAATGCTGAGAAGTCAACATTTTAATACACTTAAGGAATATGGGGGAATCATTGAAGAGAGCAGGACTGGGCTGGGAAAAGAAACCAAGCAATAAAATTGCCCTTTTGAGAGAGGAGTGTTCCAAGGAGAGGCCTTGTAACTCTATCACTTGGCAAAAGTCAGGACACTCTTTGAAATTCTGTTAAAAGGTATTTACATCATTTGTTTTCTGCTTTCTGTAGTTTCCGTCAATGAAACTTAAGGAGAATGGCCAGATGACTACAATCAAATGTGGGTCCAGTTCCAACAGGTTGAATAGTATATTTCCTGGGGACTTGGCTTGGTCATTTGTCTCCTTTGAGTTATCTGGTTCTTTTTACAATCAGTATAAGTGCCAGATACTGTGCTGGGTGCTGGGGAAATAAAGATAAAACTAAATAATCTCTGCCCTCTCCTGGCAAGATACAACATCAACCAATCAACATTTATTAAGTACCTACTATGTGCCAAGCACTGTGCTAAGTGCTGGGGACACAAAAAGAGGCAATCATTATAAATGGCAAAATCCCCACAACTCAGACTCCATTCATAGAGAATGGATAATAATTCAGGAAACAGCCTAACTGATGTGGGTAGACCTAATTACTTTCTTCATACAGGTGATTATTTTTAAGGCCTCTGACCATATCACTGCCTTACTGAAAAAAATCTTCAGGGGTTCCTATCGCTTCTAGGATAAATACAAACTCCTTTGTCTGGCATTTAAAGCCCTCTAAAATCTGGCTTTTGCCAACCTTCCCAGTCTTAGTGTGTGAGCGTGTGTGTGTGTGTGTGTGTGTGTGTGTGTGTGTGTGTATGAGAGAGACAGAGAGAGAGAGATAGAGGAGAGACAAACAGACAGACAGAGACAGAGAGAACAAAAGAAAGACAGAGAAAGAGACAGAGACAGAGATACGAAGCAGATAGATACATAGATAGGTGGATGAAAGAACGGATGGATGTAGCACTAATTAAATAATTATTATGTGCCAGAAATACGTACTAAATTCTGGGTATACAAATATAAGCCAAAAAAAAAAAGAAGAAGGAAAGAAAAGAAAGAAAAGCTCCTCAAGGAGATTACATTCTAATAGAGGAAGATAACTGTAAGAAGGACTACAGTACTATGAAGGAGGTGGAAAAGCACTGAGAGTTAAGAATGTCTGGTGGTGTCAGGCAGGAACTTCCTATCAGAGGGGAGGGCTCCAGGGGTGGAAGCCTCTCCAGGGGGAGAAGGTTACTGAGAAGAAACTAAAAAAGTCCATAGAGCCAGGAGTGAAGCTGGGAGAGAAGTGAAGTTAGATTACTTTCCTTCACCCCCCCTGTATTCTTCCTCTCTATTCCTCTGGCCTGGTTAGGGGCTATTACCCTTACACAACATTCTCTCACCTGCCTCCATGTATCTGCACAGGAGCTCCTGAAGGTCTGCACTGCATTATCATCTCAGTTTACCTCTTAGAGTTCCTGGATACTTTCTAGCCCAGGTGTCATCTCTTGCACAAAGATTTTCCTGATTCCTCCCTATCCCAAGTTGATCGAATTCTCTGTCACTGAAAATGACTTTGTATTGGTTTATTCCTACTTACTTGTGTATATCTCTCAGCCCTGGGCATGTTGTCTGTCTGTCCTCCATGCCTCGAATGTTCTACCTGCTTCTCTCTGACTGCTGACCTCTTTGGCTTCCTTTAAATCCCAACTAAAATCCCACCTTCTACACGAAGCCTTCCCCAACCCCTCCTAATCCCAGTGATTCCCTCCTTTTAATTATTTCCTATTTATCCTATATGTAGTTTGTTTTGTATGTATTTGTCTTCATGTTGTGTCCCCCGTTAAACTGTGAGCTCCTTGAAGGCAGGAACTGTCTTTTCCCTCTTTTTGTATCTGCAGTACTTAGCACAGTGCTCGGCACATAGTAGGTGCTTAATAAATGTTGATTGATTGATGTATCTTCCCAGGAGAAGGCCAGTCTCTTGAGATAAGAACTATTTAGTTTTTATCATTATATCCCCAGCACCCAGCACAGAGCCTGGCATAACAATAAATAATAAGTACTTAATAAATGCTTACTGAGTTTAAAGGCAATGTTATTAATAAGTGTGATTGAGAGTACGATCTAATGGAGAAGACAACAAGCAAACAAATATGTACAACCAAGCTATATACAGAATAACTAGGAAATAATTAACAAAGGGAACGTACTAGAAGGCACTGATGAATGGTAGGTGTGTAGCACCAATCATTCTTACTGAGTTGGAATCATGTACGGTGACTCCATTCATAAATGTTTGCTAAATGGAATTGTATTGTATTATCTTTCTTTTAAAAAAAATAGACAAAATGAGATTCCTGGAAAATCTTTCACAGAATCATAGAATTAGAGCCAGAAAGAGTCCATTGGGTCCAGTAGGTGATGAAACCACTTTCAAGCAACTCAAAGTGTAACTCGCATGCAAGTGAATGATGTGCCAACGACAAATCATTGTAGAGGGTATGAATTGGAAGGGACCTCTAAGGCTGTCTAGGTGAAAAGTTTGGCCTGTGGGGGAGGTGGTATTTGAGCTGTGCAGGAATCCTTCCTCTGACATCTGGGTCAAATGGCCATCCATCCTCTCCACGAACACTCCCAGTGGCAGGAAACTTAACTCATAAAACAGTACATTCCATTCTTGGACAGTTTGAATTGTTAGAAAGTTTCTTCTTTATATCGAGCCAAATATCATCTCCTTCTTTCACCTTTTGGCCCTAGTTCTGGAATGACACAGAACCAATGTAATCTTTCATCCACAAAACAACCCTTTTAATATGAGAAGACAGCCGTCATACCTTCCCTAAGGCTTCTCTTTTCTGTTCCTCTAAATGTTCTTTATGTGATATGGTTTCCAGACCCCTGGTCATCCTGTTTGCCCTCTACCTCGCTCCAGTTTGTCAATGCTTGGTTTAAAATATGGCCCACAGAATGGAACATAACACTACAGATGTGGTTTGCCTAGAGTAGAGTGTGCTATACTCTCATTGTTACAAAGTAGCAATTTCTTTCTTCTGGATACCATACCTTTCTTTTCTTTTTCTTTTTTTTTTTTTGGTGGGGCAATCGGGGGTAAGTGACTTGCCCAGGGTCACATGGCTAGTAAGTGTCAAGTATCTGAAGCTGCATTTGAACTCAGGTCCTCCTGATTCCAAGTCTGGAGTTTTATCCACTGTGCCACCTAGCTGCCCCTAGATGTCACGCTTTTACTAATGCAATCTAGGATCCAGTTGGCTCTTTGGGTTTGCATTAGCACTATGTTCTATTGAGCTAACATGAGCCCTAAAAATCTGTTCAAGATCAAAATGTTACCCGAATTATAGTTTTTAAAGTATTATAACGTAAAAAAAAAGCATTTATTAAGCACCTGCCTTATCATGAACACTGGTAGGTGCTGGCTGGTGAGCTGGGATAGAAAGTTTAGATAAGATGTTATCCCTACCTTCATGGACCTTAGAGTCTAGTAGGGACATAAAATACCAATCAGAAAGCCAGAGCACAAATTCTATATGGTAAGTGTGTGAAAGACCAAAACAGAGTGCTACAGGAAAGGGGAGGTCACTTTGGACAGTCAGTGCATCCAAGAAGTCTTCGAGGAGGAGGTTTGAGCTTTATTTTAGAGGGAGAATGAGTAAAAATTCAGTAATCAAGAAGGGTGAGAAGAGGAAGACATTCTCGGCATGAAATGGCAAGCAAAGGAGAGGCAAGGTCAGAAAGCAGATCTAGTTTGTCAGTAGGGAACAAGGAGAGTAGGGGATTAATATGAAATTAGGTTGGAAAGGTGGGGTGGCAGCTGACAGCATAGTGTTTGGAAGGCCAAGTAGCCAAATTTAAACTTTGCTCAGTATGTATGAGGCTCAAAGGAAAATATATGTATGTGTATGTGTATGTGTATGTGTATGTGTATGTGTATGTGTATGTGTATGTGTATGTGTATGTGTATGTATATGTATGTGTATGTGTATGTGTATATGTATATGTATATGTATATGTATATGTATATGTATATGTATATGTATATGTATATGTATATGTATATGTATATGTATATGTATATGTATATGTATATGTATATGTATATGTATATTGTGTGCATGTGCATATGTGTATATATGCATGTGTACATATATGTGCATGTGTATGTGTATGCGTATACATAAATGTATGTGTGTGCATGTGCATTGCATTGTAACGTATGTGTATATATGCATTGTATGTGTATCATGTGTATATGCATGCATGTGTATATGTATATGCACTGTGTGCATGTTTATGTATATATGTATGTACATTGTAACGTATGTGTATATATGCATGTGTATGTGTTTCGTATATGTATATGCATGCATGTGTGCATATGTATGTGCATATGTATGTATATATACATATGTGCATGTGTAGTGTATATGTGTATATGTGTGTGCACACACATGTGCGTGTGTATATGCATGTGTGTATGCATGTGTATGTGTATATACATCGGTATGTGTGCATTGTAATGTGTGTATATATACATGTGTTATGTGCTTGTATGTATATATGCATGTGTGTATATCACAAAATTAATTTTAGCCTTGAACATACATACATGTATATATGTATATGGGATCAGCCAAGCATTAATACAGTTTTAAGTGTTAATTGCTTAAAACTATAATATATACAGATATGTACATATATACATTGCATATATGTGTGTGTATGTGTGTGTGTATGTATGTACATATGTACTTACCAAGAACCCACCTGTACCTATCCCTTCTGTGGTCCTGTGAGTCCTGAAGAGACTTGGGATCCTTTAGAAGGGAGGGGATCCACCAAAACTGAGGATTGTTTGATGCTCTGAGGAATTGGGAGGAGTGTTTTCCTGTTGAAGAAGTAGTTTAGGCTGTATTTTTTTGTTGGGTTAATTAAAACCTTTTATATCTGACATCTTGTTAGCTTGAATGTTAGCAGAAGAGAGCCAAGAGCATTTTTGGGGAGAAAAAGGAGCCAAATTGTGACATTCCTAGGGAAACTCAGCAGGGCAGAGGGAGGTAAGTGGTGCCAAAACAAGCTGAATTCTGATGTTTGCTAGGCCAAATGAGCTACAGAGATTATTTTTGAATGAGACTCCCAAGGTGAGTCCAAGCCTTTGTGTTAGGGGCTGGAGCTCAACTGATGCATTTGTTACATAAATATTAAATGCATCTTTTCTATTCTTTTAACATTTTAGAAGCCCTTTGGGTGAGGAAACTCTTATCTTTACATTTTTGTAACATGATGCTATGTAATGATATGTGAAAGTGTAGACACATTTTTTTAAAAGTACCTAATTGTCCCAGCATAAGATTAATCTTCTGCCTACCTGTATACACAGCCCAATGTTTAGACAGGACGAGCTATGACAACTTCAAAATTAGGCATCTAAAGAAATAGCCCCACCCATCTCAAAAAAAAAAAGCAAATGAGCCTGGAAACTGCCTATGTGAAAAAAATGTGAAAAAAATGCAGACATAAAGAGTTTTGATCAGCACAACCCATGTTGAATTTATTTTGGAAAAGACCAAGGGAGATATAATGCTAAAGGGTTACAGTCACACCCAGTGAGCCAATTGTAGAATCATTGTGAATTCTCTTTCCAGAGAATTTAATGCCCTCAATTTGACCTTGTTCAATGATTTCAGATTAGAGAAGGAAATGAGTCAAATCTAAATAAAAATCCTTCATTTCTTGGCCAGACAGTGATTGTGAAAGAAATTAAATGATAATACATATTGACAGAGCACTCCAGATAATATGCCCCAAAATTTGTAACTGCAGGAAACATGGACAGGGAGCTTGGCCGGGGAGCTCTGTCAGAAGCCTCCTAAGAAGGATCCTCCTCTATTTGTCCAGAAATACATCCAGTGGTTCCAGGTGCTGACAAATGCAAATGTCTTTCCCTGAATGTAACTGACTCTTAGTATTTAAGACTCAAGAATAAGTAGTGCCAAAGGGACCAGTGAAAGTCAAGAAGACACGTGTTCAAGTGCTGACTTGCTGGCTGTGTGATTATGAGCAAAGCCCCTCAGTGCCCCAGACCAGTCTCTAAGACTCTCAAGTGACAGAGGAGTTGCTACTTTGATGGAAGTTGTTTCCACACTGGGATCAGGCCAATACTTACAAAGGAATCACAGATCTAGAGTAAAAAAAAAAAGATTTAATTTTATTTAGAATTAGAGATGTAATGTAGAATAATGGCTAGAGAGCTGACCTTGAAACCAGGAAGACCTAAATTCAAGTCTCATCTGTGACAATTACTGACAGTGTGACCCTGTGTGACTCACTCAGTTTCTCAGTGGCCCCAGACAATTCCCTAAAACTATAATTGCAGAAAAGGTGCTGATTGGCCTACATTGGTAAAGGGATTTTCCTCCTGGGAGATTACTATATCTATCAAATCCCAAATCTAGTTCCTAGCCCTAAAATGAAATAAATACACATTCTTCACTGGCAGATTGGGAAAGCAATGGAGGAGAGATAACCTACATGAAGAGAAAGGAGAAGAAAACAGACAGAGACAGAGGGAGAAACAGAGGAAGAAACAGAGGGATGGGTTGGGGGGAGAGAGAGAAAGAGAGAGAGAGAGAGAGAGAGAGAGAGAGAGAGAGAGAGAGAGAGAGAGAGAGAGAGAGAGAGAGAGAGAGAGATTAGTTATCTGTGCCTCTACTCATTTAAAGTATCCTAGGAGGCTTAGCTTAATTGTTACTTTCTTCCTGAGGTCAAGAATCTAAAATGAAGTCAGGGAGAAGATCTTCATGAAGATCTCCTTTGGAAGATGGGGGACTTGTACCCCAAGGCAGACAGGGAAGACAGAATGCCCCTGTGCTTTGCCATCATTCTTTTTCTAGGTTATGTTCATTCATTTACTTTAACTCCAGAAGACACCCCACCCTCCACCAGACTTGCTATTTGCAAAATGCCATTTTTCCCCCTTTTTGACCTCCTTACACTCTGGGTATTTGTTCTTTAGCTGTATTGGTTGATCCCACATGTTATATTACTCATATGCTGAGCACATTCAATGGGGGTGGGGGATGACTTACAGCGGATTGTGTCTTCTGTTCTTTCTATTAGGGGTGAGATTTCAATGATGAATGTTTCTAACCTGACCCAAAGAATTTCATCCTTCTCCGGAAAACTGTGTAGGAGAGGATTCTTAATGGACAAAGAATAATGTCTTCTGATACCCAGCCAGAAATTTGGATTTGTTTTTAAAAGCTTTCTGGGTCTATTATTTACAGTAAACATGATTCTTTCCTTCGGCCTCCCTTGACAGTCAGAAAGTAACCTGTGGGTATTAGCATGGGTGTGTCATTGTTTTCACTGAGAATCACTTAGCAGCAAGGATGAGCTAGTTCTGTGTTAAATGCCTTCTTGATTGGCCACCTTAAAAGGCTATACTGCACTCCAAGCTTGTACACAGAGATTCCCATAACTGGTAAGGAGCTTGGTGTGCTGGGGGCACAGAATTGGGGAAAGAGGGATCTACTTCAGAGTTCAAAAAAACATTGTTATTGCTGTTCCTAACAACGGTCATTTTTGAAACTAGAATATAACTGAAGAGATACCCTTGAAATACCTAATAGGACGGGTTTTGTAGGGGGGAGAGAATGGAGATTTCAAGTTTCAAGTGCCTTAAGAAAGGTCTTACTGAAGAGTATACAACTGTCATCAAGACAGATGTGGGAGGTGAGAGGTTAGTGAGAAAACTATGTCTAAACTTATCCAATTGGTTGCCAAATCTTTTCAATTCTATCTCTACAACATCTCTTCTTCTTTTTTTACCCACATGTCCATAGTCCTCTGGTAACCTTTGCTGTGGACTAAGCTATTATAAATAGCTTCCTAAAATTACTCTCCCTGCTCAAGCCTCTTTTTTCCCCAGTGTATCCTCCAGTTAGCAGCTAAAGTGATATTCCTAAAGCAATACTCACAATAGCTAACATTTATGAAGTGCTATAAGGTTTGCAAGGATATTTTATAAATATTATCTCATTTGATCTTAACAGCCTTAGGAGGTAGGAGGCATTATTATCCATATTTTATAGATGAGAAAACTGAGGCAGGCAATAGTGAAGTGACTTGCCCAGGGTCAAACAGCTAGTAAATATCTGAGGTTGGATTTGAACTCAGGTTTCTTGATTCTTGGTCCAGTGCTCTATCTATTACAGCCATCTAGGTGCTTCATAAAATAAAGGTATAACCATGTCAGTCCCTTCCTCTTAAAACTCTATTGGCTTATCCCTTCAGAATCAAATGAAAACTCCTCTGTTTGGCATTGAAAGCCATTCACAAGCTGATTTTGAACTCTCTTCCTGCCTTATTATACATGATGTCTTTTATACAATTTCTGGTCCAGCAAAGCTGGCTTTCTTGCTGTTCCTCACACACAACTCCATCTCCCTCCCATCCTTCTGCCTTTGCATTGATTGTCTCCCATGCCTAGAAGGCATCCCCTCCTAATCTTCACCTCTTAAAAATCTCAAATTTCCTTCAAAGTTTAGATCAAATGCCACCTCCTACCTGAATGGTATTTTCTAATACCCCCTTCACCCAGATACTAATCTCTTCCCCACTAATTATCTCATATTTATTTTTCATGTAACATTAGCACCTATCTAAGTGTGAGGTAGAGGGTGAAGTACTCCCACCTCTTTCCCCCCACCTTTGGAATGTAGGTGCTGCCAACAAGGACTAGCCATGTCTTTTCTACTACCACTGGGTAGTTTAACTTCCTTAATCACTTCCTTCAACTCTATCACTGCAGAGAGTTTTCTCTGTGTGTATGGGTGAGGAAGAGCAAATAAATGACTCCATGAGGCCAGATGACCTGAAAGCCCAGCCTTGTTCTAAGAGCAGGAGGAAAACCCAATATCCAGTTGAGTTCTCCCTTTTGAGAGGTTTATTTTTTAAAAAAAAATCAGAACTCAAGACTATAAGATGTTCTTTTAATTTAACTCTGGTCCCAGCCAGGAGAAAGCTTGCCACTTTTGTATCAGGGCTCAAATTCTGGTCCTTTCCATACCTTTGTATACAAAAACACAGACTGTTCCTCCTTCCTGCAGCCCCTATGTTTAATCAAAAACACAGAAAAACTGAAGGTAGTTAGAATATAGCAAGTTTCATCAATAGTGAGTTGGCCTTTAAAAATTCTTCTTACAACAGAAGATATAAGGATGGAGAACTCTGGATTATACATTTTTCTCAGAAAGAAAGGAATGATGAGAAGGAAAATGGTGAGGAGGGGCTGCTAGGTGGAGCACAGGATAGAGTACCGGCCCTGAAGTCAGGAAGAGCAAAGTTCAAATACTTACTAGCTATGTGACCCTGGGAAAGTCACTTAACCCTTATTGCCTTGAAAAGAAAAGAAAGTAGCGAGGATTCTGGTGTGAGCACTCCCTCCAATAGGGCAGATGGCAATCTCTTCCCTATATTAGTAGCCAGCTAAATGAATTGCTATGGACAAAAAGAAGTAACTTGGCAACCAGCCTTCTCTGGTGATAGGCGTCAAGATGACTGTCTATCACTAGACCTATATTGGAAGCCTCTTCTGCTTATGATCTTTTGAATTTATGATCCATTGGAACAGCTTCAAAAATTCAGTTCAATTCAATGAACATGTATTGTGTCCATTCTGTTTGTAAGGCGTGTGCTAAGCACTGAGGGTATAAGGATAGATACTACAGAGGTCCTGTTCTCAAGCAGCTTACAGTCTGATAAGATAGAGTGAATGGGACAAGTACAAAGATAATAAATGAGTTGAATTGAATTGAAAGACATGTTACAACAGAGAATGATTGAGATGATTGTGAAGGTGTGATCCAGATAGTTTTGAGACACTTGAGAAGGATGGGGATCACCTTTAGTGGTACTAGAGGGGAGAGGAGGAGGTGTTTGAGAAAGGCTTCATGGAAAAAGCAGCATCTGGGTTTGACCCTGAAACAAAGAAAGAGCTTTAATAAATAAAGAAGCCAGAATCACCTCTACAACACTAGAGCACATTTCATTAGACTTTAGTACATTTAATATGGGATATTGGAGGAGAAAACATCATATGTATTTATCCATTTTCCATCTCAAGGGCATTTTCACCCTTTTTTATTATTATACTTCACTCTCTTCTTTCCAAGTTCATTCCCACTGCCCCTAGGTCTTTCACTTTGACCAAGACCCAGCAATTCCCCCTGCTTTTTTCTATCCTTCTTCCTAACCTTCCTCATTCTCCTTGCTTTCTTCCTTCCACTGTGTTACCCCTTCCACTTTTATTATTTCTTAACTTCTGTCTTGTCAATGATTTAAGCTTCCTACTTCATCCCAATTCTCTGCCTTCCTTCTTGACTTTCTCACCCCCAAAATTATGGAGGCAAGAAGACACTTCACAGAAGATGCCCAGATGTTCCCTTCTGACAGTGATCATGTTAACTCCAAGGCTTCTCTTCTTCAGGATAGTAGGAGCTGAGTGAGGGTGTGTGGATAAATTAATATCAACGCTTCCCCCCTGATGGAAAAACTACTTAGTGTCCATTGCTCTACAGTGAATGAGTACAGTAATCTGCAAATAACAATAGCAATAATAGTGATAGTAATAACATAAAACATTTCTCTCAAATATAAGTTGAGAGTACTGAAGTAATTGTGGCTGCTCATCTATGTCTCCAACCACAGCAACAAAACCTCTGTTATGCTACTGATATGACCTTGGAACATCACAGCCTCCTTGGGTCTCTGTTTTCTCATCATTAACAAGAAGGGATTGAGCTAGCTGGATAGGTCCCTTCCAGCTCTGGGTCTATAACCCTATGAGGTTATTATGAATTGCTCTAGATAAACAGGGGATACACACAAAGATGTGAGCTCCCGCAATATTGCCAGCTAGGCTGTTCACCAATGTCAAGCATTCAGTGCCAGATATTAAGACAGGAGATTCACTTTCTTTCCATTCCTCATGAAATATCTTCTAGAAAGTTGATAATTTATCTGATTTTCTATTATAAATTCTTACAAAAGGACACATTACTAATTTTTAAACTGTAGGCAAAGAAATGATCATACTTTAAGCACATCAGAAAAACTCTCATACTAACATCTAGATAGTAGAGTCAAAACATGACACCCCTAAATTATTATTGGTATAAAAAGGATACTTTAATGGATCTGCAATTCCCCCCATTGATGCAGGTTGCAACTCTACATGGGCTTGCCCATCCTGTATGCCTGCCCATCCTTCAAGGATAGTCCACCTACAGTGCTTAGCAACTTTCTCTAGATCAAGGAGTCTGATAATGTTTTCAAATGAATAAAGTAAAATACATGAGATTACAAAGGAAACCAAACACATTAAAATAAAGATTTTTTTTTCTTATTGCAATTCACAGACCTCCTGAAATCTCTCCATAAACCTTATGGGAGTCTATTAAAAATCCCTTGTTCAAGATCTTTTGACATTACATAGAAACCACTGGAATACGAAGGCTATCCATACTTCAATTATTATAAGATCATAGATCATGTATTTGGAGTTGGAAGAGGTCATGAAAGGCATCTGGTCTTATTGGAGGTACTTTGCCGATGAGTGAACTGATGCCCAGACAGCTTAAGAGTCTTGCCTAAGGTCAGGAAGGTAATAAATGACAAAACTAGATTCAAACCCAGGCTTCCTGGTTCTAAATTTTATATTCTTTCCACTGCACCATGATGTATACTTCACTCTTGCTAGTTACATGAAATTGTTATAAATAAAATAATACTAAACCCCATACAGATATTATATATATGTATGTATATATATATGTATATGTATATATGTATATGTATATATATATGTATGTGTGTGTGTATGTGTGTATATATATATATATATATATATATATATATATATATATATATATATATAAAAGACACTTGGAAACCACAGAACACATCAAAGAAGGAATAAGATAGTGGAGTGCCATAAGAGAGTTCTATCCTATGCCCCTTTGTAACTTCCAGGAATCTGGAGGAAAGGAAGATAAAACAAATCTGTTTTTGTCCTCCATCTTTGGGAACTGTCCCAAAGAAAAATGCACCTGTGAATGAGAAGCTAATAGTCCCATTTAAGGACACCTGGCTTCAGTTCCAGAAATGTCTGACAATTTTGGGAAAGTAGAATGGATCTCCCTGCTCCCTGACCCTGATGGAAAATAAAGAATTGTAGCTGAGGAAGAGAGCCTTCAGTAAAAACAAGAAAACAAAATTCAGCAGATAAACATATATATGCATCACAAGCAATAGTCCCATTTGGCAATACCTGGCTTCATTTTCTGAATATTTTAAAAGAAAGGCCTGTCCATTTTTGAGAAGGCAAAATAGAATGGGTCCCCCTGCTCTTCCATTCCACGAAAAAGCAAGCAATAGGAAATGAGGTATGTAATTCTCAGCAAAATTCCGAAAAAGTTCAACAGTTCAACTTGACGAAGTTTGACTTGCTATGTATGCATTCATTCACTCAATACTGACTAAACACTTACTATAGGCATACCCTGTTTTTCTGAGCTTTGCTTTATTGTGCTTTGCAGATATTGCATTGTATTCTTTTTGTTTTAATTGGAGATTTGTGGCAACCCTGCATCAAGCAAGTCTATCACCGCCATTTTTCCAACAGTGTGTGCTCACATGTGTCTCTGTGTCACATTTGGGAAATTCTCACAATATTTCAAACTTTTTAATCATTATTATATCTGTCATGGTAATCTGTGGTCAGTGACCTTGGATGTTACTATTGTAAGTATTTTGGAGCACCATTAACCACATCTATATAAGATAATCAATAAATGTTGCGTGTGTTCTGACTGCTCCACCGATCAGCTGCTCCCCTGTCTCTCTCCCTCTCCTCAGCCCTTCCTATTGCCTGAGACACAACAACACTGAAGAATATTACATAAACTTAGTTGATAAAGCAGTGTTAGAGTTTGAGAAGATTGACCCCAATTTTGAAAGAAGTTCTACTGTGAGTAAAATGCTACCAAACAGCATCATACGCTACAGAGAAATCTTTCTTAAAAGGAAGAGCCAATCGTTGAGGCAAACTTCATTGTCATCTTATTTTAAGAAATTTCCCCAGTCCCCTAATCTTCAGCAACCACCACTCCAAACAGTCAGCAGCCATCAACATCAAGGCAAGACCCTTCATCAGCAAAAAGATTTTGACTCACTGAAGGCTCATGTGATAGCATTTTTTAGCAATGAAGTATTTTTTAAAATTAAGGTGGGTACTTTTTTAGACATAATACTATTGCACACTTAATGGACTACAGCATAGTGTAAACATAACCTTTATATGCTCTTGGAAACCAAAAAATTCATGTGACTCACTTTATTGTGATATTTGCTTTATTGTGGTGGTCTGGAACCAAACCCACAATATCTCTAAGGTATGCCTGTGTGTTGTAAGGCGCTACGATGGTTGCTAGAAAGCAAAACAATATTATCGAATTTCATAGATTATAAAGAACTTCCACTTATATATTTTCAATTTGTCTTCACAACAATCCAGTAAAGTAGTCAGGGCAGATATCATTATCTCTGTTTTATAGGTGCAGAGACTGAGGCTCACAAAAGTTTTAGAAGAACCAGGAACAGATCCTGTAACTTGTTTCCAATCTTTCCCTTTGCTTTTCATGTAGTATTTCCAGCAAGATTGGAGTGGGAATAATATCATAAGATGAAACACGTTTCTTTTCTTTTGGACTAGAGTTAATTTAAAGGGTTTAAGCAAAGGTCCACAATTCAGAAATCAGGAGCCTAATGCTAACCCTTCACCAAAGTCCCTCTAATGAGATGAAAAAAGGAGGTCATCAGACTTCACTACCATGCTGAAGTATTTTGCAGGTCGTTGGGTTAATGCATGAAAGCATGTGGAAGAAAGCCACTAAAGAATTATTGTTAGGGGCTCCCATAGGCATCATACTTACCCTCAACATAGAGGTTTGTGATTCATCACACAGATACGAACTTGCTACTCCCAGTCCCAACATGTCTGCTGCTTCATTACAAGATTGCTGGGGATATCAAATGGACACTGTATACTGCCATGGTGGCAATTTAAAATGCAATCCAACCTGGCCTTTGTATTTGGTTTATCCACCTTTGGTGTCCACTAGTCACCCAGACCTCACCTCTGGCTCCAAGAAGCTGTGGCATGCCCAGCAGCCCCTGGGAAGACTGGCTAAACCAGGTTGAGGGCAACTGACAGACCTCAAATCCATCGGTGAGTTAGGGAATGTCTATCTGAAGCATGTGAAGACTTTCCCCAGCAGAACAGGCAGATAAGAATAATTTGTTCCAACAGCGATGAAGGCAGCTGAAGCAGGCACTGTGGAGCCCTTAGAACTTGGTCAGACACTGAAGGCACCAAAGTCACCCACTGCAATTTGGACCATTACCAGTCATCTTGACTTTTGTCTTGCCCCTGGAATTCAATGACTGCAGAAGAAAAAGAAAAGCTGCTGACTTTGTGCAACTCTGTCTCACTTGAATCCAACTCATGGGCAAGTCAAAGCATCACCCTGTGATGTCGTTGGTCCTTTCTGAAAACAAAGGATGTGCTACAACAACAATTTCATTTGGCCTAAAATTCAAAGTCAGCTAAAAGAAACTGTATTGAGCACCTCTGATGCAAAGAGTGGACTTGAAGAATCATAAGACATGACCCCTGATCTCATGGAATACACAGTATAGCTGAGAAGACAAGATATAAATATTGGAAAAATGAAATGACCATAGATGTCAATGACTTGTGAAGACAAGGTGGTAGGATTAGAAGAATCTCCAGTGGGGGAGGAAGGAGCTCTTCCCTCTTGCCTTCCCCTTTACCCTTATGTCAAATGGGCCACTTGGCTAGAAAGTAACCAGGCTGTTCATTCTGCTGAATGAACTGGGTGTCACCAACCATAATCCTTCTGATGAAATGGAGGGCTGCCAGACCTTGCCATCTACCCTACTGCTGATCTTTAGGGTTCCTGGGACTTTCCCTATACCTTGGCAGCTAACTCTCTTATATGTGCTGTCTCCCTTAGGTAGAGTATGAGCTCCTTGAGAGCATGGACTAGTTTGCTTTTTTTTTCTATTTATATCCCCAGCACTTGGTGCAGTGCTTGGCACGTAGTAATTACTTAATAAATGCTTTTTCATTCATTCATTCATTCATTCATTCATTCATTCATTCATTCATTCATATGAGATTTCCTAAGAAAATAAATGATAAATCACCAGGTGAAATTGTATAGACATATCATTATAGGAACTCAGTATTTCAACTGTCAAGAGGAGAGGTAATTTCACATCATTGATAGAATGATGGATTTGGGGTCAGGAAAACCTGAGCTCAAATCAAAACTCAGAAGCTGACTGGCTATGTGATCCTGAGGCAGTCACTTAGCAAACCTGATCCTCAATTTCCTCATCAAAAAATGAGAATAGTCATATTTCACTGGGTTGTGTGGGGTTCGAATGAAATAATGTACAAAAAGCCCTTTGCATACTTAGGGGGCTACAAATCTTTTCTCTATGTACTGTATTAGCATTGCTGATTACATGAGTTGCTGCCACTGATGACTATCTTTGACAAATTGTGGAGAATAGTCATGCAGTCCTGGGACTATAGAAGAACTACTGATGTCTTGATTTTCCAAAAGGAGAAAAACCCCACCTTATGCAGATGACAGATAATAGCATTGATGGTGGTAAAGTGTAATTCCAGGCTAGATAATTAAGGAGATGCTTTATGGTTACTAAGCAAAATCACTGTGAGCCAGGGTGGATTTATTAGGCATGTCAGGCCACTAGTCAAAGTAATTATAACATATGTAATGTAACTGATAGAGACCTAGGGGGACCTAAAAAGTTTTGTGATAGTTATATGTTGAAATTAATTAAAAGAAATAGAATCACTAGGCAAGTTTACTTGCTTGTATTGGTGTTTAATTTTCCTTTCCATTTAATCTAAACATTTTAATTTTAACATTTTATTGATATCTTTCATTTTCATATCACTTTCATTTCCCACAATATCTCTTTCTCTAGCCTCTCCCAAGAAACCATCCCTTATAACAAAGTATAGTTTTTTTTCAGAAAAATGAACTAAAGCGAAAAAAAAGGTCTGACATTGCACGCAATATTTCACACTCATGGAAGTCCCTCACTTCCATAAAGAAGCAGGGGAAAAGGAGTTATTTTCATGTATCTTCTTTGAGGTTTATCTTAGTTAATGTTAAGTTCTTAATAAATATTTTAATATTAAAAAATAAAGTAAGTTGCAAAACTTGATGCCTCCATGCACACTGACCTTTAAATTGTAGATAAAATTGACGGAAATTTAATGGGCTTTGAAGATCAAAGGCTAAACTCATTTCCGTGGAATGGCTATGTGAAGGGCTCCTTTTTCCTTGCCCTCCCTCCCCATTGAATTTATTTATGAGTAGTCTGGACAGCAGAGATGAACTCTAACACCTGGGTGCCAGATGGGAAAGTCATACTGTATACATCACATGCCCCTGCTTGTCCACTTCCACCCTATCACAAGCCCATTGCCTGAAAGATGGCCAAAGGATTATGCTGCCTAATTTGCTGCTGTCATATCCTAAAATGCCCTCTCCGAAAATAATACCTACAGGAGAGTTGCCTTTCATCATACTTAGAGACTGGTAGTCTATTGGAGGCTAGTAGGCATGAATGAGCCACTGGGGCCCTCAAATACTTGGACATTCCCATGAAGAAAAGGGAAATCAGGGAACACATGTGAGTCCTGGCCTTTGCATTTCACAGAATGATAAGCATCCTGTATCTGCTGTGAAGAACAGCCAGTCCTTAACAGAAGATCCATTGGTTAGTGTTAAAACAGATGTTTCTTGAGCCCTCACATCTTAGGTGGCCATTTTCACAGGGTAGAAAAGAATAAACCTTCCTGTGTTTGCCAAAATAACCATGTGTAGTTCTTTGTTCTGTAAGTCTCTGGAACACACAAATAGATTTCCAAGCAGTGTGAACCTCCTATCTGACAGTCTGGACAAACTCTTGGTCTGCTGCACTTAACTCTGGATTCCCGAAATCTGGCAGTAGGGTTTCTGCAGCCAGAGATGGTCTATATCTCCTCTGAGGAGAGTATTTTGCAGCTAATGTAGACAAGGCATATATATAAGGGACATATACACTGAAGCAGATGACAGCGGCGATGGGTATTGCATCGACTGTCCAGGCAAGAATATAAGCATCCAAGAGTCTGCCTTCTAAGTAGAATGGTATAGTCACTGACCCAAAGCTGGAGTTCTCCAAGCTTGGCTGGGGAAAGGTCAAGATTAGGAGAGGCGGGGAACAATTGGTTGCTGGGACTGTGGCTTGAATGTTATTTTCTCTAGTGAACAGAGAAAGGCAGCGAAGTACAGTGGAAAGAGCATTGCATGTGGAAGTCAGAGGACCTGGGTTCAAATCCATCCTCTGACAATTTCTACCTATAAGACCTTTGGCAAGTCACTATTATCTCAAGGCTTCTGTTTCCTGATTGGTAAAAATGAAAACTAACATTTGCACTCAAGGAATAAGTGATCTACCACAGGTTTTAGACCTAGAGTCAGGAAGACCTGAGTTCAAATTCGACCTCAGACACTTACAAGCTGTGTGGCTTTGGACAAGTCACTTAACTACTATCTGCCTCAGTTTCCTCATTTGTAAAATGGGGATAATAATAGCACCTACTTCACAGGGTGGTTGTAAGGATCAAATGAGATATTATAAAACAATTAGCGCAGTTCCTGGCACATAGTGAGCGCTATATAAATGTCACACACACACATGCATGCACATGCACGCACACACACACACACACACACACACACACACTGAACTGGAGAAAGAAATGGCAAACCACTCCAGTATCTTTTCTAAGAAAACCCCAAATGGGGTCATGAAGAGTTGGACACAACTGAAATGATTGAACAACATATAAATGTCTGTTGATTTATATGTGCATATATATACATGTATATATATATACATGTATATATATGCATATGTGTGTATATATGTGTATATATGAATTTATGTATATATGTGTGTGTTTATATATATATACACACACTATTTATCACCTATATATAGATATTTATTTAGCACCTACTATATATGTGTGTGTATATATATACATACATATAGATACATATAAGTATACACATATATCATATTTATATATTACTAGCTGTCATTTCTATAGCACCTGCTATGTGTCAGGCACTATTATCTCATTGGATCCTCACATTAACCTTGGGAGATAGTTATTATCCCCATTTTATAGCTGAGGAAAGTGAGGTGGGCAGAAATGAAGTGACTTCCCTAAGGTCACATAGCTAAAAAGTATCTGAGGCCAGATTTGTACTCAGGTCTTCCAGACTTTGTAATCCACTGTGCTACCTAGCAGCCTACAGCTTTTGGGGGCTATGACCTCTCCAAGTCACCACTACATACAGGAATCATCAACCACCACCTAGAGCCTTGTTCCCTAGGATATGTTGGTCACACCCAGATACAGAAACCCAGAGCAAGGGTCACCAAAATAAATCCCCCAAGGCTGACCCTAAGTGACTAGGAAAGCATTAATTTTAAAATTTTGTTTCTTTCATTTCTCTAACTAGATACATCACGAAGGAAGACTGAGGAAAACAAGAAGTTGGAAAAAAAAGAGGGGGAGGAGGAGGACCTTAGGAAAGAGGCATTCCCCTCCCCACCCCCTGCCCTGTAAAGAGGGATATAATCAAAAGAGACAGAATTACCACCAGCAGGAAGGCAGTATGGTGTCGAGGAAAAAACTGGAGCTCTGGAGTCAAGAGATGTGAATCTGAGTCCCCCACTTCATCCTTACTGATTGTGTGACCCTGGGCAAATAAGTCATTTTTTGTCACTGAGCCTCCATTTTTTTGTTTTTTGTTTGTTTTTTTTTGTTTTTTTTTTTTGTTTGTTTGTTTTTCTTTATCTTCAAAATGGAGGTATGGCACCTGCCCTGTGAGCTTTGTTGGGAGAGTCAAGAAGACACTATTGCTGAGTTTGGAAACATCTTTGAAGTTGTCTTTCCAGGGCTGTTTGGAAAGACTTCTGGGAGGGAAGATGAACCATCTTTTTTGCTTGACTCAATGAGAAGTGTAGCCCGCATGGACTGGTGCATCTGATTTCTGAATGTCCATGATGCCCTTGCACCCTTACTTTGCAATCTTGCAAGTCCCGGTTGCATATGATGGGGGAGGTGGCATCAGGAGGTGAGGAGTAGTCTTTCTCCTGGCCCAGAACTAATGCACCTTTGCTCCCCCACCTTTTGCCAGTTATGTGGGGGAATTAACTCATTATGGTACCATTCATTCATGGTGGATCATTTCCTTCTGTTCCCTCTTCTATTTGGAAGACGTTCAGACTTGGGGGAAGAATCCGAGTCTATTCCCCACCTTGAGCAGTTTGGGTGGGTGTTCCCTTGCAAATTATTTGTTCCTCAGTTGCCTTCCAATACTGCTGTTACTTACTTGTGAACTTGTTCCTTACCCACCCCCTCCTTTGTATAAAAGAACTCTGTGGCCACCAAATCTTTGTTTTCTTGTTTAGTATAATTAAAGAGGGCAGGAGTAGAGATCTGGGACAAGGTTTTGATTTCTGCAGAAAGCCTGCAGATACATCCTGCCCTGGAGTAGTTGATATGATGAGTCAGAAGGGCAGGAGAAAGAATCCACTGATACTCAAAGGAGGCATACTCCCAGGCAATCACAAGTTTCCAAAAAACAGAAAGCCTATAAGGAGGGAGAGAATTTACATACATAGTAAACTCATGTAATGATATAAAAAGAATAATATAAAACATAAATACAGGCTGTTCCAAAAGTCTTAGTGCAGTTTTAAAATGTAAGAACTTCAGAAAGATGCTACTGTAGCATTTGAAAGTTTAATCAAATTATTTTAATTTCTTTTGTACTTAGTTTTGTAAATTTTGACTAATATGGTTTTAATTTTAATCTTAACAAGAAGGGGCACCCTGTCATTTTGTAGTACGTGTGTGACAGTTTCTGGATGACACTTCCTTAGGCCAGTGGCATCAGTAGAGGAAGGCCCCTTGCTTGGCCACCTCGGTCATCTGATCTCTCTCCATAAGGCTTTTTCTTGTGAGGTCACGTCAAACCTGTCACATATGCATGAGAAACCTCACTGTCTGGATGATCTTAAAGCTAGGAGCCCAAAAGCAATCCTTTCAGTCACTGAGCAGGAGCTAACAAAAAATCATACAAAGTTTGAACATTGACTAGAGGGATGTATAGCACAAGACAGCGCTTATATTAAACTGTAATAAGGAACATATCAATATTTTAAAATGTAAATAATTAGCCTTTCAAATCTTGGTTTTGTAAGTTTGTAGCATTTATACTTCTGAAGTTATTCAAGCTTAAAAGTAAGCTAAGACTTTGGGGATGCACTATAAAATGTATTATGTAACTATGCATAGTATCCATATGCGTGTGTGTGTGTGTGTGTGTGTGTGTGTGCGGTATCCCTTCCACATCGTGACTTTCCCCATCATAGTTTTGATATATTATGGGGTGGCATAAGTAATTAAATGGGAATTTGGGGGAGTTTTTCAGAAGCCACAGATGACACATGAAGGCCAGCAGATGGCACAGAAAAAGTTTAGAAACTCAGAAATGCATAAAACATATGTATAGTATTGTATGATATCAACATATTTTATCTTTTAATACCATAGTAATTCTGATTTTTCTGGTATGAAGGGAAGGCCAAAGAATTTTTACATGGTTTTACAGATTTTGGGGGCACTGAGCCCTTAAAACCCTTGATGTGGAAGAGATAATTATAATTAATATAAATATATTACACAGCATTATATATAACACATTAAAATCATTTATATAGGCAGATCTAGTTGAGAAAAGCCCTGGAGACAAAAGCAAGGGGCAGGATTAGCTTCCCAAGGGCATAATCCTGTCTAAGGAGCTGGGGCTCATACCTCTTCCACCTACCCCAAGAGCTATTGCTACCAGCCTTCCTCTGCCTATCACCTCTCACCCATGATGCAGTGGGGGAAACATTCCCTTAAAGGGAACCATAATTCCCCATTACAATCTAACAGAGTGAATAATGTTTACATTTCCTACCACACAGAAGCTGTTGAGAATATTCTTTTTAAATATTAAAACCTTAGGTGAAATACTACCATCATCATCGAAATGTGTTTATTAATTAACTATGAGAGGGCCTGATAAACATCATACAGTTAAACAGACATAATCCTCTCAATAAAGAAAGCATTGATGTAGGCAGATGAAGCTTGTATCAATGGATAAAATAAGTGGCATATTAACATTATGTCGGGGAGTGGTGAGTGAAGCAGGACATTAGAGTTGCATATTTAGACATGGTGGAGCCAGGGAGAACTTAATTCCTCTGATTCAACAATAAAACCTTCCAGCCTAAAAGCCCAAGAACTTGAGAAACTGAGGAGACAGCTGACAGTTAATATAGAGTGTTCCTTCCCTGACACATAACCATACCCAAGGCCGAGGAGTGCCCTTCAGCAAGGCAATTTTACACTCTTGTTTATAGACAAAATGAATGTTTGTTTTTTCTAACAAATGAACCAAGAAATAGTAATGCATTTGATGATCATAACAGCATGGAGAACGATTGTGGTGTGAAAGGAAGTGACTGATAGCCATAGATACCTCTGCAGTCAATCCAAAAGCCTCCTTCCTCTCCAGTAACATAATACCAAACAGAGCTGGTTACAGGATGTCATCCCAACTGGCCCGGAAGCGAGCTTCCAGCCTCCCTGTGTGTAGATTTGCAGTCTGATGGGATCTGCACACACACTAGACCCTGGAAACATTTAAATTGAGCAATTCAGAATTTCAATTAATCTTCTACCTTCTTGAAGCATTATCATGAGGGGAGGAGAAGTTCCCTTTTACTGTTTCCTTCCAGCTTGAGTAAAGCTGCTGTGATGTATGAGTCTCAATCACCCTCTATCTCCACACAGTATCATGTCTCAAGTAAGAACTCCAGGGCTGGCCTTCAGCAACATGGGCAGAGGAGGCAGTTACCTGCAGGGCCTGGTTGGAAGACTACAGAGAAGGCCTTAAAATGGCTCCTCCATTAACCTATAAGTGATGCTTGAAATGCTAACCTTAGAGTCTCTTTCCTTTGGTTAAAACAATCTGGTCCTGATAAAACACAAATGCCTCTGGGAAGTATAAGGATGTCATGTTATTGACACCGTATCATTTTTTGTGTAGTAAATTCTCCCCCAGAGGACAGCTAGCTGGGAGCAAATCTCTGTAAAACGAGAAAACTGATGGGTAAATTTTGTTGGGGAGCAGGGAGAGGGAGATCCAGATTGAAAGTTAAAGCACAGCCAGGAGAGGGCAGGCTCCTGTAGTGAGGCAGCATGGGAGCACTGGACCTAGCAGTATCCTTGTAAATGTTTAACAATTGCCTCTCTGGGGGAAAAAAAGAAAGAAAAATGTAAACAGGGCAAACTTTTGAGTTTAATCTGCATTATTGACATTTTCTTCATTATTTTCTTAAGTCTAGACAATCAATAAACAAAACTTTTTTTTCTCCCAATTTCCGGGGTATAAATGCTCATCCTGAAAATTTAACAATCAGCTCTTGGGCGTGCTTCAGCACATCCCTGGACTAGACCTTTGGGTGAAGAGGTGGTACCCTGATTGTAGAGAGGTGCGTTGTTGTGCAGAGGGAAGAGAGATGGATCTTGGTCTGAATCTTGGCTCTGCTACTTCCTAATGTTTAACCTCTCTGTGCCTTCTTCCTCTGTAAAAATGAGTGTATTGGACTAGATCACCACTGAAGTCTCTTCCAGCTCAGCATCTGTGGACTAGTGAATGGAGGTGTTGGGGCTATAGGATACTAATGGTACCTGTTTCATCATGGTACCACTCCATTACCAGAGCCAATCCTAAGCAGCAATGAGTTGGTACCAGGAATTCAGCTACTATATAATGGAATCACTCCTCTTCCTGAGTTCAAATCTGGCCTGAGACAATTACTAGTTATGTGACTCTGGACAAATCACTTACCCCTGTTTACCTCAGTTTCCTCATCTGTAAAATGTTCAATGTTTTTGCCTAAGAAAACCCCAAATGGGATCATGAATATTAGAACACAACTGAAAATGACTGAACAACAGCCATGTAACAACACCAGACTCTCAGACAGAGCCAGTCAGTCATTTGAGTTACTTCACATTGAAGCCAATGGCAGAGTCAAGCTGATCAATGGGCCTTGACTTTTGGGAAGGTAGCTGTTGAAAGTAGAATTCTCTACTGATCCACATGGTCAGGAAAGGTAGCTTGGTAAGTGCAACCTCTCAAGGCCCTCAGGCAACTCTAAGCTCCTGAATATCGTTTACCTGTGTTGGGAAAGGGAGTTTACTCACTAGTAGGACCAGAAAGGGCAAAGTCAGAACCCTCAGGCTTTATAAAGATCTGGACCTGGTGAAGGATTCCTACACCGTGCCATGAGCTCCTCATTGTGGATACTTCATAAACACTTGTTGACAGTATACAAACAGCCCCAAGGAACAATTATTAATGAACTATTCATTCTGGCAGCTGGATACCTAAACATCTATTATCTAGTGGTGATTGATATAACTGTTTACTCCAAAGTCCAATTAAAAGTTTCCATATTTGAACCTCTGGTTTTGTTTTGCCTAGCCAAATGAAATAGAAAAACATTACCAACTTTCTCCTCCCTCCAAATCTTCCCTTCTCCAAGAAAAAAAAACCTGGCTTTTGGTTGAAATAATAACAGTCAAGCCATTTGCAGTCCATATGTTTCCACCCAGGATTTGCAACCAAAATTTTAGCATTCATCACAAGAGTTATAAACAGCCTTGTGGAAATTTCCCCAGGAGTCTCCATGAATAGCAACACGGATGAATGGCAACCCTGGGCCTCAGCTGTTTTCATTTCTGTGTCAGGCTGTAGTGTCTCTCTCCTAACTAGAGGCCAAGAGAAATGGCTTTTTAGGCCTTCAAGTGAAGATATGATATAAGGCCCAAAGTTAGATAAAGTGAACCATGGGAAGACCCTTTCCTTCTAATGTTGGATTCTGTGATCAGAACAATCAGCAGATCAACCCCAGATGAATTGCCCAAAGGGATAACACCACTTGCGGTGGGTCCCTTTATACTATGGACCATTGGAGCTTGGAGTTCGGATGATACGTCTTTACCCTGATCCCTGTCCAGGGATGATTGGTCACCAAAAGAGCCAGATGGAGCTCATAATATGCCCTGTCTTTATGGAACTATTCAGTCATGTCTGACTCTTTGTGACTCATCTGGGGTCTTCTTGGCAAAGATACTAGATTGGTTTGCCATTTCCTTCTCCAGCTTATTTTACAGATGAAGCAAAAGGGGTGACATGACTTGCCCAGGGTCACACAGTTAGGAAGCGTCCGAGGCTGGATTTGAACTCATGAAAAGGCGTCTTCCTGATTCCAAGCCCAGTGATCTATCCACGGCATCACCTAGCTGCCCCATTTCTGGACCTATAAGCATGGATCCTAAGGATAGCAAGAATCTAAGGTCTCTATGGCAGAAGCTCTTAGTGTTTTTTGTGTCATGGACCTTTCTAGCAGTCTGGAGAGCTTATGTGGAGCCCATCTCAGGAACATGTTTAAAATAATCAAAGGAGATGTTAATTTCAGTTAAGGATTAGTGAAAGTAAAGATGTCATTTTTTCCCATCCAATCCATCTATGGATATCCTACCTTAAATAAAAAGAGATCAATCAGGTAATAGCCCTGGGTTTGTTCATACTTCCTCATATCTATTTTATGGGTAATCCTCTGCTTAGCTTAAGTGTTGTTGTTGACTCATTTTCAGTTGTGTCTGACTCTTTGTGACCCTATTTGGGGCTTTCTTAGAAAAGATACAGGAGTAGTTTGCCATTTCTTTCTCCAGCTCATTTTATGGATGAGGAAACTGAGGCAAACAGGGTTAAGTGACTTGCCCAGGGTCACACAGATAGCAAGTGTCTGAAGCCAGATTTGATTGAAGAAGATGAGTCTTTCTGACTCCAAGCCCAGCGTTTTATCCACTGAGCTGCCCTACCTAGTCCAAGTTCAGATCCTAATTCTCCTCTTTTTTATCATTATGACCATGTGCAACTCTCAAACTCTCTGGGCTTCAGTTTACTCATTTACAAAATAATAGGGGTCAATGAGATGATATTTATTGGTCCATCTAACTATCAATCCCTTTATTGTCTCGATAGGCTTCCGGGTTTCTGGCACTGGGGCCAAGAGGGGATCCTGGCCAGACATTTGAGTGAGTAAATGTTGGAGAATACATGTGGGCAAGGGCATGTCTCTTGGCTATATCCCAAAGCCCAAGCCCAAATGACTTTTGGATCAGCTGTTGTTCTGGATTATCTGTGTTTCTGTTCTCTTCCATTACTGTGGCTAATTGAAAGCCACAGACTGCACGTGGATCCAGGGGGCTAGTTCATTCAGTCCTCTCTACCAGCCCCAAAGCATCCTCTGCGTTCCAGGAGAAGACTCCATCACTCAGTCTCAAAAAGCCGGGCTAACCAGGCCACCCTCAAGCTATAAAGAGCCTCAGCTCCCAAATGCTTGGGGTTCAGCCCAGGGCCTAATTAACCTCTGCTCTGAGGCCCTACTTACGCACTTTACACTGGAAAATATCCTACTGAAGGCACATGCTGCCCAGAGGGTTTATTGGCAACCTGGAGAGCGCCAGGCTTTAAGCAGAAAGAAGAAACAAGCCCAAGGAAAGCATTGGAGAGGAGGAAGATTCTGCAAAGTACAGACTATTTTCTTCTGATGTTCCAGGAGGCTGAGTGAAATAAGAATTCTCCCTTTTGTTCGTGGGCCCTTGGCATTGTTTACTTTCTTTTTATCATTCTACGCTGAACTTAAGGAACTGGCACCATTTCTATTCTGAAATCTTGTTGTCAGGGGAGTTATTTTTCAGCTGTTTCAAATCATACCTAGCTGGACTTTGATCGCCTGTGGGTTTCTTCCTCCCAAACAAACACATTTTTTTTTTGCTCTAAGAGACTTTTCACCGTCAAAACTTATGTTTGATGAATATGGATGTTTTTAAAATTTCTGCTAAGTTTCATCACACTTTAGCTGCAAATCTCAATTTGTAATTCTATTTTTGCTGATCACAGAGGTTGCTAGTCAGTTAGGTGGTACAATTAAATAGAGGGTGGGGTCTGGGGTCAAGAAGACCTGAATTTGGGGGCAGCTAAGTGGCACAGTGGATAGCGCACTGGCCCTAGATTCAAGAGGACCTGAGTTCAAATCTGGCCTCAGACACATAACGCTTACTAGCTGTGTGACCCTGGGCAAGTCACTTAACCCTATTGCCTAGCAAAAATAAAACAAAGCAAATACACCTAACAAACAGTCATCTAGCCTTCAATTATAGACTGCCAGTGAAGAAGAACCTACTATTATCTCCTGATGCAGCCCAGGCTACAAATTGTTAAGAAGTTTTAGGAAGTTTAGGAAGTTTTTCCTGCTATCCTGATGAAATTTACCTCTTGCAACATCTGCCCATTACTCTTATTTCTGCGTTTTGGGGACAAATAGGGAAGGAGAGATGGAAGAAGAAAGGAAAGAAAGGATGGAGGAAGGAAAGAAAGGAAGGAAACAAGGAAGGAGAAAGAAAGAAAGAAAGAAAGAAAGAAAGAAAGAAAGAAAGAAAGAAAGACAAAAGAATGAAAGAAAGAAAGAAAGAAAGAAAGAAAGAAAGAAAGAAAGAAGGACAGAAAGAATGAAAGAAGAGAAAGAAAGAGTCATGGAAGGAAGGAAAGAGAGAAAGGAGAAAAGGGAGAGAAGGAGGGAGGAAGGGAAAGAAGGAAGGAGGAAAGGAAGGAAAGAAGGAAAGAAGGAAATAAGAAAAGAGGGATGGAACAAAGGAAGGAAGAAGAGAAGGAGAGAGGGAGAGAAAAAGAAAAATAAAGAAGGAAGGGAAGGAGGAAAAGAGGGAGGAGGAAAAGGAAGGAAGAAAAAGGAAAAAGAAAAAGAAAGAAGGGAGAGAGGGAAGAAAGAAGGTTAAAAAGAAGAAAAGAAAAAAGGAAAGAAGCCTTCTTGGGGAATTTTTTTCAAAATTCTCCATAGCTTTATAGTAAACTGTTATAGCACACCATAGTTTTATTCCCAAAGTTTGTTTGCAAGTTAGTTTTTCGGGATGTGGAATGATTGTCACAGAAATGATGATTTAATTAGGTACTAGGTTCCCTGGCTAACCCATAAAATCCTGTTTAACCCACAGCATAGTTTAAAATATTCATTTGCAATGATAGAAAGCAATATAGTATAATATTCACAATCACAAAATACGATTGAACATAAAATAGTTTTTATTTGTCCTGAATGCCTGTGCTTGAGGAAAGGAAAGTGTTGGTTAGTAACATGCCAAGAGCTAGCTAGCCTGAGACTTGATAAGGTACTGAAGGGATTTCTAGGCAGTTTCAAGGGCTTTTAGTGATTTATAGCTTGTGATTTTTTCTATTTTGTGTCTAATTTCACTCAAAATGTTATGCCTTGCCTTTTCCTTGACATAGGTGTTTCATTAGCATCGTTCATGCTAATCTCCTGAAAAGTAGTTTGCATTGCAGATAGAATGAAGAGAGGGAGGGAGGGAAGGAGAGAAGAAGAAAGAGAGCGTGAGGGAAAGAAAAATTTTCCTCAGGTCACTGAGCAAGAGTTAGAAGACAGAGGGAATGATGAAGAGAGAATTGATAGAATCATAGAGCTTGAAAAGAGATCTTCAAAATGCTATGTTTATCTGAAAAAGATCACCTGAAGTAAAATTAAATTAGCAATAGAAGACAAATGCAAAAGCAGGGAGTGTATTAGGTACAGTTTCAGAAGAAAACAATACTGGATTTTTCATCAGAAGACCTGGGTTCCGATCCCAGCTTTACCACTTACTGTCAGTGTGACTTTGGACAAGTCATTCTGGGCTTCGTTTCTTTGGCTGGATTGCATGGTTTCTGGGGTCCCTTTCAAAGCTAAATCTCTGATGTTTTGATCTCTTGTTCCTCAATTTACCAAACTGTCTAATTTATGTTATCACTGAATTGACTGAAGTAGCAACCACTTGTTTTTAGCACCTAATAAAGACATAGCCTAGAGTACAAGATTCTTTTGAGCAGGACTGTTTTCTGGGTTTTGTCTTTCTATTCTCAGTGCTTGGGACAGTGCCTTTCACTTAGCAGTTGATGATTAAATGCTTGTTGATTTGAATGAGCTCAAAATAGCTTGAAAAATTTAATGCAGTTTCTGAAAGTACCTAGCTTAGTACCTAGCTTGGTCCCTAGCAATGCCTTTGATGTCTGCTAGGGAACTTTAGACCCCTCCTGCATCTAGTCAGTGAAAATAATGACAATCCCCCCCATACCACATTACTGAAACAAAAATAAGGGACATGAATGACCAGTTTGTATCCCTAATTGAAATAGAAATAGAAGTTGTATAACTTGCTTGAAACCACACTTACTGAAGTTAGTATTCATTTAATATTGACTATTACACATGGTTATTTTCACTACGAATGAGCCAATAATCAATGCTCTTAGTATTCATGCAAATTCTGGGAAATGTATTTGCAGTGGACTTAGAGTCAGAACATTTGGATTTCATTTCCAGCTTTGATACTTACCAGTTGTGGGCCACTCAAGTTATATCATCTCACCGTCAGTTTTCTCATCTATAAAATGGGGACCTTACTTGAATTACTTATCTCACAGGATTGTTATGAGGAAATTGTTCTGTAAACTCTAAATCATTATGTAAATGTGAGTCATTATAATGACCACTAGATTATAAGCTCCTTGGGTCAGGGACTATATTCTTTTTCTTCTTTCTATCACCAGTATTGTATATATTTAGTGATTTATAAATAAATGCCTGTGAAATTTAATCAAATCACTGGAGAATGGATGAAGGGAGAAAAAAACAAATAAAACGTACCAAAAAGAAAAAAAGAGAAATCCATTTCCCTGTCAATTCTCCAGGGAGGTAAAAGGAAGTGCCACCATCATCATATAAGCATAAACTTACCAATTCACCACCTTTGGTGAATGGTGATAATGTTGAACCCCCTGTGAATAAGCACAGGTAAAATGAAATCACCACTTCCATTTATGTGTGGCCAAGGACTGAGATCAATGCCTTATTACTACCCCATTGACTCTGATCCTGGGAAACAAATCAGTTATCTAGGGTCCTAAGGATAGAGGAAAGATCACATCTATCCTACCTCCTTCAGAGCTTCCCTTCCTCCCTGAGAACATAGCCCTGCCTCTCACCTCCAGCCCAGAGGCTTTCTGGGTCCAAAACAATGAAGATGCTCTTCAAATTATCAGATTCCTTGAGAACCAGGACAGAAGAACGTTGTCTCTAAGGAATGGACTGCTTGGAAAACCATAAGTCTTTTAAAAGGTTTCCCTGGAATCCTCTGTCCATACAACTAAATTCTCCAAACTTGCTAATGACCTCGTAATTGCTGAATCTAATGACCTTTTCTTAGTCCTCATCCTTCTTGACCAGTCAGTGGCCTTTGATACTATGAATCTTCCTCTTCCTCATGATACTCTCTTTTCTCTAGGTTTTTGGGATCCTGCTCTCTCCTTATTCTCCTCCTGCCTCCCTGACTATTCCTGCTCAGTCTCCTTTGTTGTATCTTCAACCAGGTTGTACTGCTAACTGTGGTTATCTTCAAGGCTCTGTGCTAGGACTTCTTCTCTTCTCCCTCTATACTATTTCATCTGGTGATCCATTGAAATCAATTATCATATCTATCCAAATGATGCTCAGATTTATTTATCTGTCTCTCCTAACCTCTAGTCTCATATCTGCCTATTGGACATCTCAAGCTGGATGTCACATAGATCTCTTAAACTCAACCTGTCCAAAACTGAACTCATTATCTTTATCCCTAAGCCCTCCCCTATTCTAACCTGCTCTATTACTGTAAAGAGTACCCCCAGCATCCCAGTCCCCAGGGTTTACAACCTAGGTCATCCTCAATACCTCATTCTCACTAACCCCATATCCAATCACTTGCCAAGTCCTGTTGATTTTGCCTTTAGGAATGCCTCTTGTACACACACCCTTCTCTCCTCTGATACCCTGATGCAAGCCCTTGGCATCTCATACCTGAAGTATTTCAATAGCCTGCTGGTTGGTCTCCTTGCCTTGGGTTTCTCTCCATTCCAGTCAATTCTCTACTTATTTACAAATTGATCTTCCTGAAGTGTAGGTCTCTGTCACCCCTTTATTCAGCAAACATCAGTGGCTTCCTGTTACCCCTCCCCCAAATAAAATATAAAATCATCTATTCACCTTTTTTTAGTAATTCCAATGTTCCAGTGTTGCTGGCAAGGAAATCAATTTTAAGAAGCTGTCCACTAGGTGGCGCTGCCAAACACATTCTCTTCTAGGGCCTTTCCCCCAAATACTACAAAATCCATTATTGATGGAGATAGTGGCAAAGTTCAGAAATGTTCATGACCACACTGGATCCTGTGATGATTATTCTCTGGCTGTGGCTAGATTTAATTTAGGCCAGTAGCTCTTCCAAATCAGCCATTTTCCTAATGGGATCAGGGAATTCCAGCAGGAAGGGACCTCAAATGTCACCCAACTCAAATCTCTTATTTTACAGATGAGGAAACTGAGGCCCAGAGAGGTAATAAGCAGCAAAGCCAGGATTTAGAGATCTTCTGCCTCTTGGCTGTACCATGCTGTATTTTCTTAGATTTTAAACTGCCTCAAACCAATGAGAGAACTACCTTATTACCTGTCCAATGGGAAATTATGTCACAGAACAGTGCAATAAACTTGATTCCATTACTCCCCTTCACAGACTCTTTCTAGCTAAATGGGGCATTCAGGTGTTCCTGGACAATATGTTCCACATCAAATCACATACCCCTAGAATACATGCCTTCCTCATCCCCAGCTTTCAGATTCTTTTCTTTCAAGGCAGCTAGGTGGTGCAATGGATAGAGTACTGGGCCTACAGTCAAGAAGATTCATATTCGTGAGTTCAAATCTGGCCTTATATGCTTACTGGTTCTGTCACCCTGGGCAAGTCACTTAACCTTACTTTCTTCAGTTTCCTCATCTGGAAAATGAACTTGAAAAGGAAATCACAGACCACTGCAGTATATTTGCTGAGAAAGTCCCACATGGGGTCACAAAGAGTGGGATACAACTGAAAAACAAAAAAAAATGTATTTCCAGGGTCAGCTCAGGTAGTGAAGCCTCCCCCATTCCACTAGCTAAAAGTATGCCTTGCCTCCTCAGATTGTCCTCAAGCATCTTGTCTGGCTATTTCCTTTTCCACCGTTTTACCCAGTTTGATGCAAGAACAGTTCACTAATGATATCTGCAAGCTCCTCCTATTTCTACCTTCAGTCTCCCTGCTACCATGCCTGTACTGGCTAAGCAATCTTGCTCAATGTCTCATCAGGCTTCCTGACAATGACTTCCAGCTGCTCAGACAATAACAGACTATAGAATGCTTACCTGTGTCCATATTTCACCCTTGTCCAATAGAACATAAGTCCTCAAGGGCAATGTCTGTATCATTTGTATCTTTCATCCTTCTATACCTAGCATTGTGTCTTACACTATAAATATATTGGTAAATAATTATTATACGGTATAGTGAAGTTCAAATCTGTGTTTACTGCCTTTGGACTTTTATGCTTTTCTCATCTAAAGAAAGGAAGAAGCTAGATGGCACAGTGGATAGAATTCCAAGCCTGGACTCAGGAAGACCTCAGTTCAAACCCAGCCTCAGACATTTATGAGTTGTGCAACCCCCCAGAAAAGTCACTTAGCCTCAGTTTCCTCATCTGTAAAAAGGGGATAATAATAACATCTGCCTACCAGGATTGTTATGAGGATCAAATGAGATAACAATTATAAAGTGCCTTTATTATTTATTTATAGTAAATGCTATACAAATGTCAGCTATTTGTTATTATTATTATTAAAAGTATACAAAGGGCACAGTTATGGAATCTAAGAGTTGGAAGGGCCCTTAGAGACATGGTTCAGCCTGCACCTTAACAAGAATCCCATGGCCACAATCATGAGAAGTGGTCATCTAGCTTTGGCCTGACAACCATTACTTCATGATTCTACTCCTATTCTACTTCATGACAGTTCAGATTGTTTAGAAAATGTTTCTTAAGTCATGCCAAGTGGGTCTCTCCATCCATTAACCACAGATAGCAGCTCTGCCCTCTGGGTCCAAGAGAGTAAGTGTGTAGACTACGTTATCCATTTAACAGCTGTTCAGATACTTTGAAAGCAGCGATGTTCCCTCGCATTTTCTCCTTTCCAGGCCAAAACTCCCCATTTTTTTCAACCCATCCTCATACAGCACACCCTCCAGCTTTCTTATCCTCCTGGCTTCTACTCCTCTGGGGATGGGGGGTGGTAGTAGAGGTGGCAGTCTTGATGGAGGAGGTTATGATGACAACCGGTGCTGGCTCTATTGTTTATTAGTAGGACATTGAAGTAGAAAACAATGTCAAAAATTTATTTTATAGAGATATCATGAGAGTGCATAAATAAAATGAAGTAATATCTGGGAAAGATGTAGCAAAGAAAACTAAACCCAGAACGCCTTTCTTTATAGACCATGCTTAGCCAAAACTCCCATTGAGTTAAAGCACAGACTGAAGAATTATGTACACAGAATGCCTTTAAAGTTCTTCCATAAACCCCAAGAAAACAGAACGGTCTGTTTAGAGCTGCTTAGGCAGCAACCTTAATTCCTTTCTGTGGGTTTACAGGCTCTGGTACAAGTGGTCCCCAAACACTCCTTTCTTTTAATTACAAATAAGAAAGAACAAATTCTACCCTCACAACTTCCACACTGTTGTGCTCCCAAGGCACAAAGGACAGAGTTCATGGAAAAAGGAAGACTTCATTCCAAGCTTCCTATAGTGGGGTTATAGGCCGAGCACTGGTTGTATTTTCAACTAAACCAGTTTTTTTTTCATTGCAGACCACATATTCTTAACATCTTGAATGCTTTAGGTTGGAGTCAATGAAATCTCCTAGTATTTCCAGGACTTTATTACAATACTTTTCATTTCATTTCACTTTTCTTTTTCTTTCTTTCCTTCCTTCTTCCTTCCTCTTTCTTTCTTTTTTCTTTCTTTCCTTCTTCCTTCCTTCCTTTATTTGTCTCTCTCTCTCTCTCTCTCTCTCTCTCTCTCTCTCTCTCTCTCTCTCTCTCTTTCTGAGTAAAACAATTTAGTTAAATGTAGAAAGTCCTGGGAAAACTAATTCAGGACCAGTTGCATAATCTTCCTTCAAACAGAGGTGCTATTAACACAAAAGACTCATATGATGTATTTAAAAGCTTCACGGAATGGTAGAAAGCACACTGGTTTTGTAGGAGAGGCTCTGCCTTCAGATCCCCCTTGCCCTCAGCCCCGGTGCTTAATGACTGCGTGAGAACATTGCTCTGGGCATCTGTTGCCTCATGTGTTTAAAATGGTGGGTTTGACCTTGATTACCTCTGAGATCCAGTCCAGCCCTATAACCATGGTCCTCCTTCCAAGTTTAATTTAGGCAACTAGTAGGAGGCACATTGAACTCATTCTCAGGCGACACTGATCCTGACTGTGCCATTCATTGTTATTTCATCACCTCATTTTTTTCTTGTTTGCTTTTGCCATGCTTGCAGTAGATGCCTAGTAGTGGGAGGAGGTGTTTAATAAATTGCCCGTTGAATTGAATCACTGTGTCAAACGGAATGGGTAATTTAGTCGCTGTATTTGCATAATTTCAAATTGATATGCAGAACAGCTGGAGCCCTTGCCAGTTTCAACAATAATACAACAATGTACTTTTCTTTCCACAGTACCTCCACCACTAACTGTCCTTGGGTTTTGGTCATCTTTGCTAATTTGGATAGTATAAAACCTGAGAATTTAATTTGTATTTTTCCAACTATTGTCAGAGGCAGAGTAGTTAGAGTGCCAGCCTCCAGAAAGACCTGGGTTCCAGTCCTTTCTCTGGAACATACTGACTGTTTGGCTCTGAGCAAGTCATCTAACCAATTTGCTAATTTGCATCATTAAAAGGAGTATCTTCATACAGTCATTCCTTATACCAATGAGATGCAGATCCAGGCCCAATCCATTCTCCATTAATGATTTGGGGCATATTTTTATATGGTCATTTAGCATTTGTAATTCATCTTGAAAGGCATTATCCCCTTCACATATGAGAAATGTGGATGCTGAAAGAGAATAAAATGAACTTTTGGGCCAGAAAATGAGCTCTTGTATAAGAAAAAGGACTAAATATTCTTGTGAAGGATGTGAAGTATTGGTCCTTGAGTAGGTGAACCGTTCAGTTACTGAAAGGGACAAAAAAGGGAAATTGTACACAAAAACGATAAAATGCACACATAAAGAAGCATCAATTTTTTTTTCTGTTAAAATGGAAGGACAGACATGGGAGGACCAGAGAGAGAAACGAGAAGTTTTATTAGAGGGCAGAGAAACGATTGAGGCCACCGGGCACTGTCGTCCTTCAGCTCATTTGCAGTTGACTTCACTTTTTTAGAGCTTGAGAGGTTAAAACTTATAAAGTATGAAAGCCAGATAATCTCTTGAAATAGGGGGATTAAATAAGAATTGTTAGTTTCACAACTGAGAGAAAGTTGGATTTTGTAAGTTTGGCCTCATAAGGCAAAGATGAGGCGCTGACCAGCAGGAGGCTATGATTCGAGCCATTGGAAGTAGTAGAGAACAGCAGGAGAGCAGATGGTAAGAGCAGTTTGGAAACCAATAGAAGAAGAGTTTAAAAAAAAAAATCCCTTCCAGCAGGAGGAATCATCTACAGAAAGGCATCAGTTACTGTATTTGAGATTTTTGAATGGAATAGCAGCATTGCTTTGTGGAGGCACGTGATCAGAAGGGCAGGTGGGAAGGTCCATTTCAATACTCCTCTTCTTCTGAAGTTTGGAGATTAGCAGGAAAGGGAGCACCAGGAGAAGAACACTGGAAGTCCGGCTCCTCTCAGGGGACAGGAGATAGAAAGCCTACCTAAGGTCAAAGGGAAGATTTCTTGGGTCTTTGTATAGGAGGTCATCCACTTCCTGGTTAGGAGATCGGGCTGGCGGCAGGAGGTAGGATATGCCTTCTGTGGGAGCACATGGAAGTTGTTGCTTTGGGGCAGAAGGGAGATACCTGGCCTGGCCCCTTGCCACTTTCCCTCAGAGGACACATAAGGCACAGGGCTGGCAGTCAGAGGGCCCTTTACCTGCAGGGCTTAGTTTCCTCATCTGTAAAATGAGGGGGTGAACTAGAGGGCCCCTGAGGTCTCTTTCAGCTCAAGAGCTATGATATTTCCTAGCTACCATTTCTAAGCTATGTTGCCTGCATTTTAGCTATCATCTTTAATTCTCCACCAAATCCTGGTCTCCAACCCTGGAACCACCTTCAACTCTGGTTAGGTTGGCTTTGCCTTATCCCGCCTAGAACCAGGCTTTTATATCATTTTATGCCCACTATTTCCAAACCCTGCTGCCTGCATTCCCCCTAATATACTCATTATTACCCAATTTCACTCCTCTTAGTGTCTTATTGTTCCATATTAGATTAGAAGCTTCCTGAGGGCAGGGACTCACTTACTTATTATAGTTGTATCTACCCTGCACTTAGCACCATGCCTGGAATTTAGCAAGCGCTTTATAAATTATGTCTGCCTATCTGTTTGCCTATCTATCTATCTATCTATCTATCTATCTATCTATCTATCCATCTGTCCATCTTAAAGCATATCTGGCTTCCTTTTAAGTTCCAGCTAAAATCCCATCTTCTACAGGAAGCCTTTCCTAACCCCTCTTAATTCTAGTGCCTTCCCTCTTTTAATTGTTTCCTAGTTATCCTTATATATAGCTTATCTGTACATATTGGTTTACTTGTCTCCTCCCCATTGAATTGTGAGCTACTTATAGGCAGGGACTATCTTTTGCCCCTTTTTGTATTCTAAGAACATAGCTCAGTACCTGGCACATAGGAGATGCTTACTAAATGTTTCTTGACTATCTATCATCTATCTATCTATCTATCTATCTATCTATCTAGCTATCTATCCATCTATCTACTATGATACTAGGATGCCATATATGAGATTCTGACAATTCTGCAGGTTCATCTTGTACCCTGCTATTTTCTGAAGCAAAACTGACTGAATATGTTTTGTTTTGTTCTATTTTTACTAATTCTCTGGCATATTCCAAGTACACCTTCACATTATCTACAAATATTTGACAGTCACATTTTTGGATGATCAAAACTCGCTGCCGCGATTCAGTTTTTTTCAAGGGTGAATCAACCATCAAGGCATCCCCTGTCCCAGATGTGAAATTCTTCTACCACTGAGAAACATAGCATCGCAAGAGTAATGCTTGCAGGACTAATGCATTTAACTTTGTAACTTTGCCCTAGGCTGGGCTGTGCCAATGGAGGAGTGCAAGCTCACTGGATCCCATATATCCAGTTGGACCTGTACTTCTTATCCCAGTCCACCATCTCCCAGGAAACTGGAGCCAAACCAAGCACCTTAGCTATCTATTCCCCTGCCCCTCTTGCCCTTTTGGCCTGGAGGACGAAGCAGTATTCTTGTCACAGGCATGAAAATGCTGACTGACTATCTAGAGCTCCACTCATTTCTACGGCTCACCAGATGGAAACTCCCTTCCCTGGGTACTCCCTCACATGGTTTATCTCTTCCTACGTATTAGAGCGCAGGCTCCTCGAAGAAAAGGATTGTATCACTTTTGCCTTTGTATCTCCACTTAATCAATGCTCTTCCTCTCCCCCCCCATCATTCATTCATCCCTAACCCTTAGCATCTGTTTAAACACCTGGAAGGTGGGGTGAGGGAGAGTGGTAGCTCTCAGGAGGATTGTCTGCATGCGAGTGGAAACCTGAATTTTCTCTTTTCATGGATGCCATTAATTTGAAATTAGCAAATGTGTATGAATTACCCACTTGTGCTGCAGGGCTAGATACTGGGCCAATAATTTCATTGGTGTAGGGAATTTCCAGGTGAGGAAGATACCTAAACCAATGCAGGTGGGCATCTTCAATGCAGCTCTTTCTTGGAGAGTTGCCCAGAGCCCAGGGATTTGCCAACAAGGGTCAATTAGCCAGCATGTGGCAGTATACTGAGGCAGCTAGATGATGAAGGGAACTGAACACTGGACAAGGAGTCAGCACGACCTGAATCTGAATCCTGTCTTAGATTCTAAGTAGCTCTGTGACCCTGGGCAAGTCATTTAACTTCTTCTGCCTTAGTTTCTTCACCTGTTAAATGGGACTAACACCTATAGCACCTATCACTTAAATTCTATGGGGCTTGTATTGCTAATGAGTGGCCTTACAAATTCAATACAGAAGACCTAAAAGTCTTAATTTCCCTTACAGGGCTCAGTTATCTTATCTGTAAAACGGGATAATAATGGTACCTGCCACAAAAGGATGTTGTGAGGACCAAATGATATAGATAGATGGATAGATAGATAGATAGATAGATAGATAGATAGATAGATAGATAGATAGATAGATAGATAGATAGAGCAAGTCTGGGACTGTGTTAAGCACTGATACAAATGAAAGCATGATGGGCAGTTCCTATACTCGAGGAGCTTAATTGTTGTTTCTGTTTTTGGCAAAACAATCAGGGTTAAGTAACTTGCCCAGGATGGCACAACTGGTAAGTGTCAAGTGGCTAAGGCTGGATTTGAACTCAGGTCTCCCTTGACTCCAGGGCTGGTACTCTACCCACTACACCACCTAGCTGCCCAAGGAGCTTAAATTCTAATGGGGGAAGACACAAAAAGTTTGAAGGGGAATGGGGAATATACCTACATGGCATAACTGGGATGTTATATTGAACCCTGGAACTGAGCAAGATAGAAGCCAAGCTAGCCTCCCAAAGCCCAGAGGAGTCCTAGAGGTTTATACATTTAAAGTGTTATATAAATGTTAGCCTTTATGTGTCAGAGGCAAAATTAAGACCTAGTCTTCCCATCCACTACTTCACAATGTCTATAGACCTGTGTTGGCCTAGATGTGCTGAAGACCTTCTAATAACCAGTACTTTTATATCCCTAACATAGAAGCAATTACAAATTTTGTTTTATGTTCTGAAAGGCAGAGAGCAAGCAAAATGGACCCAAGTGGCAGTTGTCACCTCATTTTTCTTTGCTCTGGTTCCAAAGGGCCAAAATAAAAGAATATAACAATTTGATGTGATGTCAGACTGTTAGCTCCTTGAGAGGGAGGACTGTTGTTGACCTTTCCTTACATCCCCAGTACCTGGCACATATCAGGTGCTTAATAAATGTTAATTGACCGATTAGCTGATGTAAGAGGGTCATCTGAGCTCCTTGTCACGACATCCTGACAGCTTCAGACATCCTTTTCCTTCCCAGGATGAACACTACTTTGACCCCTACAAAACACATTTAGGAGAGAGGGAAGAAAAAAAAAATGAAAAAAAAGTACATGATAACTTTGTTGTATATTTAAAAGAAATAGCAAGTTGTATATAGTAGATTTACAGTTTCATGTGCTTGTTTTATTCTATAAATTGAAAATTTTATTCCATGAATTGAAAAGAAAACAAATTTTAAAAAAAGAAAACACATTTGAACTCCATCTTCTGACTTTAAAATGGCTTGCTTGGAGGATTTCACTCTAGGATCCCATCCTACAAGACTTTATCAGGATCCGGAGGGGGCTTCTGCAATTCCCAAAACACATTAACTGCAGCATAGCTAGCAATAACTTTCAGTAAGGTGGAAAGCTACAGAGACAGGGCTTCTATGCCAAATAAGCTTTTTTGGGAGCACCCTCCTTTACTGGGATTTCTGCATTTGCCACATTTCTGACCTATCTTCTCACTGTTAAAACCAAAGACGTGGCCAGGGGCTAGAAAGCTGGAGCAGGCAGTCAGCCTGCCATAAAATGGATGAAGCACACACTAGATTCTCTGGCACAGCATCTGGGCCATGGCCACTTTAAAAATGGCCTGTTTTATGTTCTTCTCCTTGAAGACTTTGTGTACACTAGTGGTCATTGTTATTCCATCTGCCAAAGACTTTTCAGGCTAATAAACTGTAAAAAGAAAGTCATTTATGATATGAAACCCCCTCTTTATCACTAGGGTTGGGCGACATCCAAAAAAAATGGCTGGGCATATTTCCATGCTGCCAATTCACATTACTGGGTAAAATTTCATCAACCACTGCTGTTCTCTCCCCTATAAAGAGTTCAAGAAATGTAGATTGCTCCATAGACAGTTCTCAAGTGCCTGATTGATCTATGGACAGTGTTCTAATTCTATGTTCTGGGTCATTGCGTAAGGTTAAGAAAGGGAGAGAGCTGAAGATAAAAAAGGGGTAGGAATGAAGGTTTCTTATCAGAGAGACTCTCAGATCCATGGAGCCAAAGAGGCAAGTCGCCTTGGGAAGAAGCTCTGGATCCAAAGCTAGGAAGAGAACTGCAGGTTGGAATCCCAGGTTTATCAAAATTCCTCTGACCTTTGGTTTCCTCATGTCAGGAAGACTTCAGTTCAAATCCTGCTTCAGACACTTACTAGACCCTGGGAAAGTCACTAAATCTTTCTCTGTCTCAGTTTCCTCATCTATAAAATGAAGACACAAGAATAGCACCTACCTTATGGCTTTATTGTGAGGATAAAATGAAATAACATACGTAAAGCACTTTGCAAACCTTAAAATCTTTAAAAAAATTATAATTATTATAATATGTTATGTGTAATATTATGAGTAAGTATATCACCCAATATGTATTAGTGATGTATTATATTACATAATGCATTATGTGTTATATATGATAAATTACGCAATGTATTATATATAATGCATAGTACATAGTTGTTTTTATAATGTGTTGTATGTTATGTTATATATTGTTTCTTTATGTATAATTATATACATAAAATAATACATAATAATACTTTAAGGTTTGCAAAGAGCTTTACAGGTTATATATATGTGCATATTTTGTATCTATACATTAATGTGTGTCTATGAGGAGGAGGAAGGACAGGGAGGAGGAGAGTGGGGGAGAAGGGGAGAGACAGAGAGACAGAGACAGAAGGGGAAGAGAGAGAAAAAGAGAGACAGAGAAAGGGAGAGAGAGTGAGAAAGAGGGAGAGAGGCGGGGGAAGGGAAGGAAGGAGAAAGAGGGAGAGAAAAAGGCAGAAAAGAAAGAGGGAGACAGAGTCAGAGAGACAATAAGAGAAGAGAGAGAAAGGTATCGGGGAAAGAGAGAGAACGGCAGAGAGGGAGGGAGGGGAGATAGAAAGAAAGAAGAGAGAGAAGCTATTATAAAGCTGTAAACCTCAAAGAATGGTCAGCAGCAGAAAGGGGTGACCGTGCACTCGTACACACACAGCCATTCAAAAATGAGGGCAATAAAAAAGAGACAAGAGCAGAAAGGGACCTTGAAGGTCTACCCTCCCTCATTTTACAAATTAGGAAACTGAATCTCAGGGAAGTTAAGTGATTCGCCCAAGGTCACACAGTTCATTTGTGATAGAGTCAAGGCTAGAAGCTCAGTTTCTTGAATCTGAGTGCATCCCCTTCCCACCATACAATTGATTCTATCCATGACTCCATCAAGTGGCTGAGGTGCTCACATCTGCCTGTATATCTAGTTAAACTAGGTGATTGTTGGGGCAGCTAGGTGGTGCAATGGATAGAGCTCCAGCCTTGGAGTCAGGAGGACCTAAGTTCAAATCTGGCCTCAGACATTTGACACTTACTAGCTGTGTGACCTGGGGCAAGTCACTTAACCCTGATTGCCTCCGCAAAAAAAGGAAAAAAAAATAAACTAGGTGATTGTTTATGTGATTTCAGGGTTCATAGTATCTGACTTCAACCAATGGAGATACAAGCTTTTCATTGATACCATTGCCCTCTCCATGAGTCTACTTTTAAAATCAAGCTATCTGGGGGAGGGGGCAACATATTAATCTGTCCATCCATCATCATCAGCGGCATAGATTTAGTGCTAGAATGTATCTCAGAGAACATTTAGCCCAATCCCTGTCTTTACACAGATGAGAAAACAGAAGGGAGGGACAGAGCAAGATGTTAAGTGATGGAGGTCACACAGCCAGTAAATGTCAGAGGCAAGATCTGAACTCATTTCAGCAGATTATTTCTTCCAGTAGTTGGTTGGGAGCAGGACACTGAAGAATGAGAATTTTGATAGGGGTAAAGAAGAATGGATCATAGGCATTATCTACAAAGGATGAACTTGGGGGCTAGGACTCTCTGGAGAGTGCTGGTAAGGGAGAGGCCAACATGAGGGCACCATGCATCTTTGAACCAATTTCAGGGAGGAAGAAGGCCCAGAAGGGGAAGTGGCTTGGCACTCAGAATTTTGCCAGCTTCACAATTTTTACTCTAGCCCTAGAAGTGCTGATTGGTCAATACCATGCCTGGGCACTTTCCACCTCTGACCTTGAACATAATTCCACAACCCCCTCTCCCATGGACTACCTTTCCTCAAGTTGATCACCGTTCATGGCAGGATTTCTAAGGTGGCTCAATATCTCTAGACCTCTGAGAGAATTGTTGCCTGTTAATCATTCCTTGAAAAAACCAGTGCCAATGTATATAAAGGAGATGGGAGAACATGTTCTTGAGTGTTAAGTTATTTCTTATAGTCTGGGCAAGGAGTGATTCCCACTAAACCCATGGGTGTCAAGTGAAAAACCTACTACTCAACAAAGCTATACTATCTCATTAAGTGGAAGGTTTTATCAATGGGTAAGGTTATGTACTGCATGACCAGCTGGCACTGATCCCAGATGACACAACATAGAGTTAGTTACCAAGCCATAGAGATTCTGGGTTTTTTCATAACTAGCCTTCTATATTCCTCCCCCTCCTTTCACCCAGTCAGTTTTAATATGTTCTCTGTATAGGCCTGAATAAAACTTTACAACTGAATGGTCATTAAAGAAAAGTAAACGCATTGCAAAACTCTTGGAGGAAATTTTCATCCAATTATTTTTTTTCCAACCTTATTCCTTGGATACTCAAGAAAATATGCATGCTGTGGCCAAGAAAATGAGAACATTTCTAGTGAGGTGCCAAGTTAACTTTCACCTGTAGAAAGCAGTGCCTTAAATCTACATTTATGACTACAGACTTCCTTACAGATTTCCAAAATATCAAAATTATGAATTAAAATAACAAATAACTCAAAGGGTAATTGGGAGCATATGGCAAGCTGCATGTTAATAATAATGGCTTTTACCAAAGATACAACATGAATGACATTGCCATGGACCTAGATGGGTGAAAATGGAGGTTGTTGGTCACGTGGTGAGACTGGAAAGATGACAGAGAGTTCCAGTTAGATGTAGTTGTGCTATTGAGACAAAAGAATATGAGGAAGGCCTGTTGTGTATGAATATAGTATCTATGGTGGACTAATGGAAAAAAGGACAAGTACTGTATAGATGTTGTGGCCTGTGTTGGCAAAAAGATCACCTATACTTTTTTCTTTTGGCAAGTGGGGTTAAGTGACTTGCCTAGGGTCGCACAACTATAAAGTGTCTTAGGCCAAATTTGAACTCAAGTATTCCTGACTCCAGGACCTGTGTGCTATCCCTTGCACCACCTAGCTGCTCTAGATCTCCTATAGTTTAAAAAATGAAATCATAGAGTCATCAAAGTACCAGATACTTTTTAGGGATAGCTGAAGCATTTGTGCTAGGTCAGTGGGATAATATGATACAATACTTGAAATGGAGATAAAAGGAGTGAGATAAATGGAGTACTGTCAATGAGTTCTATTAGATAGAAAGGAGATCACAGGAGCAGAGATTTAGAGACAGAAAGGGCATTGCATCTAAACTCCTTGTTTCATATATTAAAAAAAAAACAACTGAGGCAACTAGATGTAGAGTGACTTGCCCAGGTCACACAGCTAATAAGGGTCTGAGGAAGGATTTGAACTCAGGTCTTCTTGATTTTAAGATCAGCTCCATATCCATTATGAAATATGGTCTTCGGCCAGCCTTATTCCTCTGTATCTAAAAGGACTGCTTTGCATTAAGGTAAGTTCCAGTAATTTAATGTGTTAGCCCTCCTAGGAATGTGTCTTTTTCAATCAGAGGGCAACGCTTACTCTAAATTGATGCATCTTTAATGATGGTACTATCCAACACACTATTAGTTAAGGGACACTTTGTAGGTTTGCTCAGTCACAACACCTTATCTATTAGTAAGTCTAACTTTGATCCGTAATTGAAAATGCTAAAAATCAAGGTCAGTGCATTCTGCCTGAAAGCTCCAAGGAACTCACAATAGGCTCTGTAATGGCCAGAGGATGCCACATGCCTGAAAATGTGAGGCTGTGGGTGGAGATTCTATCGAGCACCACTAGGTCTGGGTTGTGAGGGGAGGGGAAGAATGGCTCTCCACTCTAAGCCAACTGAAAATTTAGGGGCACAGGAATAGAACTGGAAGGATTCCCAGACCACAGGCATCTGCAATGCCATGGTTAGTGACACAATCAGTGCTTTCAGCACCAGGGAAGGTGAGAGGGGATGTAGTAATTGATCAGGATTGACTTTTTAGTCCAGACCCTAGGTCAGAGTGGAAAAGGGTGCTGTCAGGCTCATTAGGATGCTTGGAAATGCATTACAATCTACACGAATCTGCTGTAGCAGCTTTGGAAAAACACATGAAGACCTGAGCATCAGTCAGTTCTCTGTCTCTTACTGTGTGACCTTGACGAATCACTTAACCTTTATCAATTTCCATTTTCTCATTTGGAAAATTAAGTGGAATAAACTAGATGACATCTAAATTCCAATTCTAAAAGCTTAGGATTCTCTTTGATTTTCCAGGAAGTGTCATTTGGGCTGATTATATGGTATCCCCTTTATTGTATCATTGTCTCCCCTCCTGTGTCCTCAGCCTCTGGTTTGACTCTCTGTGAAAACCTCAGCTATGTGAGGAAGCAGTGCACAGACAACATCTCCACATCTTCAGCTAGTATTAACTCTGAGGATAATGGGAGAGTCAGACAAAATGTGGTGAGCAACCATAAAGTTCCCTTCAGTCCATCAGTACATGCACTTGTACTTAATCCTTGGCACAATGCTTGGCACATAATAAGTAGATGCTTATTAAATGCCGATTGACTTAAATTACCAGGGATTAATTAAGAGTTTATTATATGCTACACAGTAGATATATTCTAAGTCCTGGGTATATGAATAAAGGCAAAAACACAGTCCACATAGCATGTGAACAACCATGTATATAAATAGATACAGAGCAGATGATAGTTAATATCAGAGGGAAAGATGGAAGGAAGGAAGGAAGGAAGGAAGGAAGGAAGGAAGGAAGGAAGGAAGGAAGGAAGGAAGGAAGGAAGGAAGGAAGGAAGGAAGAAGGAAGGAAGAGGAAGGGAAGGAAGAAGAGGAAGAGAAAGGAGGAGGGAAGAAGAAGGAAAGGAAGGAAGAAGAGGAAGGAAGGAAGGAGGAAGGAAGGAGGAGGAAGGAAGAAGGAGGGAGGAGGAGGGAGGAAGGAAGGAAGGGAGGAGGGAGGAGGAAGGAGGGAGGAAGAGGGAAGGAAGGAAGGAACAGAAAGAGGAAGGAAGGGAAAAAAAAGGAAGGATGGATTCATTAAAAACCTACTATGTTCCAGGCACCATGCTAAGTACTTTACAAATATTATCTCATTTGATCCTCACAGTAACCCTCATGTGCTCTTATTATTCCTATTTTACAATTGAGGAAGTGGAAACTGAGAGAAATTAAATGACTTGCCCAGAGTCACACAGCTAATAAGTGTCCAAGGCTGGATTTGAATTCAGGTCTTCCTGATTCCAGACCCAGCATGCTATCCACTGTGCAAACTAGCTTCCTCTAACGCACTAGCAATGTGTATATTTGTGGGAGTGAGGAGTGGGGAAAGGCCTCTTGGAGAAGGTGGGATTTGAGCTGAGTCTTGACAGAGATTGAGGAAGGCAGGAGGCAGAGGAGAAGAGGGAGTACATTCCAGGTATGGAGACAGTAAACGCACAGGTAAAATTCAAGAAATGGAGTGTTTTGTGAGAGGAATACCGAGATGGCCAGTTGTTTCTAGATTGTAAGATACATGTGAGGGAAGAAAGTCTAAGAAGATTAGAAAGGTAGGAAGGGACCAGGCTGAAAAGTATTTTAGAAGCCAAACAGAGGACTTTGTATTTCAACTTGCAGGTAATAGGGAAGCAACTGGCACTTATTAAGTAGGAGGGTGACATGATCAGACCTGAATTTTAGGAAGATGACTTTGGAAGGTGAGTGGAGAAAGTCCAGGAATAGAGAGAAACTGGAGGCAGAGAGATCACCCAGAAACCTATGGCAATCATCCTGGTGTAGGGGTCATAGGGGCCTAAACCAGGGTAGGGGCTGTATGAGAGAAGATAAGGGGAGATGTGAAGGTAGATGAGACAAGATTTGGCAACAGATTCAATCCGTGGGGTGAATGAGAGTAAGAAATCAAGGATGCCACTGAGGTTGTAAGCCTAGGTCACTGAAAGGATAGCAGCGCCCTTGGCAATAATGGAGAAGTTGTGAAGAAGGAAGGATGGAGGGATGGGGAAGATAATGACTTCCGTATGGTCCATGTTGAATCTGAGATGCCAATGGGACATTCAGACTGAGATATTCAAGAGGCAGTTAGTGATACAAGTCTAGAGTTCAGGATAGAAGTTAAGGCTGGTTAAATAGATTTGAGAATCATCAGCATAGAGGTGCTAACACAATCCATGGATGCTGACGAGATCATTAAGCAAGATAATAAAGATGGAAAAGAGAATAGGGCCAATTTGGACCAATTTTTGGAGCACATTCATGGTAGAAAAGATGATATAGGAAATATCCAATAAGTTGTAAAGTCATAAAGATTCTATCTCCACACATCCTTTGCATCCATAGTCAATAGACAATTATTAAGCACCTGCTATGTGCCAAGCAATGTGCTAAGCCCTAGAGAAAAGAAAGACAGTCCCTGACCTCAGGGAACTTACAGTTGATTGGGGGAAGACAATGTGCAAAGCTGCAAAGGAGGAGGAAGCCACCAAAGGGTACCAGCACAGAGCCATGTTGCTCATGGAGTCTAAACCAAGCAGAGAAGATGGTGGGAAATGAAGCACTGGCTGATGGTCCTGAGCCTCCTCTTTGGAGAAGTTTTTTGCTCTGCCCTCCAGCCCTCCAATCAGAGGGAGGGGCAGCTGGGGCAAAGGAGGTGCAATACCAAAGCTGAAGCCATCTCCATGGCAATGAGATTTTTGGTGATGATCTTATCCTGGGGTAAGCCTGATGTTCAAAGAGTCAGACCCACAGAACAGCTGATGGGAAATGACTCCGTGCCCCTCTCTCACTCATGTGAACCTCACCCTACCATATCACCTTCCACTGGGACTACTACTCCTAATCTCCCTGCTTCCAATTCTTCCTCATTTCTTTTTTCCATGCAGCTGCCAACATAATCTTCTTAAAGCACAAATCTTACTGTGGCATGCCCGCAATCTAAAATTTTCAGTGGCTCCCTATTGCCTCTGGGGTTTTGTTTTCTTGTTTTCTCAATGGGAGAAGGGAAGAGAGGAAGATCTTCATGCGAAAATAAAATAAAACTTAATTTTTTTACAAGTCCTTCATTAAATGCAGTGAGGTTGCATAGGTAATGCATTCAGATTGTCTGAGGAAATTTGGTCATGCCCTCTGGGTCATCTATAAAACAGCAGTCCAAAAAGCTGTAAAGATTGGAGCCAGTGGAGAGAAGAAAGCTAAACTGATGAAAAAGATTGGGGATAGGAGTGGTGGGGGGGACGTAGAGGCAGAACCCCAGGCCTCTAAGGCTCAATCTTCTCCTCACTCCACCTTCCCTGCCCACACCTTGATTAGAGAAGAAACTTCAGAGATGGAGAGGCCTTCCCATCTTCCCCTCTCTTTCCTAATTCCTGTCCCCAGAGAAGCTCGTGGTAATGTCTACTTTAGAAGCCAAGGGCAAACTGAACGCAAATTCAAGAATCTACAAAAAGCCCAGCAGAAAAGCTAGGCCAGATCTAAGGGGACTATCCTGAAGACTCCAGCAGAAGGACTTCCAGAAACCAGATTACACCTTTGCCATAGTTACTCTGTAAGCTGAGGACCATTTTCACCTGGACTCTGTATGTGCTTATGGAAGAGGGTCACAGATTTGGGGGTATGTTTGTACCAACCATTCTTACCCTTTCACCTTAATAAATAATCCTTTCTTTTTTTGTTTAAAATTTTATTAATTTTATTCTGAACTTAGGAAATAAAACAAGCATTTACATAATATAGTAGATTTTTTAAAAAGTTAATTGCACATGAAATTTCAAATCTATTAGGTACAACTCGGTATTCCTTTTAAATATATAATAAAGCTATCATGTAACTTTCTTTTTTTCCTCTTTTTTCTTCCCTTCCCTGATTTACTGCATATTTGTGTCTAATAAATAACCCTTTCCGAAAGCTAATTAAAAGTAGCTGACTAATTGATGTTAGCTAACAATTCCAGGATGGGGTCTTAGCCAATAGAAAATCATCTCCAAGCCTTTAGGGGCACCTCCAGAATCCTAAGGGGAAACATATAATAGCCTAGCTCTGGGAATCTAACATGCCGGTATGAGTGGGAGCTAGGATAAAGACCTCCCACGGTCTTACACGTGCATTATACATGTCTATTGTATTGAGTTAGGCAGATGAAGGCTGAGAAATGCCTGACAATTGCAGCTTTGCTGAGAATCTATAATTTGCCTACACACATATAATTTTACCAAAGTACTGTACTATCCCATACTCTAAAAATCTGGCAAAGTGTACTAGTTCAGATGATTGCCCATGTAAGAGGTGTGTCTAAGAAGGGTAACGCTGTGTTCCCAAGGAGATAAGCTAAATGAGAAATTCTTTCCTTAAAAGGCCCTGTTGGCAATAGACAATGCTATCTATGATTTCAGGGATCATCCTTTTTGGTCTGCTTAGTTAATCACGTCAGCTATTCAACAAACATTTACTGAGTGCCTGCTATGCACCAGGCACTGCACTGAGTGCTGAGAATACACTGAAAAGTCAAAAAAAAATGAATCGCTGATTTCAGGGAGCTCACAATCTAATGGTGGGAAACAAGAGGAAAACAGTAATGCACAAACAAGATACAGGCGAGTGAGAAATAATTAACAGAGGGGAATCAAGAAAGATTTCCTAAGTTTCTGTCATAGGCCTAAAGTTTCCTTTTGTTTTCATTTCGAGCAACTATTGAGTATAAAACGAGTTTCAGATAGAATAATTGGGGAGGAAAATGGCACCTTAAGAAGATATTAGTGACATAGGAAATCAGTCTGCTATCACTATCGAAAGCTGTCTTACAAATGGAACATTCAGAGACCATAATATGAAGCCACTCTTGATATCCTCATTTGTGAATGACTTCTCCTCTCATTATCTCATATCTTATTTATTTGTACATGCTTGGTTTGCTGTTATGGGCAATGTGTTGAGTCAGGAAGTCCTGAGTTCAAATTATTCTCTGACTATTACTAGATTCATCAACAAACAAGCCATTCAACCCTTCAGAGCCTCCGTTTGCTGATCTATAAAAGGAGAATGAGAGTTAGGATCAGGTAGGTGGGGCAGTGGATAGAGTGCTTGGAGTGGAGGTTGGAGGACCTGAGTTCAAATTCAGCCTCAGGCACTTATTAGTTGTGTGAACCTGGGCAAGTCACTTCACTCAGTTTCCTCATCCATAAAATGAGTTGGAGAAGTAAATGGCCCCAAGAAAACCCCAAATGGAATCAGATTGACTAATTAAGGAGAGAGTTGTAGTAAATAATTCACAGGCTTCTTTGTTGTTGATCAGTTAACTAGACTAAAGTACACCTATTCACTGAGCAGCTGGCCTTTGGATAATTTTTTTGGTAATTTTCTAATGGCTCAGAGAAAGCTGTAATGCTCTGCTGTCCTGGGAACTCATTCTAGCGACTAAGTGTCTTGGAAGTTTATCAAGACTAACGCGAATTCAACTTGCTTTGAGAACAAGAGATGGACAGACAGACAGAAAGACAGATAGATAGATAGATACAGAACATTTGTTAAGCACTTATCATGCCCCAGGCACTGTTAAGTACTGAGAATACAAATACAGGCAGAAAGAAAGATAGTGCCTACCCTCAAGGATCTTACATTCTGATAAAGGAAGACAACACATTAAAAAGGAAAGGGAGGGGGGGCAGAGGAAGGAAAAAATGTCCAGGGAGTCAGGAGCTGAGCCATATTTGAAGAATTATAGTCTATATAGTTACATATTCTAATGAGAGAAGGCAATACACAAATGGGTACTCAAAGCAGAGAAAGTAAGGTATTTGCACCAGGCCATGGAGGGAAGATGACATGGGCGAAGTGACATGGAGACCTGGTCCCCCACAAGGCAAGTCAAAAGTTTGCCTAGCAGAGCCAGGGACTGATGGGTCGAGTCCAAGATTCTGTGGAAGTGAAAAAAAAGATGTATATGATGGCTACAGAGTAGGCAGAACCATGTGGAAGAGGAAGATGAGAAAGAGAGGAGAAGAGGTCAGTACCCCAAAGCTAAGAGAAGAGCTAATGATTTTCACAGTTCCTGGGAGGCAAGCAGAGAATCAGTGTCCTACAGACCAGAAGTTTTTGTCACTTGAGGTCACATTCCTTCAATTTTGAGGGATAATGCAGAGAACTATTATTCTCTATCCTGCCAGGACCTAAGATGTCTCAAAAAATGGGGGATAAAGCAAGAGGGAAAACAGTCCTTTCAGGGCTTTGCTTATTGATAAAGGTTTATTTGGTAGATGCTTTAAGGGAGGGAAGCTGGAGATGATTCTCAGTTTCTGAATGTTTTCTTAGGAAAAGCATCATGCATTCTATACAGAGTAGAAGCACTTCATCCTTGACTCCTAAACATTGACTACTCTCAACATTTTCAGTCTAGAAATCAAATTATACATAAAGTCAGGGTCCCTTTGTACCTCCTCTCTAGAGCAAAGGGATCTTCAGTTATACCCCAATGCCCTGAGATAGTAACAGAATTAAGATTCATTAAAACAAAATATTACAAGAAAACCCTTTGTGAACCATACCCAAAAAGCATTTGGGCCAGAAATCCTAGGACAACTCCCATTCACTTAGTACTAGATTACCCTTTTGTTATCTTATTTTTAAAAACTCTTTTTAAAAAAAATGATACCTATTGGACACAGATATTCAAAGAAAGTGTATTTTGTTATGGGCATTTTGCAACAATTCCTTAAAATAATTGGAGATAATCAGAGACAATCGGAGATAATCAGAGGCAGAGCTATAACTAGTATGAGACAGTGGGAGCTTATCCTAGGGTGCTGACATTTAGGGGAAGATGGTTTTTTCATGGGAAGAAATACTTCTTCCTTGCTATGACCACCATCCCCATGCCCTACTTTCAGTTTCTCTGTTGACTTATCTCTATGCAATATCTCTCCTGGGGTCTATCTTCCTCTCAATTAGAAGGGCAAGGTTTGGAATCTTTGAGGGGCAGGATATCTCCTTTCCTTGCTTGACTATGCCCACAGAGGGACTTTTCCCTACTCATTCCTTTGCAATGTAACTGGTGGCTCAATGAATAGAGCATTGATTCTGGAGTCAGGAACACCTGAGTTCAAATTCATCCTCAGACACTGTGTATCTCTGAGCAAGTCACTTGACATTTTTGTTTGCCTCAGTTTCCTCAATTATAAAATGGGGATAATAACAATACCTACCATGCAAGTTGCTGTGAGGATGAAATGAGAAAACATTTGCAAAAGCGTTTGGCACACAGTAGGCACTATATAAATGATTTATTTCCTTCCTCTCCCCCAAAAATGTTAGTTCCAAGAATTGCCTGTTACAGCTCTATGCTGAAGTGGGTCTGGTTTGCTTTGTTTTGGTAAAATCTGATGTGGGAATTGCTGTCTTGAGAGATTACCCTAAATAACAATCAACAAATCGACAAGCATTTAGTTAAGTATCTACTACGTGCTAGGCACATATTGTCCATGTCAGTTTTGCCCCGTCCCTCCACCTACTTTGCTAATTGTCCTCACAGGGTGCACAGGAAGAAATCACTCTCCGTATTTCCTTCCACATTTGCCATTTTATGATAAACTTCCCCCAGCAGCCAGGAAGGAAGAAAGTTTAATGTGTTATGGTTTATGCGTATTATATTTCCTTTTATTAACTTAGATCCCATTTCTTGCCTTGTTCTCCAGCAGTGCAGACACATTGAGCACAAAGCTCTCATTGATGTCAATGGCCTGGGGTTGGGTGGATTTCAGTGAAAATGAAATATGCTCACCTCAGCTCTATGGAGCATGGAGCAGGATGAGAAATGAGCCATAAATTCTAGTGCACAGAAGCAGAGGCGACAGTTCTATTTAATTCACTCTTTGTCTCTGGGCCAAATGCAGTCAGTCACTATCCCTACAGGATAATAAAGTCAATATTTTCTGTGCTTTTTATCAGTTAGTGTAACTGCTGTTATTATGTAGAGTCATTCACAACATCTCCAAGTAACCTGAATTATCTCTCGTATATTTTTCGGATAGCAATATAACTAGGATATATATTTCATGAGGGCAGGGATCTCGCTTCATTTATTCTTTATGTCCAGCACATAGTAGGCACTTCTTGGCACTAAATTTTCCTTTTTATTTTGTGAAAAATCGTGGCTTTTCTTTTTCTACAGGTGATACAAATTGCTCATGCACACATTCACATAAAGAAAGTATATCTTGTTTGGGGAATTTTGTAATTCCTTAAGATAGAGATTATAAATGTTTATTGGAGGCAAAGCTTGTGTTATCAACTTTTGTTTTTGTTTTTGTTTTTCCTTCCCCTCACCCTCCCCTCTACCTGGGGCCATGGCCAAGTGTCTTGACTTATGTGTTACCACTGGACTCGGATGACTCCGGAGGAGAGAGTGAGGCTGATGACTTTTCGTAGCTCCACTTCACTTAAATCCAATTCACAGGCAAGTCAAGACAGCATCCTCATGATATCATTGGTTCTCTTCAAGAGCAACAAACAATAGCCATAACCGTCTCTGCCTCACAAGTCCCCCAAGTAGTGCTGCATACATGTGTGTTAAAAAAGGAAGGACTTTTCCAATATCGGTGGCCTAAGAGTTAAGTCAATTGAATAAAGTCATTGAAAAGTTTGAGGAAGTAATTTCTAGTCTGGGTCCATCTCATTCTAGGCAAAACAACAAAATCTCATCAGGATACTTGTGTTAAAAAATGAGACAAAGACCCAACCTCTAGTTGCCTATATTTATGTCAACCTTTTATTATACAGACTTGCTATGTTGTAGGAAACAGGATTAGAACTATGATACATTCAAATTCATGTCATAATGACCTTGTTAAATGAATTAATGAAATGGCATTTATTAAACATTTAATATGTGTCACATGTTGTGCTGAGCACTGGGGTTGTAAACCTTCAACTCCACCTAACCCTAATCAATTCATAATTTCAAGGAACTCATTCAATAAATATTTATTAAGCACCTACTGTATGCCAGGTGCTGTGCTAAGTGCTGGTTACATTCTAATAGGAGAAGATAATACATGTAGGGATGTGGGGCCAGGGAAGGGAGTTTGAGTCATGTAAGTAACAGGGATGGCGAATTAATACACAAGACAGCCAGGTGACATATCTTCCAGAAACAGCAATTTTTGCTTTGCTTTGCTTCATGTATCCAGAGTAAGAAATGGAACAGGAAAGAGGGGGAAAGGGCAGAAGCAGATGAAAAGATGGTCTGGGTGAATGGCTGGAAGTTATATGAAGGCAAAGAATAGTCTGGTGTCTGGAGCCAAGTTGGATACAGTGGACTAGGGAAGTTTGTACTCACCCAATTAGCAGTAAAGATGGCTGGACCCCAAGGAGGAAGTGACAGAGAAGAGTAGATTAATTCTCCGATGACTGGGAGCATAGATTCTGGAGGTGCAACGGTGAGATCTTGTGCACAGGAGACACATAATTCAGGTGAGTCAGTTGTAGTTAGCAGATGATAAAATGGTTGTGTTTGTTTTGTCATTTTATTTCTTACTATGCTCCTTATCTTGCTGAACACGTGGCAGAGAAATTAGAGAGTTTATTGTCAAGCTGGACCTGATAACTTCTAAGGCCCGTCCAGAATTCAAAACCTCTAGACTGAGTCAACAAAACATGTTGTTGTTTGTTTGTCCTTCATTTTCAAAGAGGACCCATGACATCACAGGGTGATGTTTTGACTTGTACAACCAAACCCAGAAGGTATGACAGTGACTTTTCAATAAGATCGTGAATTAGTAACTTGAAGAAACCTTAGAGGTCAAGTCAAACCATTTCATTTTACAAATGAAGAAACTGAGGTCCAGAGAGGTCAAGTGACTTACCTAGCATCATTCAGTGTGAAGTGAGATTTGAATTCAGATCTTTCTGAGTCCACCATTCTATCTGCTATACCACGCTGCTTCTCTAGGGGAGGCTGATTGATTTCCAAATTGTTTTAGAGTCATAGGACCATAGGTTTAGAGCTAGAAAGAACCTTAGAGGCCAATTAGACCAATTGTCTCATTTTACAGATGAGATAATTAAGGCCTAGAGATTAGGTAGTTTATATTAGGCCACCATGCTGCTTCACCACTACATCTATATACACGTACTCCCTCCCTCCCTTACAACTCTATCTCTGAGAATAGTCATCAAATTAACACTAAAATTCCACCCAAAGACATATCCACCAATTGCCCTACTACTCCAATTGCTATTTTCTTTGTCCCTTTCCAGAACATTTCTCCCTAGTCACCATTTCTCTATATCTGTTTTCTTCCCTTATTAGACAGTAAGCTCTTTGAGGGCAGGGACTATCTTACTTGTTTATATTTATATTCCCAGAATTTAGTGCAGTGTTTAGCACGTAGGAAATACTTAGGTATTTAGACCTTCTTCGCTTCTTCCTTCCTTCCTCCCTTCCTCCCTCCCTGCCTTCTTCCTCCCTCCCTCCCTTCCTTCCTCCCTCCCTTCCTTCTCCCTCCCTTCCTCCCTCCCCCTTCTTCTCCCTCCCTCCCCCCTCCCTCCCTCCCTTCCTTCCTTCCTCCTCCTTCCCTCCCTCCCTCCTCCCTTCCTCCCTCCCTCCCTCTCCTCCTCCTTCCTCCCCCTTCCTTCCTTCCTCCTCCCTCCCTCCCTTCCTTCCTTCCTCCTCCCTCCCTCCCTCCCCCCTCCCCTTCCTCCCTCCTCTCCCCTCCCTTCCTCCCTCCCTCCTTCCTTCCTTCCTCCCTTCCTTCCTTCCTTCCTCCTTCCCTCCTCCTCCTCCCTCCCTCCCTCCTCCTCCCTCCTCCTCCTCCCTCTCTCCCTCCCTCCCCCCTCCCTCCTTCTTCCTTCCTCCCTTCCTTCCTTCCTTCCTTCCTCCTTCTTCCTTCCCCCTCCTTCCTCTCCTTCCTCTCCCTCCCTTCCTTCCTCCCTTCCTTCCTCCCTCCTCCTCCCTCTCCCTCCCTTCCTTCCTTCCTTCCTTCCTTCCTTCCTTCCTTCCTTCCTTCCTTCCTTCCTTCCTTCCTTCCTTCCCCTCCCTCTCTTCCTTCCTTAACTGTTAAGATTGACCCTCCATCTCCCCTGCTTCTGCCTCCCCTACCCCCACAAAAAAAGACCCATCCATTTGAATAGTTTAAATTTAGTTTCAGTGGTTGATTGCTCAATGTGATCATTTTTATGGATGGCACTTTAAGGAATAGGTTCTTGCCAGAATTCTCTGGGTATTTTGTTTGCTTCTTCTATTCCTCCTCTTTCTTTGCTTATCTTGACAACACTAGGATTTCCATAGGGATTTAGTCTGCCTTATCCTCTAGAACCACTTTGATCTGAAAGCTTTTAAAGGTTTGACTAAGCATCAATGGCCTTGGATTTCCAAAGAAAGCTTCATTGTCTTTAATGTCTTACTTTCTTACCCTAATGCTGGCTAATCATGTGACTTTTCTCTTGGGGAATCCAAATAAAAAACTCAATGGTAAACAATTAGGTCATGAGTTTGGGGCAAGATGAATGGCTTCAGATTTGCTTTATGTAAGTTCAAGGTTGACTATAGGCTTCCCAATTCTCTGTTCCACCTTGGTTGTGTAGACTTGACCTAGGGAAGTGGGACTCAAAGATTCAAGAGTCCTGGGGTCTCAATCTGTCAGTCAGTCAACAAGCAGTTACTTCAATGACACTGTTGACTGGTAGACACAAATAGAAACAGAAGTCAAGATAGCCCCTGCATTCAAGAAGCATCCTTCTAATGGAAGGAATGCAACCCACAAAAAGGGAGTTGGAAAGCAGAAGGAGAGGTGGGAGAAAGAGAACAGGCATGCAGAGAGGAGAGTGAGACTGCAGAAGCATGGTGGTAACATCCAGAGACTGAGGGATGGGTGGTCTGGCTCATTCTCCAAGATGGAAGTTCCAGAAAGGAGAGTTTCATCAATAGGAGAAGGGGCCTGCATGGGCAAAGAGTGGAAGCATCTGAGGTATGGAATGAAGTCTGGGGAATGAGGTCCAAAATGACATTCTCTGATACTCATAACTCCCAAGAAAACCATTTGATTTTTTTTTCCAAACCACTATCCCCCTCCATTTCCTTAGAATAAAGGGCTTTGTTCTTTTGAATACTAAATGAAAAGTTAGAGTATTACACCAGTCAAGTCAAGGTTGTGGGCTTGATCCACCCATGAATCAATAGCTGCCCACTGCCCCACAGCTGCAGATTAATCTGAGCCATCTTGGCCATTGGTCACAATGGCCAAGTGGATGTATAAGGACAGTTGGTTAGAAGTGTGCCTGAGCAATTTGTCGTTTCCCCAATCAACTCAATGAGATTACAGGTTCTGACCCCTTGATTAAAGGTCACTCCCCTATAGCAGTATAGCCATGTCCACTAGCACCTTGCTAAGAGAACAAGAAAGATTGATTCCCAGTGATTAGAACTGACTCCAAGATTATTGTCTGTCTGTTATCTGTCTGTCTTTCTGTCTCTTACTTTGAAAGGTAGAGCAGTGTGCAGCAGAATAGACCCATGTTTGGTGAGGGGTCTGGGAAGGATCTGTGTCTATTTCCATCATCCCCCTCCAGATAATGAAATGACTGGTTGGAATAGGAACACATGGATGTTATTCACATTCACTCATAGCTCATAAACACAGGTCAGAATTTAGAGCTCCTGAGTGTAGACTTTCTCAGTCCAAGTTATAATGGCAAATGAGGTATTTACAAAGTTCTGGCAGAATCACATGCCAGAGTTGCATGTTTGCAGACTGCCTTCTAAAGAAAAGAGATTTCCTCAACAGAATGCTTCTTGGAGAAGGCTCTTGCAATGGAAACCCTATATTTAAGATTTCTTAAGTTCAAGACATTTCCAGTTCAAAACTTTAGGACTGGAGATTCGAGAAAGAAAAAGAGATTATTGATATAATGTGCTCCTTGGACAAAGAAGAGGATTAACTATTTGGAGAACAAGAAGAGTAAATTATGTAGACTATGTCAGTCTGATGGGATAGCAACCTAAAATATAGTTTCCAGGGAAAATTTAAAACACAGGATGGTACTACAAGTTTTAGGGAGACTGTGTATGACTCAGTGCGAAAGAGGAACTCACCAAAAGGGTCAAAGGGTTGTCTCAATAACAACTTCAAGTTTAGTTCTCTTCTGGAGGAGCTAAAACACATATATTGAGTACTTTATGTATATTTTTTAACATGTTGTGGGCTCCTGTGAGTTCTTAGCATCTTTTTCATTTTGGGGGGGGAGAATGTGGTTGAAAGGAAATGGAAATAATAAGTACTGTCCAGTACCTGACATGTATTTGGTATCGTAAGTGCCTATATGGGAACTGTGGACTCTTACCTGCATTTTGGGAAATTTAGACATGAGCTATATAGTAAGTATATGTTGGAGATTTCTTGGAGTAAATTCAGGCAAGAGTAATGAGTCAACAAGACAAATTAATCCTGTTGGTGTTAGGCCCCTAAGACTGGACCTGATCCACATGAGCTCAGAGTTTGGGGGCCCTGGCCAAGGGTAACAGATGGATCAATACCAAATCCATACCTAATACTAGGAAAAATGCTGTTAGTAAAAATGGTTGGGCTCGAGAGCTATTACAGAAAAATGGAAGATTTTATTAAGAATTCCAGGTAGCCAGAGACTTCTGGGAAATGCAAGAACCACAAAGAAGAAACCCGCCATTTGGAGGGGCCAAAATCTGGCTTTTTTGATGAATGAAATCTCTAGCTCTGTACATCATATAACACTAGTTTGTTGTAAACTGACCTCTTTGTAGGAATCAACAGTAATATTTAAGAGATATTGTGGAACCAGGGAAAAGGAGCTTTTGTTCCTTGGTTTTTTTTTTATTTTGTTTTTGTTTTTTTGGTGAGGCAGTCGGGGTTAAGTGACTTGCCCAGGGTCACACAGCTAGTGTCAAGTGTCTGAGACCTGATTTGAACTCAGGTCCTCCTGACTCCAAGGCCAGATTTCTATCCACTGCACTACCTAGCTGCCCCTGTCCCTTTTGTTAAAGAGGTCAAAAGGAGACATTGCTACTAATTGGTTTTCACCCCTGGTATTGAACATCTTCTTAGCTACTATACTATGAGATCTCATGGAAACTGCTTAAGTCCAGCGGTCTTTGTCATAGAAAAGGATCATTTAAATGAGAAAGGTGCCTCTGGAAGCTTCAGTCATGAAAATAGCTTCCATTTACATTTCATTTTAAAAACTAGAAATCACTTTATATACATTATCTCATTTGATCCACAGGACAACCCGATGAGGTGGGTACCTCATTTTATAGAGGAGGAAGCTGAGGTTCAGGGAGGGAGGCTCAGTCCTGACAGTTCAAGTAGTACTCTAAGTATAAGGAAAGGTTCAAGCAAAATGTGACTGACCTACTTTGATATGTGTGTGATCTTACCGATGGGATGCTTCTCCAAAGTCACACATCTAGTAAGTGTGTGAAGTAAGATTCAAACTCCGATCCTCTTGACCCTATTCTAGAGCCCTGTGCATTATGCCACCCTATCTCAAGAGCTATTGACCATATTTTGCATTTTTACAGTATTATACATTAATCTTCATTGCACATTAATGGTCACAGTATTTTAATGCTCTTGTAAGTTAAAGCTCACTTTAAGCCATTCTAAGACTCCCATTTGTTTGTCTTTGTTCTGAATTGTTTCCTCTGCATATCTAGTAGTGAAATGTAGGCTACTTACTGCTTCTATCTCCATTTTCATTTTGAATAGCTTGCTTTGAACTCTTAGTTTTAAATATTTTCCATCTTAAATTGTGTTAACGGTCTAAATAGCTGAACTTGCCTACATTCTCTTCTACCTTCAGTTAACAAGAGCACTGACCATTTGGTAACAGGGAATATTCTGTTTTACATGTATACTTTCCTCTACCAGAAATCCAGGGCTATGGTGTTGCTCTTTTTCTTGCAAGTTGCCTGGTAGCTATCATACTAAAAATTTGATTTGTTCCCTTTAAGACTCAAGGGACACCTTCTACATGGTTTTCCCATGTAGACTTTCCCAGGAAAGAGATATTTTCCTCTCCAGGGTTATCTCTATATATATCTGTCTGTCTGTCTATCTATCTATCTATCTATCTATCTATCTGTCTGTCTGTCTGTCTATCTTGTCTTCTCAGTTAGAATGTAGTTTCTTGAGGACAAGGACTGTTTCTCTTTTGTCTTTATATCCCAAGGGCCTAGCCCAGTGTATAGAATGTAGTAGATGATAAGTAACTCTTTGTTGATTGCTTTTTTGGCTGACTGTTTGTTTGTTTTGAGAAGATAGAGGAAAGCAATTTGGGATTTTAAAAATACCAATATCTTCTCTCATGAACAAACTGTTTAGAGACTCCCCAGTCAAATGTTTAATCAAAGATAACTCAAAGTCCATTCCATAGATGGCTAGAGTCAAAAGGGACACCACAGACTGTTTTCTACCTTCACTTACTGATCCTCCTCATTATCAAAGACTGAAAGCTAGAAGACACCTCAGGATTCAAGTTTGTTCTTCTCATTTTGAGAAGTAAAGCACCTTGCTTAATTACTGACTAAGGACCCCAACCCACGTTGAAGTCTCTTGTCCTTACTTTGTGCTTCTCCTACGAAGCATGGGATGTATTATCTATGGAGAAGGGACTTAAATCAGAAGAGCATTTGGAGTTGGTGGGCCATCAGATGCATTTTCTTAGCCTCAGTGGGCAGCATACAGGAATTCAGGAGGTAGAGAATGAAATCAAACAGTCAATGGATACCAAGAGAAAGAATTACAAAGGTCAGAATAGATTGCACCAAAACACACCTAAACAAAGACTCTCCTTTAACCTGATCCTCTAATACTGGGCTCCAATGAAGGAAGAGAGACACTCCCCAGTCCTGAGAAGAAAAGGGAGAAATGCATTTCTTTATTATTGTATAAACTTTTAGAGGGTTTCCTTCTGGAGGCAGCACAATGGATAGATGCCTGGGCCTGGAGTCAGGAAGACCTGAATTCAAAACTATCCTCAGATACTTACTAGCTATGTAAGCAAGTCATTTAAATTTGTTTGCCTCAGTTTTTCCAATTGTAAAATATGGATAATAATAGTACCTCACTCCTAGGATTGTTGTGAGCATCAAATGAGATAATATTTGCAAAGTGCTTAGCATAGCCCCCTGACACATAGTAGGTGCTATAAATGTTAGGATGATGATGATGATGGAGGTTTATGACAGGTAACCTCAAGGATCAGGGTATTTAGCTGATTGTTTTCTATTCTAATTGGGTCATTGTTGCCTGGTAGTGGTCACAGATTTCTGACTCTTCCCTCCTCTCACAAGCAGCTAGCAGTGAATTTCATTTTGGCCAGAGTTCTTAGAGACAAGGACAACAGGAAAGTGTGAGAAGAGAAGAGAACTGGGAAGAGAAGGAAGAGAAAGAAATCTCATAATAGGAATATAAAGAGAGTAAAATGGGGGGGGGGAATGACAATATTCTTTATTCTAGCTAGGAAGCACATCTCATGTACCTACACATAAGCCCAAGGCCCTGTACAGCAGATAGGCATGTTCTGGTGAATCCTTCAGCTTTTTCTAAAAGCAAGGTCTTTTGAGAAAGTAAGTCTGAAGGATTCTTCATGATGATGTAAGCACACTGGATTGCTAAGTGGGTATTAATCCTTTAGCAATTTATACCCGTGACTTCACTGCAAAAACAAAACTCTTTTCCTAGAGAGGTCATGAACAACAATTACAAGAAGAATGTGGGGTTTACTTTTGATTAAGCATTCAATTCATAACATAACCCGTCCTACCAAAGAGAAGTCCATAGTTGAAATGTAAAGTGCACAGGCTTAACAAAAAGAGAATAAAGAAAACACAAAAGAAAGAATTCTTGCTACCCAACTAAACAAGAGTGAAACAAAGGACAAGCCTCAAGACTGAAATATAAATATGCCTTTGTGTATCTTTTTCCACATTCAGATGTAAGTAGTTCTGCACTTGGAAGTGAGTTTTCTGTTAATCTAGACTGTAGATCTGGTCTTTATGTTGTTATGAAAACATCTTTAAGACATGCAAAACAAGTACTCAGAGAAAGTCTATCCATCTCTGACCCAAAGTGGATAATTATACTCTAATGTGAATATAGACAAGAAGTATTTTTAATCACTATTCTATTTTGCGCAGGATAATGGAGTCTTGGTGGCCAGAGTGGGATGGACATCACAGATCAGTCAGTAATAGGCCATATAATTCAAAGTGATCATCAGCAAGGGATAGAGTAAAGTAGACCATCCAATGTGTGTGAAGACATTGGGTTTGAGATAGAAAGGAGGAACTGGATGGAGCAAGCCTACAACGGTCAGAGACAGAAAGATAAAGAACATCAGGCAGATTCAAACAATCCAGGGTCAGTCCAGTTAAAATCCATCAAAACAAAAGTAGCTACAAAATTAAGGCTACCTCTGTGTGAGATGTTGCTTCAGGGATGTCAGGATTTTCTTTGCAGCCTTTTTTAAAAATATCTGCACAGCTGACTATGTTTATTCAATTTGAATGAGCAAACATTAATTGAGTACCAAGGTGCAAAGCATTGTGGTAGGTATCACAGGGAGAGCAAGGGTGAATGAACATGAAATAGTCTATCCATCAAACAGCTTCCAGGAATCCCATCTGTTATATCTTCAAATCCCATACAGCTCCATACATAGCAAGGACACAGCAGACAGAATGAACGAACCAAAACACCTACTCAGCTCTATATCCTAGAGTAAGTTTCTCTGGGTTTAAAGGATCCAGCTCATCAAGGCATGCTTTGAACCCTTCCAGGCAGGGAATCATCTACCTCAGTCCAAGAGTTTTTGGTCTTAATTCATGAAGTCAAGACCAAGTCCTGACATACCAGAACTGGATTTTGGCTTCAATAAGGAAGGACAACAGCTCAAAGAATCTGAAGGCAGTCCTGGCTAATCATCCTCAGATCCTTTGTTTCATCCTCTTTGGACTTGTCATCCCCCTACTTTTGGTGGTGGTGGGCATTGCAAAGTGGTAGCTGGTAAGGCAGAAAGAACTAGGTTCAAATCCTAGCTATTATCTTTATTAGCTGTGGGACTCTGGGTAAGTCACTTAACTCCACTGAGCATTGGTTTCCTTATCTTTAAAATGGGGATAAGAATACCTGAATCATCTACCTCCTAGGTCTAGGAATGCATTGAACACGGGTTGGGCCCTGCCCCATGCTGCCCCAGGGTGGCATGCCTATCCTCATAGGTTTGTTGTGAAACTCAAATGAGGTAATGTTTGTAAAGGGCCACATATGTGTCAGGTATGATTTTGACAATCACCTATTTGCCATGTTCTTATTTATACTGTCAAGCTGGTTGGAAGACTGAGCTCTCCAGCAAACTCTGGAAGACCTTCCCCTTCCTCACACACTTGTCAACCCTCCCATCCCCTAATTACAACTTGGCTTCCTCTGGATTGCCCATTTTACAGTCCCAACTGGGTTTATAAGAGGCAATATGGCACAGAAGATAGAGAGACAGCCTTATAGCCAAGAAAAACTGATTTCAAGTCTTGCCTCTTTTTTTTCAAATAAAATTTTTAATTGATTTATTTTGATTTATCAACAATCACTTCCATAAGTTTTTGAGATTTAAATTCTTCTCCCCCTCCCACCAAGATGGCTCACAATCTGATATAGGCTATACATATATATTCCTATTAAACATATTTTCACCTTAGTCATGTTGTAAGGAAGAATTAGAACCAATAGGAGCAATCATCAGAAAGAGGAAACAAAAGACAACAGTAGAAAAAAAATAGCAAATAGCATGCTTTGATCTGCATTCAAACTCCATAGTTCTTTCTTTGGATGTGGATAGCATTTTCTGTCATGAGACCTTTGGAGGTGTCTTAGATCCTTGTAATGCTGAGAAGGGCTAAGTCTATCAAAGTTAGTGACTGCACAGTGTGGCTGCTACTGTGTACAACATTCTCCTGGTTCTGCTCACTTCACTCAGCATCAGTCCATACAGGTCTTTCCAGGTTTTTCTGAAGTCTGCCATTACATTCATATACCACAACTTTGTCAGCCATTCCCCAATTGATGGGCATTCCCTCAATTTCCAATTCTTTGCCACCACAAAAAGAGTTGCTATAAATATTTTTGTACATGTGGGTTCATTTCCCATTTGTGTGATCTCTTTGGCATACAGCCCTAGAAGTGCTATTGCTGGGTCAAAGGGTATGTGCATTTTGATTGCCCTTTGGGCATTGTTCCAAATTGCTCTCCAAAATAGTTGGATCATTTCACAACTCCACCAACGATGCATTAATGTTCCGATTTTCCCACATCTTCTCCAACACTTATCATTTTCCTGTTTTGTCATGTTGGACAATCTGATAGGTGTGATGTGGCACCTCAGAGGTATTTTGATTTGCATTTCTCAAGTCTTGTCTCTGACACATACTGGCTGTGAGCTGTTCCTACTACAGCTATAAATAATCGAATTTTACAGAAGAGGAAACTGAGGCTTAGGGACATTGCATGGCTTGGCCCAGACTATATAACTGATAAATATCAAAGGTGGGATTACAGCCTAGGACTTTGTAACTGCAAGTCCAGTACTCCCTGCATTGTGCCACATTGACCCCTTCATTAATAAGAATTTATGATATTTGCAACTGAAGATAAAGCTCAGACTGCACCACATTGAGTCCCCGATCTTGCATTCATGAAAAAAATAATGATGCATCATCACTCATCTTTGCATAGAACCTTAGGTTTGCTAAGCACTTTACATGTATGATTTTATTTGATCCTCACAATAACCCATAGAGGTGGATATTCTCATCCCCAGTTTTGAAAGGAAGAGATTGGAGCCCAGAGAGGTTAGGACACTTGCCCAGAGTCACACAGTAAGTGCCAAAGGCAAGATTCAGATCCAGACCCCCTGACTCCACGTCTAATTCCTTCCACTGCAGCCACGCAGCTATTCCACGGTGGTTGCCAAACCAGTACAAGAAGCCTTCAAGGGCTGCTCAGAGAACAGTAGCTCTTTCACGAACATTTCCAATCATAGGTCAGGCCTGAGAGGAAACCTGAGTGCCTGCCCTGGGGGAGTGAACATGTTTTGAGGTGATAACTAAAGTGTTCGTGTTTGAACATGGCTTACGAGGGCTCCCACACCAAACCCTCAAAAAGTTGAGGATTATTCTTCCACTTGGCACTTTGCATTTTTGGGCACAGCTTATGCTAATGTTCAGGGCTAGGGGTTATCTCAAACTATTTGTTTTGTCAGAAAAATCACTACTGGAGGCTTGCTGATTTTTCCAGGAACTCCTATTTGCTGTGGTCTCTTTGAAGATCTCGGCCTCCAACGTCAGGTTTCTTTGTCCCTTTGGTGGACAATGGAAGCTTCATTGAAGGCCTGTGGGAAAAGAGGCCAGGAAAAACCACATAACCTGAGGGCCTATTATTAATCATTCACTCATCTATTTCATAAACTTGAGGTTTTTGCTGACTGGGCTGACCTGATGACAATTCATGTACTTTCCATGAGGAGACAAAGATGCCTCCTGCTCCTATGAGAGTCTTCCATAAAACACTGGTGTCCTGGCTATTCCTCAAACACAACACTCCATTTCCCAACTTGGGGCATTTTCACTGGCTGTGCCTCCCTCCCCACCCCCATACCCAGAATGTTATCCCACCTCAAGCCTCTTGACTTCCTGGCTTCTTCAATCCTGGCTAAAATCCCACCTTCTTTAAGAAGTCTTTCCCAATGTCCCTTAGTACCTTCTCTCTGAGATTAGCCCTAAGTTACCCTGTGTAAAGCTTGTTGGTCCATAGTTGTTTGCCTCTTCTCTCCCCAATTGTATTGTTGGCTCTTTGAGGCCAAGATGCTATTTTTGTCTTTCTTTGTATCTGCAGTACCTGGCACAAAGTAGGTGTTTAATAAATACTCATTGACTTGACTTAGCTTTTGTATACAATGTCCAACAGCTCCTCAGCATGACTCCTCCTGTGTTTTACTTGTCCCTTTGACTGTATGGAACCTTCACAGTGCAATATGAAGGAAACCTTAACAATATCAACTAAGCACTTATTATAAGCCTTCTATGTGCCAGGCATTGGGCTAGCCCTGGGGATACAAATTCGGTGAATGAAACAATCCTTACCTTCAAGAATCTTACATTCTAGCAAGTGAGATAACACATAGGTATGTAAAGATATTCAGAATCACCTTAAAGACAATCAATAGAAAGAAAACTAAAGTAATTAAATATAAGGTAGTTTGGGGTGAGGGGCCCTAGTTGGAAGAGGGGTGGGGATGGGGCAGAAATGAGGAAAGGTTCCATGCAGAAGGTGGTGCCTGAACTTATTTTAAGGGAGAGAGAGTCCATGAGGCAGAGAGGAGGAGGGCTGCTTACATTCCAGATGTGGGGAATAACCAGAATCAGGATATGGAAAAGGAAGATGGAGTGTTATGTGTGAGGAGCAAAGAGAAGGCCCATTTGGCTGGGCTGTAGACAATGGGTATGTGTGTGTGTGTGTGTGTGTGTGTGTGTGTGTGTGTGTGTGTGTGTGTGTGTGTGTGTGGTTAATGTCCAGCGAGTCTAGAAAGCTAGCCTGGAGCCAGATTGTGAAGAGCTAAAAGGAGCTATAGTTTATTCTCTCCAGGCATACTTTAGCAGAGCATTGCAACTGGATGAAGGGCAGTTAATTTTAAAGAGCAAAACGCAAGATGTCAACACAGCTGACTCAACTCTTTCATGAAGCTTTCCCAGACTACCCCCCTCGGCTCCAGTCTAAGCCCCCTGACTCCATTCAGTTTGATCACTCACCAAGTCCATTAGCACTTGGAATAGGTATGTATACTTTTATGTCACAGGATCTTAGAGGTGGAAGAAATCTCAACAATCATCTCTGTCCACCTCTCACCCAATGCAGAGATCCTCTATACCATATCCCTGACAACAGTTATTCAGCCTCTGCTTTAGTACTTCCAGTGATGGGGAACTTACTACCACATGAAACTGTTCACTTCATTCTTAGACAGCTCTAACTGTCGGAAATAACTTCAGTCATGGCCTAAATAGGACTTGTTCCATTTTCTATCAATTGATCAGTGGAGCTAAATATAATATGTTATCTCCCCTTTCCATGTGACATTTCAAATATCTGAAGGCAAGCATCATATTTCCCTTTAGTCTTCTTATTTCCAGGACACACGGCTACAGTTTGCTCAGCAATGTCTTACATGACATGATTTTTAGTCAATGAGGCAGCTTGTGAATGTGTCTATTAAAATGTGGGACCCAGAACTGAATGGTCCAAACATGGTTCCACCAGAAGAGTATTATTATCTCCCTTGATATCAGTCAATTGCCTGTGATGTGTTTTAATAGCTTGGCGTTCATACATATTAGGATGTTTATTATAATTCTTCACTATAATGAGAGGTAATATGGCGTAGTGGGTACTGAATAGAGAGCCAGTTTTGGTACCAGAAAGATTCAGTTTTCGTCTCTGACATATTGGATGTCTCCTTGAGTACATCAAAAACTCTTCATGCTCTAGGTCAGTGTTATCAAACTCAAATAGAAATGGGGGCAACTAAACCGTGCATAAGGAACAGTCCTCATGGGCTGCATATTGATTTCTCCTTGTTCAGTTGTTTTGGTCATGTTTGACTCCTTGTGACCCCATTTGGGGTTTCCTTGGCAGAGATACCGGAACGGTTTGCAATTCCTTCCCTAGCTCATTTTATGGATGAAGAAACTGAGGCAAACAGGGTTAAATGACTTGTCCAGGGTCACATGTCTAGTGAGTATCTGAGGCCAAACTCCGAAAGATGAGTCTTCCTGACTCTCTCCACCTGGATGCAGATCAACTTAGAAAAACACATATTAATATTATCTATGTTTTGTTGTATTTTTATTTATTTAATTAAATATTTCCCAGTTAAATTGTAATCTGGTTCAAGCCAGATTCATGTGTTATGGGTCATGGCCTGGGAGTCACACCAAGTATTTGATACCTCCACTCAGGTAACTCTCTAAGACTATAAATTGCAGGCATTAGTAGAAGAAGTTTTCTAGACTCTTAATGAGTCCCTAATCAAACAATTAATCAATCAGGTCCAATCTCATTAAAATTTCAGAATTTTGGATTTAAGAACAGAGAGGTCATTCAATCAAATCCTTCTCTTTGCAGATGAAGATGCTGAAGCCCAAAGAGCCTCATAGCCATAGGAGGACCTGTAGCAGAAGCATGGTTTCCTTATTTCTAGCCTAATGCTTTTCTACTGCATCATTAGACTGGAAATTAATCAAAAGCAGGAAGCGTATACTCTCCTTTCTTTGCCAATCCAACAGTGCCAAGTACAGGACTCTGACTGCAGGAAAGGCTCAACATATTGACTGGTTGGCCCTTGATTTTTTTCTGATTAGACAAGTAAAAATGCAAACTAGAAGGAAAATTCCATTCTAAGAACTTTTTTTTCAAGTGGAGAAAGAAGAATCAAAAGCTTCATGTAGGAAGCCAGATTCCTTGGGATAGATACTAAACTTTGACCCTCAGGCTCCTTTGTTAGTTAGAAGTGGGGGGGAGAAGGAGGGAGAAACGTTCCCAAATATAGAATCACTCACAATATGTCTACAAAAACGACTGTACTGCCAACCGTATGCTTGCACACGGGAAGTTGTTTCATTTGGGTCCACTCAAAGCAAGTGCCTCATTCTGGAATGCAATCTTTCCCCTCTGACAGGCAACAGCGGTGGTTATGGGGACGACAGCAGCAGGGTGAGGACCTGGTGATTGTACCTCCCTCCAGGGTCTAGAGTTTATGGAAAAAAAACAATCTCCCCACACACTGCATGTCCCTGCTTGCCAGTCAAGCCCTTGGAGTACTTTCTTGTCCAGCCGTGCCAAAGGCATTTGGTCAAGGGTTTGATCTAGGGCCAAGGCAAATAGCATCAGACAGGCATGCAGAGTCAGCTCTTGGCTCCTACAACGGAGGCACCTTTCTGAAAGACCCCCCCCCTTTTCCCTGCAAACCTCCCCCCTCCCCAAGGAGCTTGACTGCTTCTGTTTGATCTCCGACACTGAGAAGCAGGCAGGGTCCTGTGAATAAGGCTAGGCTGACTTCCATCAATATTCCATGAGGACTTTGGTTGGACCCAAGGAAGAATATCTTGACTGAATTCACAGACACTATAAATCGACTTCAAGGGACTTGAGGCCTTTCCTTTCCTATGGAGGAGGTTGTCACCCATGCCTAGAATGTTTTCCCCCTTCACTTGTATCTCCTGACTTCCATCTAGACTCAGCTCAAATCCCACTTCCTGGAGGAGGCCTTTCCTGGTCTCCTGTAGATTATCTCCCATTTACACTGTATACATCTGGTAAGTACAGTTATTTGTATCTTGTCAACTCCCATTAGAATATGAGCTTCTTGAGGGTAAGGACTGTGTATCTGGCTTTCTTTGTATTCCCAGCACTTAGCCAAGTTCCAGACGCACAGTTGGCACTTAATAAACACTTGCCTACTGACTGACTGGTCTTTCCCACCTCTAAGACATGTAGCAAGTTGAGAAAGCATCCATGTATTTTCATTTTTAGTTCTAATGAGTTCCAAACACAGGATTCCATTCATTGCTGTTTTATCCCTTCTAGGCAAGGGAGGTCTGGCTCAGTCTCATTATGCCTACCTTCCCAGTCAGGAAATTGAGATAGAAGGGTCACAGGGAGGGGAAGGAAGCAGAAGGAAGCCAGGCTGATCACTGACACTGGTCAACTGGGGAACTATGAGAGTGGTTATATAAAACCAGTCATGTAAGTCAGTCAACAACAGCTCCTGAAGTACTAAAAGGCAGTAACAATAACAAACAACAACAACAGAAAGCATGGCCTGGTGGAACAGATATTAAGCAAAGAATCGGAAAATCTAGTTCTAGACATGACTCTGCCACTCACTCTCTGTATGGCCTTAGACAAGCTAGCTTACCTCTTTGTCACACACAGGCCTCAGTCTCCTGACCCCTGGTCCTAATGCCAAGGCCTAACACCACGCAGGCCCCACTATCAGCCGTGTTGGGACTCATACTGAGGACAGGAAGGAGGAAACAACATAGGCACACACCTTCAAAAACATATAAAATACATGAGAACTAAATGTAAGCTAATTTTAGGGGGATATACCAGGAGCTGGGGTTCAGGAAAGGTCTTCATGCAGAAGGCAGTGCTTGAACTGAGCTTTGAAGGAAATTCGGGGTGCCAAAGAGAGTAGAAATAAGGAGGGGATGCGTTACAAGCATTTGGGTGACAGCTTGTAAAAACCCTGGAGAGAGAGAGTGGAATGTTATGCATGAGAAAAAGCAAAGCCAGTTTGTCTGAATCAATAGTGTGTGAATAAGAGTAATGCATAATAAGACTGGAGGCTAGGTAGGAAAAGGATTTTAAATGCTCCTAAGAGGAGTTTGCATTACGTAGAAGTAATACGAGGTCACTAGAATTTGTTGAGCTGGCAGTGACGTGGTTAAACTATACTTCAGGAAAATCATTTTTGACAGCTGTGTGGAGAACAGACTGAAGAGGGGAGAGGCTTGAGGCAGGGAGGTCAATTAGGAGGCTATGATAGTCACCCAGGTGAGAGATGCTGAGAGTCTGAACTAGGATAGTGGCTGAGTGAAGAGTGAGAAGCAGTCTGATGGGAGAGATGTTGTGAAGGTAGAAATGAGAAGATCTAGTAACCGACAGGACATGAGAGAAGGAGTGTGAGGAGCTGAGGATGACTTTAAGGTTGGGACCCGGAATGAGTTGGTGGATGCTGTGTCCTTTAGAGAAATAGGAAGATTCGGAAGAAGCATGGGTCTGGGGAAAAGGTAACAAAATCAGCTTTGGATTCACTGGTGAGCTGTAAATACACAAGGAACACCCATTTTGAAAGGTCCAAAAAGACATTTGGTGGTGGGAAATTGGAACTCAAGAGAGTGACAATGAGCAGGATATGTCACTGGTGACTCTAATGATCACTTCATACCCAACCAGAATCTCCAGAGGAAATCTGGCTCAAAGGGATGGAAGCATTTCTACTTGAATATGAAACGGATAGGCTAAAGAAGGATGTCACCACATGTAGACATCCAAGTTTATATTTGGGAGGGAGCGGAAGAGAAGGGAGGGGAGGAGATATTCTGTCTCTCTAAAAAATTCATGAATTGAAAGAAACAGAGCCCCTTAATTCAGTATGGGCCAAAATCTCTCCAACATAGAGGATATTAGTCTGGATCTAAGAGAAATTAGTCTGTGGGAAAGTAAAAAAAATGCAAAAGGAAGAGTAGAAAATTTTTCTAATTTTATGAAGTGGAGTGAAAAGACTATTAAAAATAGGTTTGTATGCTTCCCTGAGGGTCTTGGTTTTAAGAAAAGTGAGATTAAGAGGAGATATACTTTGAAGGGTGTTTTGCAAGCCCCTTGCAAGGGTGAAAATTACTGGGTAAACTCCAAAGGTATTTTCCTCTCCTATAGGTAGGATCAGAGTAACCGTTATGCTATCCCATAGCCTAGGGAGCTATGACAGGCACTTTATTTGTCTTTCCCATATCCGTTTCTTGTACTTCCTGCTGAAAACAGAGCTAAGGTGGAGGGGAGAGCAAGGATAAGACCGTTCGGCTGCTCTCCTGGGTTTTCCTACACAGCAGTGAGAGTGCATGGGAGGGGAGGCTGAGGATCACCACTTGGCAGATGGTCAACATTGCTCAACCCCGGAACTACAGGAAATGCTACTTGGTGCCAGTCAGTCAACAACATTCATACTGAGGTGCTGAGGGCAAGAGCCAAGAGAGCGTGACCTTGGGCAAGACAGTTAATCTCCACAGCCTCAGGTTTCCTCATCTGTCAATTGGGATTAATGATCATAAAATCTAGAGTCTGGAAGGGAATTTAGAGATCATTTAATGCAAAATCTATACTTCACATGTGAAAGACTTTTCCAGTATCACCTACACAGTAATAGGGCTGACATTTGTATCCAGCTTTAGTGACTCCAAAATTGACTCGAATTTCACCTTCCAAAAAGCAAAATCATTTTTCCGGAATCACCTAGATAGTAACAGGGGCAACTAGGTGGCACAGTGGATAGAGTACTGGAGTCAGGATGACTCATCTTGCTGAGTTCAAATCTGGCCTCAGACATTTAAAAGCTGTGTGACCCTGGGTAAGTCACTTAACCCTGCCTGCCTCAGTTTCCTCATCTATAAAATGAGCTGGAGAAGGATATGACAAACCACTCCAGTATCTTTGCCAAAAAAAACCCCAAATGCAGTGATGAAGGGTCAGACACAGCTGAAAAATGACTGAACAACAGATAGTAACAGGGTTGAAATTAGAACCCAGGCTTAGTGACTCAAATTTCATCTTTCAAAGGGTGAAATAACTTTTCCAAGATCACCTGGACAGTAATAGGTCTGAGATTTGAATCCAGGTTTAGTGACTCTAAAAATCCACCTACCACCCTGACTACTTTCTGACCTATATAACTTATATGAATATTTTAAAAATAAATTGAAAGATCTGAAATATCTTTATAAGACTAAAAATGTGATAAATTGAATTTATTCAAAAAATTAATAAGCATTTTTTAGTGGACTAAAAACTGGGGACGCAAGGACAACAGTGAAGCAGTTCCTGCCTCAAGGGGCTTACATTTTATAGGGAGAGTAACATGTCTGCATATAAGGATAGGAACTGGTCCTGTGATTTTACTGGTATAAGGAACTAGTATAAGGGAAGAGCATTTCAGCTGAGCCTATGGATTCTATGAGGTGAAGCTCAGAAGGGAGTGAACATTGGGCATGAGGGATAACCTGGGCAAAGCCCAGGTAGAATGTGGTGGGAGCACATTAAGAAGAACAATTTGGCTAGACTGGAGTTTTTAAAAACATTTTTGTATTAGTCATGTTGTAAAAGAAGAAACAGACCAAAAGGGGGAAAAAAACATGAAAAAAATAAAATGAAAACAGTATGCTTCGATGTGCATTCAGACTCCATCAGTTCTTTCTCTGGATGTGGATAGCATTTTCCATCACGAGTCTTTTGGAATTGTCTTGGATCATTGTATTGCTGGGAAGAGCTAATTCAGTCATAGCTGATTGTTGCAACAATGTTAGATTGTTGAGTGAGTACATGACAGTGAATAAAGTATAATGAAGCTGGAAAGATGGGTTGGGGCTAGGTTGGGAAGGGCTTTAAGTACCAAGCCAGGGGAAGGAAACCTGTGGCCCCGAGGCCACGTATAGCCCTCTAGGTCCTCAAGTGCGGCCCTTTGACTGAATCCAAATTTCATAGAATAAATGCTTTTATTAAGGATTGGTAACCAAGCAGAGGACACTGAGTTATTATAATAGAAAATCCTTGGACTTTGATGTGGAGGGGAATTTTGGAGCTAGAGAGGACCATTCGAGGTCATCAGTGTATCCTCATTTTGAAGATGAGGGAATTGAGGCCCACGTAGAGGAAGAGATGCAGTGAGTTATTTCGGGAGCTGAGGCCAGAATCTGGGTGTTTTACATCGATAAGGTGCTGTATGGTGGGAAGTACGATGGATGACATAGGAGAGAAGTGTGGGGGGGGTAGGGGTGGGGGGAGGGGGAGGTGAAAAAAGTAAGGCGGGGGAATGTTGGCTCTGGAACTAAAGGACCTGTGTCCAAAGCTCACCTTGGAGGTTTCCTACCCAGGTGATATTGGGAAAGTCATCTGATTTCTCTAGGCCCCAGGCTTCTCATCAGTAAAGAGATAGGGTTGGCCCTGATGATTACCAAGGTATATAAAGATATAAAGCTAATCCAATAAAAATATGTGTGACTACATGAAGGATTGCAATTTTTTTCCTTCAGTGAGGAAACTCCCTTTGCTGATGCATAAGAATAACAGCTAGCATTTCTGTAGTGTTTTTGTTTTTGTTTTTTTGGAGGCAATTGGGGGTAAGCAACTTGCCACTCAGCTGCCCCTATATAGTATTAGAATGCTTGCAGAGGTGGGCAGCTAGGTGGTGCAGTGGATAGAGCACGGGCTCTGGAGTCAGGAGGACCTGACTTCAAAACTGGCCTCAGACACTTGACGCTTGCTAGCTGTGTGACTCTAGGCAAGTCACTTAACCCTAATTGCCTCACCAAAAAAAAAAAAGTGCTTGCAGAGGACTGAAGTACTGTACCAGTTGCTAATGTGTTCCCCTAAAATTAGCTAATGTTTATTTTACATATATTTTATATGTTCTTGAATGTATGTTATCTGGCTTTTACTTTTCTCTGTATCCCCCATGGTTGTCCAGCCGTTTTTCAGTTATGTCTGACTTTTCATGTCTCCATTTGAATTTTCTTGGCAAAGATACTGCCATCTCCTTCTCCAGCTCATTTTACAGATGAGGAAACTGGGGCAAAAAGAGTCACACAGCTAGTAAGTATCTGTGACTCGATTTGAACTAAGGTCCTCCTGACTTCACAGCCAGTTCTCTATCCCCTGAGCCACTTAGCTACCCCTAGCACATGATAGATACTGAACAAAATTTTTTTTTATTGATACTTCATTTGATTCTCATAACAATTCTGGAAAGGAGGTACTAGTATGTCCCCATTTTACAGATAAAGAAATGGAAGCAGGGAGAGTTTAAGTGAATTACCCAAGGTTACACAGCTAGCCTGAGTCTGAATTTGGATTTGAACTTAGGTCTTCTGGACTCCAGGTCTAGAACTCTTAGCACTGTGGCACCCCCAGCTGCCTTAATCTATCAAGCCTTAGTTGGTAAATCCTTAGGATGATGAGGCTTATGGCACATAGAGTTAAGTGATTTGACCAGTGGCAGATGCAAAATTTTAGCCCAGATATTCATAATTAAGACCAGCACACTCTATCTGCCATACTATTTCTACTAAACAATGCTATATTTTAAATATTAATAAATATTTTTTAACTGTAAGGGTACAGAGATGGGACATAAGATGGAGTAAGCAATGGACAGTAGCATTTGTCCTGGAATATTTCATGGGAGAGTATGCATTAAGGCAGGATTTTGATGATGGAGTGGTTATCACGAAGGTAGGATATCCTTTCGTCAGACCCATGTACCCTGATTCTTTAGATTAGAAAATGGAACGACGGTAGTTACGCAGGATGTCAGGCTAGACCCCATGACTCGTGTGTAAGAAATGGAGGCCACATCAACTGGAATGAAGGCTAAGTCATTCCAGAGGCTTGAGTATTTTAGGATTAGGATGGCAAAGTGTCCCAATTCCTCTAAATCACAGCAATTATAGGGATAATGGGATTTGAAGGTCTGCCGTGTACCACATTGAATATTACCATGCTATCAGATTGTCAGGGTCTTTTGACCCTCTGACTGCAAAAGGATTCTAAGCCCTGGAACATGCATGGAATGAAATTAATATTCCTTAATTCCAGTGCCTTCCCTCTGTTAATTATTCCTATTTATTCTGTATAAAGCTTTGCATGGGTTTGTTTGCATGTTGGCTCTTCCATTAGAGTGTAAGTTCCTTGAGGGACTGTCTCTCGCCTCTTTTTCTATTCCTAGGACTTATCACAGTCCTTGGCACATAGTAGGCACTTAGTAAATGTTTATTGATTGATTAAATGAGAGGTTATTATCTCACAACAACTCATTGGGGTAGGTGCCATTATTACCCCCATTTTTTACATTTGAGGAAACTGAGGTTTAAAGGTTTAAGTCACTTGCCCAAGGACACAAGGCTGAGGCTGGATTTGCATTTAGATCTTCCTAACTCTAGACACAATGTTCTATCTACTGCACCATCTAGCTGCCTCAACATTATGGTTAGGCATACCCAAGAAAGGATGCAGCTACTGCCGGCCCTGCAGCTCAGTGTCATTGCTCGACAACCCCTTTAGTGTATGATTTGCATAAAGACCTCTGCTAACTTCTCTTGTGCTGCACGCAACTCCTTTCAGGGACACAAATAAACATGGATATACAAAGAAAGCCACCCAGGCCATCAGACCCTCCTGCATGCGCTTCCCGAAAGAGCCTATCAACATAGCAAACTTGGCAGCCAGTGACCCAAGAAGGCTGGGCTAGCTCTGTTTTTATAGGTTGGCTTTAAGGAACCTCAGAGACAGAGAGAGGCTGGTGTCTTTGCCAGAACTGTTGGCGGCAGCAGCTGCCACTTCCTGCCCTCATACATTAAGTGTCCTTCCCTGGTTATGGTATATACCTATACTCAAGGCATAAAATCATTCATCTTAGCCAAGAGTGTTTCCCCTGTCATGATCCTTGATTTCTCTGAAACCAAATACGAACTCTGATTTCTAAATTTGTTTTGGCCCAGGTTTGCACTTTCATTTGTTAACTTTTTTTTTCTTCGTGGACTTTTATGTCTTTGTTTATTTTGTTCTTTTAGTGACTTTTTTCGTGCCTTTAAAGGAAAGGCAGAAACCTCAGCTCATCATTACATTCCTTTGCTGGCCGAGGGCCCCAGTTTCCTCACTCTGAAGGTGGATGATCCTTGGCTTTTAATTTGCCTGTGACAGGAGATAATTGTCACTTCAGCTGCCACCCCCCAAAATAAAGCAGGGTGGTGCTTCCCAACACAAAACAGAGCTATTGCCACCAGCCTCCCACGGGGGGAACTTCCAGCCAGCGAGGGAACAACTCTGGTCCCATCTTCCCCACCCTGTGCCTTTTCTGTTTTACAAAACATGCAATTAGTGTTTTCTTGAAGGGTTCAAGATAGAGAGGTTAAGAAACTCCAGGGAGACTCATTCCTAATTTTCTCTAGCATTTTTTTGTGATGGGATCCTGTGAAATTACAGCCTTGACTTGAGAGATGCTAAATTGCTTGGCCTGATTTAATCCTGATGCAGCTGCCTACTCTACATTTTAGGACTGCTCTATTTTCTGACTTAAAACAGACAAAAAAATTACCAGCATTTATAAAGGGCTTTGACACTTACAAAGCACTTTATAAATATTATCTCATTTTATCTTCATAACAACTCTCAGGTTGTCATTATTTCCATATTATGGATAAGGAAACTGAGGCAAGTTAAGTGACTTGTCCAATGTCACACAACTTAATGAATAGCTGAGACTGTATTTGAATTCAAGTCTTCCTGACTCCAGGTCTAGTAGTCTATCCATTAAATCACTATAGAGAATGACAAGGTGGTCAAAGTCAAGCATAGTATCATCAGAAAGGACATTGGTCTGTCAATCAGGAGTCTGGGTCCTAGACCCATTAAGTTCTCTGGCTTTTAGTTTCCTTATCTGTAATGTGAGGGAACTGGTCTAGAACAAGGGTTGGCAAATGGTGGCCTATGGGCCAAATCTGGCCTGCTGCCTGTTTTTTGTGCAATCTAGAAACCAAAAATGTTTTTTTACATTTTTAAATAAAGTTTTATTGTATTTTAAAATGTAAAAAAAAAACCCAAAACATTCTTACCTCTCTGATCATACAAAAACAGATAGGCTAAATTTGGCCTTCAAGCATACTTTGCTGACCTCTAGACTAAAGGATCTCTGAGATTTTATTCAGCATTATGACCCTAAGAGCTATGATTTTCTTTTCATGGAACCCTAAAATTTCAAGGGACCTTAGGAGTCTTCTAGTACCTTAGTACCCAAACAACTTGGAACCGCTCAGGGACTCACCAGAAATTCTGGCAGCAACTCCCCACATAAACCTTCATGTTGTGAAGACTTCTGGAAGCTAAGATCTCATGCTCAGATATTAGTTTAAAAAAATTATGACATCTCCCAGGGACTATATATTTTAAACTCTGGATCAGAAATAGGAAAATAGAAAGGCAGGAACCGGGAAGGAGAAGAGCCTAAGCTAGCTCAGAGAAATAAATTTGTGAAGTCCTTGTGGTGGTGAATGTTGTAGACCAAGAGTTCTTAGCCTGGGGTCCAGTCTATAAATAAATTTCAAGGTGATCTATGAACTTGAATGAGGGAAAAAAAATACATCCTTATAACCTCTAACCAAAATTGAATATTTCCATCAGTTATTTTAAAACGTGTTTCTGAGAAAGGGTGCATAGACCTCACCAGATTGTCAAAGGAGTTCATGACACACAAAAGCTAAGAACCCCTTATGTAGAGGACGGAGGAGGAAGAAAACTGGATCTGGAGTCTGAAGACCTGAATGTAAATCACTTACTAGTCATATGACCTCAAGCAAATCGTTTCCCCTCTGGGCCTTAGTTTTTTTCATCTTTAAAATTTTATTTGCACATGTACATGCATGTATATCCATACACATGCATACATTATGTATACACACATACATGTGTGTGCATACATGTATGTGTGTATATGTGTGTGTGCATATATATAAAATTCACAAAGAAATATTACTTCAGTGTAGTTGAAAGGGGAGTGAAGCAAGATAGATCAGTATGTTTTTAGCAAAAGTTTTTTGACTTAAAATCCTAAATTTTAGCTATGGTTTCATGTGAACAACAGAAATACAGTACTCATGCTGGCCATTTTACCTCTTTGTATATTTTCTAGTGTGACCCTAGAAGTAGAGAAGGAGGAGCTTGTCATGGAATGGTTGAGCTCCACCATGGCTATTTTGAGTTGTGTGAGGGAAGTCTTTATCAATAAATGACCTAAACCAGCAAGCTAGGGAAGGGAGGCCTCAGCCCACAAGACACAGTGGAAAGCACAATATGCTTGAGTTTGATAGGGATGTTGAGTGAAGTAAGGTACCCAAAAAAGACTTGAGTCATCTTCTGAAGTTATAAATGGTTTAGGAGTGAATGTGTGGTTAGCAAAAGCAAGTGAGGGCCCCAAAGCAGTGTTTTTTGAACTCTAAATACAATGGCCCAGGGATTGCTTGGAGTACCTCCTGGCTGCAAAAAACCTCAGAATCATCTTTAAAACTTTTCTCTCCCTCTCCCTGCCCTCTCTCCACCCCCACCTTCACCCAGTCCCTGTGCAATCTGTTGCCTAGAATTGTCAATTATATTGTCATAGTAGCTTAGAAACTGCATGTGGCAAAGCAGCAACATTTCTTGGTTGCTAGAAGTCCTTCCTTCCTCCTTGTTGGGGGTATTCATGAATTTCCTCTTAGGTGTGGTGTCATTTTCTGAGCTCCTTATAGAACCTTGAATCTGCCTTTTCTCACCATGTCCATTCTGTCCTTATTACTGCTCCTGGGTACACTGATTTCCTCTGGCTCTCCAAAATTCACAAAATCCTTTTTCTGTTAAGAGCAGAGGTGGGGAATCTGTGACCTAGAGGCCTAGGTCCTTGGGTATGGCCTTTTGGCTGAGTCCAAGTTTTACAGAACAAATCATTTTATTAAAGGGATTTGTTCTGTGAAGTTTGGATTTGGTCAAAGGGCCACACTTGAGGACCTAGAGGACCACATGTGGCCTCAAGGCTGCAGTTTCCCCACCCCAGTCAAGAGGATGAGGGAACTAATGCTAGGGACAAGGTTTACCTGTGTACATTCTTTTACTTGTCCTCATAGAAGGAAAAGTAATAAAATCAAATATATTAAAACCCACAGTTCCTAAGAGATATAGCTAGCCCTTAACCAACCTAAAGGTCTTCCCCTAACCCAGGAGTTTCCAGGCATAGCGCAGTTGTTTGCAATTAGACCTTCTCATCACCCCTTCCAACTTGGGTTGGCACATATTCCCTACCTGCTTTTCTACTCATAACTTCTCAGAGAGGCAATGTTGAGTTTATGTATGAACTCAAGACCCAAGGCACTGAGCCCTCTACTGAGTTTTGTTAACTTACTATTCTTTTGCTCAATGGGACCTCAGATTCTGTCCACTGACTGGACAGAGTGGCTAGCTCTTTGACTGAGCAGTATAAGATACTACTAAGAACTCATTTTTTCTTCATCACTTGAGGCACAGACTCAAGAATAGGCCCAGGGAATCTAAAATTATTTTCACTTTAACTCCCAACCCTTAATGCAGGGTTGCTTGCTCATTTAGCACATTCACTTTTAACTTTTCCTTGCTGGAATCCTCTCAGAGCTCTCTCTCATGGGTGGCCATAGACTGAGCAAGGTTTCATCTATTTAAAGCTCATTTGACTAGACCTAAAAAACTCCAAATGCATTCTAACCATGACATCTTAGTTGTACTCCATTCCTGTTCATGAACCTCTTATTCCTGTATTTTAACATGATTCAAAAATCCAAATTCCATTCTCAGCTGCCATTTTCTTAACCAACTTGTTGACTTTCCAAAGCTGCTTTCCTTTTCTGAAGCCCTGCTTTTGATCAGCAACAGAGATGAAAACATTACCTGTGCTCCTAATGTTTAGACTATCTTGCTCAAGATTTCATAATCCTTAGTAATGCTAAAGTCTAGATTTCTTCTGGCAGTACCATTTGTGCTTATGTGAATCTCCAGAGGCAAGCAAAAAGTCATTTAGTTTGACAGCTCTTAAGAGAATTTTACCATGACATATGAATGCCCTGAGTAAACAGTAGAGATTCCTATCATCACTTACAAGTCACCAAATAGCTACCTTAATTCTCCCTCAGCAGAGTTACCAATCACCACTTATTTGTCCTTTCTTCTTTTATTAGTGAGTCACCCTATCAGTCAATAAGCATTTACTAAGCAGCTTTTATGTACCAGGCATTGTGCTAAGGACTGGGGATACAAAGAAGTAATCCCTGCCCCCAGTAAGCTTACATTCCTCTGGGGTCAGTTAATAAAATTTGCTAAGTACCTAATATATGCTAGGCATTATGCTAAGCACTGAGGATATAAAGAAACAGTCCCTGGCCCCCAGAAGCTCTCCTAATGGCATGTGCGGCTCCATACCTCCATTTCTTAGTGGCTAAGCCTCTCTCTGCTGGGCGCCATCTCCAGTCATCCTAATCTGTATCGAGCCACTGGACCTAGATGACTCTGGAGGAGAAAGTGAGGCTGGTGACTTTGCACAGCCCTGCCTTAATTAAATCCAATTCACTTGCATGTCATGACATCACCTCCCTGAAGAATGAATGAAGAACAAACAACTGCCTTCTTTCTCATTAGGACCTTCTTCTTCTGCTCCAATTTCCTTTCCTTTTTCTTATGTCCTTCACCTTCAGTGCTCCTTTTTCAGAAATCCTTCCTTCTTCCAATAATTTAATTCAATCAATATTGATTAAGTACCCTCTATGTTGCTAAGGCATACCAGGTACTTGGGCCATAGGACAAAATTGAAATAAAATTCGCTCTCAAGGCACTCACTAAGTCTCACTTAGAGGGGCAAAATATGCTGGGAAAAGTTTGGAGAAAAATTAATTTCCCTAAATGAACCCCAAAATATTTTTGGTGGAAAGTATAATAATCCTTATTCTCTGCCCTTCTCTCTACCTTTTTCTACTTCTGGACCTCGACATTTTCTCCCTCTGCAAAATGAGAGAACTGGATAGGTAGTCCCTTCTAGCTCCAATGATTAACCCAGGCAGAGGGGGTTGTGTAGCCAGGGAGAGTCCGAATTCCCAAATCTCAGACTCTGAGCATCATCTTTGCTAGGGTGGAACCTAGGAGAGAAGATGTCTAGGGTAGTAATTACTAGCAATAAAAATTATTATTGTTGTTATTATTATTATAGCTAGCATTTATATTGAGTTTTAAAGTTCTAGTAGTGCCTTCAATGACGTGATCTCATTTGATACTCAGGTTGTCTCTCGTGCTCGAGGCTGCATGCCTGCAGGGGCTGCTGTGATCCCTGATACCAGAGACAGGCTTGGTTTATTTTCTTGGGGGTGGTGCATTGACTCTTTCAGCTATAGTTCTCTTCTTTGGTAGCTGGGTGCTACAATGGATAGGGCACTGGACTTGGACTCAGGAAGACCTGAGTTAGAATATCTCTCTGCCTTAGAACTAGCTGTCTGATCCTAGGCAAATCACTTGACCTCTCACAGCCTCAGCATCCTTATCTGTAAAAAGGGTATAATGATAGTGCCTACTTCACAGGGTTGTTGTGAGAATCAAATGAGATAACATACATAAAGTGCTCTGCAAACCTTTGTGGATGCTTTGTTGTTGTTCAGTTGTTTCCCCGTTGTGTCCAACTTTTTTGTGATCCCATCATTTGGGTTTTGGGGGTGTGTGTGTGTGTGTGTGTGTGTGTGTGTGTGTGTGTGGCAAAGATACCGGAGTGGTCTGCCATTTCCTTCTCCAGCTAATTTGACAGATGAGGAAACTGAGGCAAACAGGGTTAAATGCCTTGCCCAGGGTCACACTAGCTAGGAAGTGTCTGAGGCTGGATTTGAATTCAGGAAGATGAGTCTTCTTTACTCCAGGCCTAGTGATCTATCCACTGTGCCACCTATCTGCCCTCTGTAAACTTTAAATGCTATCTATTATTGCTATTATTATATCAATATTTATAAAAATGTATGTTATTGTTGTTGGGGGGTTTTTTTATTGTTTTGATTACTATCCTTCACATCCAGCCTTTCTCTTTGAGCTTCAGAGTGAAAAGATCTTCAGCAGCATGAAAAGGAACTTCAGGGGGCATCACCTCCAACCTGTGCCTGAGCTCCTGCTTTAACTTAAATCTTTTAAAGAATCATAGATTTAGAGTTGAAGGGTTCTCAGTGTACAGATGAGAAAACTGAGACCCAGGGAAATTAAGTAACTGGCCCAAACTCTCAGAGTCGGGATTTGAACCCAGACCCTCTGAATCCAAAGCCAGTGCTCTTTCCATTGCACTGGTTTGAATTTCTCACTGTTGGCTATTGCTTTTCTTCCCCTTTAGCACCAGCCTTTCCCCTTCCACTCATGTCCTCCTCTTTCAGCTTCTCCTCAAGTATCTCCCAAAAAGCTTCCCATCCTTATATTTAATTACTGGCCTTCTTCATTACTCCCCAAACCTTCTACACCTCCTTCACAATTTTTTCTCCTCTTCCTCCTCTTCCTCCTCCTCATCCTTCTTCTTCTTCTTCTTCTTCTTCTTCTTCTTCTTCTTCTTCTTCTTCTTCTCCTCCTCCTCCTCCTCCTCCTCCTTCTCCTCTTCTTCCTCCTTCTCTTCCTTCCTCTTCTCCTTCTTTCTTCCTCTTCTTCCCTTTCTCCTTCTCCTTTTCCTCTTCCTCCTCCTCCTTCTTCTTCTGTTGCTGCTGCTGCTTCCTTCTTCTCCTTTTTCTTCTTCTCCCTCTCCTCTTCTTCCTCCCTCTCCTCCCCCTTCTCTTCCTCTTTCCTCTCTTCCTCCTTCTATCCTTTTCTCTCCTCCTTCTCCCCTTCTGCCCTCTACCTGCTTCTTTTCCTTCTCCTCCTCCTCTCTTCTTCCTCTCCAGTTCCTTTTCTTGCTCCTTCTCTCACACAGCCTTCTCCCGCTAAAGTTTGAAACAGAACAAGCAATCACAGATCAACGAGATCACAGATCCAAGTATCAAAGTATCATTTCATTTTGGCTTCCCGCCTCTGCTTGGCTCAGCTATTGAAGAAGGCTCTTTTATTTTCAGTGGCCAGAATGGTTCAAACTAAAATGAGAACCAGATTTCAGACAATCACCCAGGGAGCTCAGGGAAAATGTGGGTTTGGACGCCTGAATTTCGAGTGTAATTACCCTCCACTTGGGCTGCAGAGTCCTGTCCTTGGCAGCTCTGGGCTCTGAGCAGAATCCCAGTGAGCTGAAGTCTGTGAGTTCCACAAAGCAGGAGAAAGTTCTATCAGTCATGGAAGTGAGGGGTTCTAATTTGTACTGATTTGCAGTTGCAAGTTAAAGGGATCTTGTTTAAGATTAGAATAATTTGATCCTGATGGTGCTTCTAACAACAGACTCTATCCCTGTTCTTGAGTGTAGTTCTATCCATTTGCTTCCAGATTGGTGTAGCGACCTTCCTTCAGCTAATGAATTTTCTTTAAACAGTCCAATGCCCAGAGTAGCAGAGTATTTATTGCCTTTATTAAACCTGTGATCATGGGGAGAATAGAGTTGCCTGCTTGCCCAGCCTAGGACAATCAGGGCCCATGAATTTGTCTTCAACATCAATATCCATTTCTCCAGAGATCAAAGCCCAGCTCCTTATCTGTATCAGCCTCTGTGACATGTGGTGACTGATTTTCATTTTCCTCCCCTAGTATCCTACTGCGCTTTGCATGATTTATCACTTTAAGATTATAAACAGATCTGGGGCTTTTTACTTCAGCAAATTTGATGCCAAACTATTGGGCTTGGGTTGATTTAAAGTCTACATTTTGCCCTGGATCTGCCTGGAGATATTACATTGATAGAAAGGAAGCATCCCTGTGGTCTGTGAAATGGAAAGCAAGTCTCGATGCTTATGAAATAAAACTGCCTTTTTAAAAATGCTCTTTTCTTTTGCATTTGCTGCAACATTTTCCTTTCAGCTAGTGCTCTCAAACTTTTTGTGAAGAATTACTTTATACGTCCCCAATGCCTTGAGATCACTAAGGTAAATGCTGGTGGTGGGCCAGGGCCAGGGATGGGGGTAGAGTTGGGGAAGAGGCAGTAAGAGTGAATTTCCTGAGCTGAATTAGCATGAGTTGAGTTGAGAGAGCTAGCAGTGAAGTCCTTTATAAGATCAGCATCCTTTACCCAAAACTCACAAGCCTTAAAAATAAACTTCAGAGATAGGGCATTCTGTAGTAATTAGTTAGGTGATCGACCCGATGGGTTCTCTTACCTTAAATGAGCATCCTGGCTAAACTAATGTACTTTTGCTTCAGCTTTTCTCCCCACTTCCTTCATCACATTTGGAATATAAGTACCACCAGGACGTGTAGATAATCTCTTATTCGTCAAGCTAAAATGGAACTAAAATGAGGGTCTGTAGTATCCTTGGTTCACTCTTTTTATTATTGTGAGCATGACAGTGGGCTGACTCAAGTCACATATGCCATTAACACAACTTCACAGGAGGGAATTGCTGGGAAATCCTAACATTGATTCCTATTTTGGGATCACCCAAAAACACCAGTGGTAAGTCATATGGTTCATATACCCTAGAGATCAGACTCCCTGTGACAAGAGTCTATCTAATACTCAAAGGACAATAGCAGCAATGAAACAAGGGCTGGTGGCCTTGATTTCAAGTCTCTGGGTTGTTTCGATCCATTTAGAGAAGATTTCCTTGTTAGGGGATACTGACCATCAAGGGGCACTGTGGAAGGTTATCTACTCCAGGTCAGGTGGGGTGGAGCTGAATAGGCAAAAAATCTCTCTGGTTTAAAGGCAGCAGAAGCCAGCAGTCAGACTAAGGAATGTTGTGGATCTTTCATGACTGTTGCAAGTTCATCCCTACATAGCAGCTCTGATGCATGGATTCTGACCTCCGAATTTGATACTATTTTGTGCCTTATGTCGCACATTGTCTCAGCATTTTGTGTGATTCTACAAGCATTCATTCCATTCCATTTGTCAAAAATTTACTAAGTTCTTTATTCTGGCCCTGCTGCAGGCTGGTCTTAAGTGCTCTGTCTGGAGGGGGTAAGACTGAGTCAATGAAATCTAGAGAAAACAACCGCAGCGACTTTCTTGGACAGTAAGAGAAATTATACAAAAACTTAACAAGGACATACATTGTCAGGCACAGCTCTCCAGATTTTTTGTTTTGTGGGGATATACCTAAATTGGTAGCAGTGCTAGCACATACAGAAAGGAGAAGTCCATCAGATGAGAAGAGATTCCATTCTTTTTCCTATACTGATTTATATGGGAATCATCAGGTCACCAAATGAGAGCCTTCTTCTCTTAAGCCAATCAGCTAAAAAGAACATTGGTGCTACTTATATACTCCTTCTGTGTCTCTATGACTAAGGGCTATGAATGAACCTAAAATCACTAGACCTAGTCAAGCACTCAGGGCCCAAGGCCTGGTCAGAACATGAAGTTCCTATAACAATCTACTATGTGCTAATATCCTTTATTTGTACCCTATTTCCTGGCTTTATAATAACTGCTCCAGCCTACCTAGTCACGCTATTGACCTGCCTATAGTTCTTAACCCTTTGTTACCTGGACCATAGAACTCAACACTGTATAGTCCTTATTCTTTTTTTTTTTTGGCTAGGCAATGGGGTTAAGTGACTTGCCCAGGGTCACACAGCTAGTAAGTGTTATGTGTCTGAGGCCAGATTTGAACTCAGGTCCTCCTGAATCCAGGGCTGATGCTCTATCCACTGAGCCACCTAGCTGCCCCAACACTGTATAGTCCTAATGATGGAGATGGGATCTGAAACCCTAAAAGGAAAAGACTGTGTCTTTGGGATCTGGACCCCAAAAAGGGAAAGCCCTGGACTTTCCCACATGGTCAAGTCTCTGGCATTCGCCTGAGGCTATAATCTTCTCAACTAGCCTTTCACTGTGGCCTCTCATCAATCTTCCAATTCTGTTACCTCTAACACAGCCCAGCCTTTCATTGTCTGTCATCTCCCCTGCCACTTCCCACCCTTAATCCTATCTAGACTCCATTCTCCCTTGGCTACTGGTTCAGGTCCCAGGTGTTCTTTGTTACCTCCCAGTCACCCCAGACTACTTAGTCTCTCCTAGATCCCTCCCACAGTCTTTCTGTATATAGGATCCATCTTGGCCACCATTAAGGTGTTCAGATTCTTCAAATCTGGCCAGTGGTTCAGATTCAATCTGGCCCATTTGCATTAGCAACACAAATGTTTGGATTCCTTAAGAATCTCTCCAATATGGCAATTTGTTAGAATCATGTCTGCCCTCTACAAGTGTTTTAATAAACCTTGTCTTTGGCTGAAAGAAGGCTTGGGTAGAATTCATTTAGCCAGGACCCAGATGTTGCTACTTCAGGGTCCCAGCACCCCTAAATTTGATGCTCAGGACTATTGGCTATGGTTTGGGAGTGATAGGAATGGCAACAGCATCTCCCTCTCCAGATTTTCAGGTCAGCGTGTGTTATCTATCGAATCCATCCCCACTGTCCTCATCCAGACCCTTATGCCTTTTGCCAGGATTAGTTCAATTGCCTTGACAGTGGTCTCCTCATTTTCAGCTTCACTTCCATTCTAATTAATTCTGAACATTGCAGCGAGATTAAATTTCTTAATGCATAATTCATAAAGTAAGCCTGTTAATTTGTCATTCAGACCCACAACAAACTATTTTCAACATACTTTACCAGTTTTATCTTGTGCCACTCTCTTTGGTCCAGTCAAATTGGATGGAATATGCCCTGTTTTTCTGCCTTTATATCTTTGATCACACTATCCCCTAAATCAGTACTGACCTCTTACCCATTTTCATTTATTGAAATTCTTCCCAGTCTCCAAGGACAAATTTCTATTTCCTCCATGAGGTTTCCCCAGAATTATTACCCTCCCCATGTGGGAAAAATGATCTCTCTTCAGATCTCCAACAGTTTATACTTTTCCTATACAGTCATTATGATCTCTTTTATCTTAAGTTTAACCTGCTGGTGGTGCTGCTGCTGGTCACTGCCTAAATCATACATTTACAAGGGGGTGCTCTGCTCAAAGGAGTATAAATTTCTTGAAATAGAGCTCTGTTAAACCGGGCTTTGATAAAGCCTATTGGGATTCAAATGAAGCTACTTGACTATGCTTTAAACCCAAATAACTCTGGCTATCACTGATTGGCCAATAGTGGGCTCCAACTCGTCATTGTTTGGTTTTTGTTGGCTCAGAGTGAGTGTAAATAGCAATTGTTTCAGTTAGGGCCAGAAACCCTGAGGGTCTTCCCTTCCCAGATTGATTGTTTTTTTAAGTAGGTAAAAGAGGCCATTTTGGGGTCTCATTTCTTACCTAGCCTCAATAGCTAAAAGGGTGTTGCCTCAGACAAACTGAGACCTGGGAAAGACCTTAGTTTAAAAAGTTAAAAAGGTCTCCCATTGTACCTGAGATCATCTCCAATCATCCTGATCTATATCTTGCCACTGGACCCAGAGGGCGCTAGAGGAGAGAGTGAGGCTGGTGACTTTGCACAGCCCTGCCTCACTTAAATCCAATTCACTTACAAGTCAAGACATTACCTTCCTGATGTCATCCATCCTTTCCCAGGATGAAGCACTAACAACCCTTATCCTAGTCAACAAAATTGAGCAGAGGCTGGTTACCTAGGGATCTAGTGTAGACTGACTCAACCAGAGTCAACTCTCAGGTCTTCATCTTTGACAAACCCCACTTCTTTTCTGAACTTGCTATGTATCATGGAGTTCCAACTGAGTGGTTTTGACATGACCAAGTATGCTCCCTACATTGATAGACAGACATGCTCTTATATTTTGTGTGCTAATTTACTCTTGAAAAATAATAATATAATATGTAACATTCATATGGTGTTTTAAGTATTAAAAAACCCTTTACAAATATTATTTTATCCTCACAATAATCAGGGAAGCTAGGTGCTATTACTATCATCTCAAATTTGAAAATGAAAAAACTGAGGCAGTTAGAGGTTAAGTGACTGGTCCAGGGTCACACAGTTAATAAGTGTCTGAGTCACTTAAGACTCACTTTTGAGAAAGTTACTATTGGTATGATGACTCTACAGATACTATTTGTAAGCCCTCCTTTATAAGTTAGTTGATGGGGCAGCTAGGTGGTACAGTGGATAGAGCTCTGGCCTTGGAGTCAGGAGGAGCCGAGTTCAAATCTAACCTCAGACACTTGATATTTACTAGCTGTGTGATCCTGGGCAAGTCACTTAACCTGATTGCCTCACTAAAAAGCAAAAATAAATAAATAAGTTAGCTGACAGTTTCATGAGTTACTGTGGTCAAAAATAATGATCATCTGGTGGTCAGCCTTCCAGTAATGAGAAGCCTTGTGAAACTCTGTTTTGAGGAAATAATAAAACTATTTCTTTTTGTAAGATTCCACAATTCAGAATTTTACCAGTTTAGACAGCCATTGCTGCCAATTAATAATAAGTGTTTTTGTTCAGTTGTTTCAATTGTATCTGTCTCTTCATAACCTCATTTGGGGTTCTCTTGTAAGAGATACTAGAATGGCTTGCCATTTTATTCTCCAGCTCATTTAATAGATGAGGAAACTGAGGCAAACAGGGTTAAGTAACTTTCCCAGGGTCACACAATTAGTAAGTGTCTGTGTCCGGATTTGGACTCCAAGTCTGATACTCATGGTACCAAAAGTACTAGGACAAGATTCAGTCAGTTATTGTGCTAGACCAATTTAAGGGGAAAGTGTGGTCCATTGGGCCAACATGCCAAATATGTTTCTTTCTTTGACCCAACTCTTTTTTTCCCCAGACACAAAGACTTGGTTTTATTTATAGGATTCAACACTTGAGCTTCTCTCTCTTTTTTTTTTAATCAATCTGGGACTTCCAGGTACCATTGATCGCTATCATTAGGTGGGAGACTTGTAACTGCAAGCTAACACTGCTAGACTTTGAAATCAATTTAGACCTGTCATACTTCTGCCCCTAATCTTCATCAAAATGGTCACATCCTGCACCACAGAATCTGACCTACATATTTAAAGTTCTAAATCACCCATCCCAAACTAAATTTATAGAACTTACCTAAGTCAAAAGGTCTAACAAACTTGCAGGGCTGAGATATACTTTTCTTGTCATACTTCCATTCCAAAATGCCTACCAAAAATAAAAATTATAAAAGGACTCTAAAATATTCACATACAGATGAGGCAATGGCTCATTCAGTCACTTATTGTATTCTCCTATTTAATCTAGATTGCCACAATCAGGCAGAGAGAAATCACGAGGAAATTTTTTCTTGCATCTTAGTGGAAACCTTAAAAGTGACCCAGCTCTTAAGCAGTGTACATCTATGGGTGAGATAATTCTTAGGATTGTATCAAAATGGCTGAATGTCCCACCATTTTCTTCATGGTGCTGGAAAAAAGAGTTGAGGGACCAGGTTACATTTGGTTACCAGTCTATCTAGTCAGCCACTGTAGCCTTGCTACTCAAAGCATGTTGGGTAATGAGGGAGCTCAAGGTAGGCATCAGTTCACGGAGGTTTGTTTTTTTTAACTTTTTTTCGGGTTCCTAGTAACCTAGACCATGACAACTGAAATTGCTTTATCTTTGGTGCATAATTTCTGTTTTAGAGAAGTTTGAGAGGTCATAAGGAGCAGATAAAATGTCTAGTCCTCCATTTGTTGGTCACATGACCCAAAAGTCCAATAAGCTTCTCAAAGTTTCTTTACCTAAAGTCTGTGACCTTTAAAATTTTTTTTTGATAAATACACCTCAATACTGGTTTCCTTCATAATCCTATGTATTTTATGCATTCAAAAACATTATTCTGAGAAGGGGTTGATGGACTTCCCCAGACTTTCAAAGGGGTTTGTGATGCCAAAATAAAAAAAGAGATTAAGAACCCCTGGACTTGAAAAATGGAAGACCTTCAAACTATGGAACAAATCCTTTAGGAACATTCATGAGAAAATAAGGGGAATATAATGGTGAGAAAGCATGGAGACAAACAAATATTGCATTTTTTTCTTTCTATGGCTTGTTATTTCAGCATGAACCCTAGTTAGTGATCAGATATTCTGTTCTTATACCTCTCATGTTTGAATTGGCTCCCTCTCTAAGGAGTTTACATCTCCTTATAGACATGGAGACCAAAAGTGTACCAATGAAAGCAATGGTATACCAAAAGTGCACAAAACTTAGAGCTGGAAGACCTATGCTCCAGATAATTACCAGTGATGTGTTCCTGTGCAGGTTCTTCAGCCTCTCTGAGACTCAATTTTTCATTTGTAGAATGGAGATAGCAATCTTTTTGCCATTTACTTCGCAGAGTTATTGTTTCATGGAGGTGTTGTGAGGAAAATGTTTTATAATCCTCATACGAGTTATAATTACACCAAAATCTCTTCTGCCACATTTCTGGGACGTTATCTGCGCCAAGGTGGTGTCTTCTGTGCACCCAGCACAACTGCCTTGAATTCAGGAGAAGGGGGACGTGAGGCCACCCATTGTGGCAGCCTATTTAAAAAAAATTAAATTAAAATTTTTGATTCCTCATCATCTTTATTTCTTTATGTAAATAGTATTTTTCCCAGTTATATGTAAAGATAGTTTTCAACATTCATTTTTGTAAGATTTTGAGTTCCAAATCTTTTTTCCTTCCCTCCTTTCCCTCCTCCCTTCTCAAGACAGCAAGCAATCTGATGTAGGTTATACATGTACAATCATGTTAAACATATTTCCACATTAGTCATGTTGTGAAAGAAAAATTAGAGCAAAAGGGAAAAACTACGAGAAAGAAAAAAACAAGTGAAAATAATATGCTTCACTCTGCAGACTCCATAGTTCTTTCTCTGGGTTTGGTTAACATTTCTACCATAAGTCTTTTGGAGTTATCTTAGATTCTTGCATTGCTGAGAAAGAGCTAAGTCTATCACAGTTGATCATTGCACAATGTTGCAGTTACTGTGTAAAATGTTCTCCTGGTTCTGCTCACTTTACTCAGAATCAGTTCATGTAAGTCTTTCCAGGTTTTTCTGAAATCTGCCTGCTCATCATTTCATACAGCAAAATAATATTCCATTACATTCATGTACTAAACTTGTTCAGCCATTCTCCATTGATGTGCATCCTGTCAATTTCCAATTCTTTGCCACCGCAAAAGCAGCTGCTATAAATATTTTTGTATATGTGAGTCCTTTTCCTTTTTTACGATCTCCTTGAGGTACAGACCCAGTAGTGGTATTGATGGATCAAAGAGTATGCACACTTTGATCGCCCATTGGGCATAGTTTCAAATTTCTCTCCAGAAGAGTTGGATCGGTTCACAACTCTACCAACAATGCATTAGTGTCCCAATTTTTCATATCTTCTCCAACATTTATCATTTTCCTTTTTTGTTATAATAGACAATCAGGTGTGAGGTGTTACTTCAGAGTTGTTTTGATTTGAATTTCTCCAATCAATAGTGTTTTAGAGTATTTTTTTCATATGACTTCAGAGGGCTTTAATTTCTTCATCTGAAACCTGCCTGTTCATATCTTTTGACCATTTGTCAATTGTGGAATGACTTGTATTCTTAGAAATTTGATTTAGTTTTCTATATATTTTAGAAATGAGGCCCTTATCAGAGACATTGGCTGTAAAAATTGTTTCCCAGCTTTCTGCTTTCCTATGAATCTTGTTTGTATTGGTTTTGCTTGTGCAAAACCTTTTTAATTCATTGTAATCAAAATTTTACATTTTATATTTCATAATGCTTTCAGTCTCTTGTTTGGTCATAAATTCTTCCCTCTTCCATAAATCTGACAGGTAAACTATTCCTTGCTCTCCTAATTTGCTTATGGTATCATCCTTTATGTCTAAATCATGTACCCATTTTGACTTTATCTTCATGTAGGGTGTGAAATGTTGGTCTATGCCTAACTTCATGACAACCTATCATTAGATAGGTGAATGAGGCTAGCTCTACCTATGTAAAAAGCCTTAAGGCCAGAAACTAGATCTGTAACTAGCACAGAGTGAACAGTGCTTGGTCTTGAGTGACAGTTCCAAGGGGGGCAGGGCAGACTTCTTCTCTATCCCACTGTTGCAATGATTCCTCCTTGTTGGAACTATGGTCTTTGCACTTCACCTTGTGGTCCTCAGAGGCACCACTGGGAGAGGGTTGCCCCCAAACAACACAACTGTTCCTATGGTAGGATTCTTCTCAGTGCTGCCAACTCTTTTACACTGTCCTCTCTGCTGGTCCGGCACCATGCCCTCTGCCCAGAATTGAATTTGCCCTAGTTGAAGTTTCAGATAGTCATGGTTCTGTCAGATGCTATCAATTAACTGAGAGCAAAAATTCGATTTCTGTAGGCTCTTTATAATTGGTCCAAATATTTTATCTTGACCTGTGTTGTATTGTGTTTTTGTCTTGCTTTGTATCAGGCCTGGTAAGTGCATAATAAATGCTAGTGAACTTGACCTGAATTTTTGAATGCTGATTCTCACTCTGATATTTTTCTCGGCTCTCCTGTCCCTGTCCTTTTCCCGTGCTATTCCACTGCTGCTTTGGACCCACTTCTTTAGTTACATGGGCACATCCCTTCGTCTTTGGCCCTTTCAGACTTTCTGCTGACCTCTTAAATACAGATGAACCCTAAACTTCTGCCCTTTCTAGGGTGTCATGCACCGACACACTCAAACTGGAAGGCTCTGGGCTACCCCCACTCTTAAGTTATGCCCCAATAGGCCTAAATCAACGGGCCAAGATATATCAAATTGACATGGGGCAAATCTGCCGCTGTTTAGTCTGAAAGCAGCTGGGGAAGAGGCAACCACAGAACACAGGGAGCAAAGTTGAGAACAGGTCAAGGCTTATGCCAAAAAAAAAAAAAGCCCACCCCTAGAAAAAGGCCCTGATTTCAGCAGACATAACGAAATGAGGGCAAAGTAGCCCATCCACATGCATATCCTTCCCTTCCATAGAACCCCAGAGACACCCATTTCCTCTCCTCCCAGGTTGGCCAGCCTCAGGAACAGGGTGCTTCCCACTGAGCATTCCATCCATCCTTCAGGGATAGCCTAAGTTACTCATGAGCATTTCCTGGCCTCCTCTCTAACCACATCGAAGGTCCCTTCCAGGCCTAATTCTTATGATCCATAGGTGCCGCTGAGAGTTCTCTGAAAACAAACAAACACACAAACAAAAATCCATCCAAAGAGCTTGTTTGGGACAATGATTCAGCAAGATGGCTTTTGGAAGAAGGCACTTCAAGGCTCCCACTTAGAGGGCAACAGTCCACAGTTGAGGAAGTGAGACATCTCTCTGCTTTCCAGTCCTTGAGCCAGGAGGATGTGAGATATAGCATTCTCACTCCTCTGCTGCTCAAAGACTTCAAACTCACCTTTCCTAACTATGTCAAAAACTTTTCTGAATCGTTCAAGTCCTAATCTGCTCTCTGACTTCCTCTCCCCAGGGTATTCTGAGTGACTTCCTTTCCCAGTGGTCTTCTAAGTCACAACAAATGGACAGCACAACTTCACCTACAGTATTTCAAACAGCTGAGGAGGAATCAAAATCAGTTTCTGCCCTGAGTCTTCATTAGAAGGGAGAAAAGCCTCTAGCATTCTCTTTCTGATCTGTATAGTCCAAGGGTTCCCAACCTTTGTGTATGTCACGGACCCCTCTAGTGGTCTAGGGAAGCCTATAGACCTCTTTTCAGAATAGTGCTTTGAAATGCATAATGTAAAATACCTAGAATTAGAAAGAAAAGCAATTATATTGAAATACAGTTATTTAAATATTTTTAAAAGCCCAAGTTTACAGACTCTAGGTTAAGAACCTCTGCTATTGTATATTCCATTTTCCTGCAATCATTCTATGGTTCTTTTTTCTTCTACTGTTCTACTCCTTGAGGAGCTTTTTTCTCCAAATAAAGTCTCCTTCTGGATTCTCAGCATATCAAAAGGCAGGCAAGAATCTGTGTATGTCCACAATACATTGTCTGCAAAAGCTGCAAATTGCCATCCAAAGAATTCCAAAACTCCTACAGAACTCACTCCCTGAAAGGGGAGGGCAAAGACCAGGCTCTTTCAAACTATCAGAGCCAAACTTTGGCAGTCTGTGCTTCCTTCCAGGATTCTCTCAAGACCCTGGATTCTGGAAAGTTTCAGGAGGCACGTGAAGCTCCTTAGCATTGTGTTTCTTAGACTTCCTATGACCTGTGGGGAAGAAGCAAAGCCTGCCATGTTTCCAAGACCCAAGTGGTTGAAATTCCCCATAGCACGGGAAGGGCAGAAATATATTTTTGAAAGTCAGAAGAAAAAAAAAGTCCAGGGCTCATGTTGCTAACAACAGGACTACACTAGGTAACAAGAAAGACCATGCCTGTTGCCAGTACTGAGGCAGGAAATATTTCATTTTTCTTTAACTAATCTCTTTGTTTACATTATTTCCTTTTCTCTGTGGGACTGGCCCAGAAGCTGCCTGTTTTTGTGAGTTCCTTGGCCAGTGTGGATTAGGTCTTCTGATTTCCAGTCCTCTTAGCCCAATGAGACAAAGCTATTGTTTATTAGTTGAATGAGTCAGACCCCATACTTTGGCACAAAGAACAAAGCAGGAGAAGTTAACAATATGTATCTACCTTACAAGGCTGAGTGAAGTCCTTGCTCATGAGTATGCTCAAGACTTCAATTTCTATTCCAGTCAATTCAGCAAACGTTTATCAGGTACCTACTATATATCCAAGGCTTTGCAATTTGTTTTGGGAATATAAAGGACAACAGCAATAACAATAAAAACATTAAAAAACAATCCCTTGGCAGAGTTGTAACTAGGGTAAGATGATGAAGCTTTGTTCCGGAGCAATGAAATTTATTGGGCCGATGCCTTACACAAAAAAGGTCACTGGAAGTCATCTAGTCCAATACCCTCATTTTACAAACAAGGAAATTAAAGTCTAGAAAAAACTAGTGACTTCCCTAAGGTCACATAGGTTAGATAATGAATAGCAAAAGTGAGATTTGAACTCAGATCTCAGGTTGCCTAAATCAAGCATTCTTTTCATTGCATCGCATTGACTTATTCCTCCGAGAAACAGAGAAGGCAGGAAATGGTAGGAGAGAGAGAATGGCCATCAGCCCCAATCAGATCCTGCTTCCTAATCTCAGAATGACCTTCTCCAATTTCAAGTGGTTCCTTGGCCTTTCATGTCCAAGTATTGTAAAACCGGAGGGCAGGGTTTATTTATCTTACTTTCAATCTCCAGCATTTCCAATAGTGCCTGGCACATAGTAGGAGCTTAATAAATGCTTCTTGACTTCACTTGATTCTTTGCAACATCACCTCTCCATTAGTAGTGGTAAAATTATTTGAAATTAGTAAAAGTAGTAAGTTATCTCCCCTGAGTCTTTTCACTATGGCTCATCAACTTCAGATCTGTTCCTTTCCTCTCCCTACCAAAGCAAACAGAGGAGAGGGTATCAGGGTGAAGAGAGTAATAACTCACTTCTTGGTACAGAGGATACAGAGCTGGTCTCAGAATTGGGAAGACCTGGGTTCCAGTCCTGCCTCTGATATCTACCAGCTGTGTGACGCTGGGCACATCTTGTAACCTCTCAGTGTCCCCAGACTAAAAGTTTCAAAACAGTTACTTGTCTGTGTGCATCTGCCTTCATGGGGAGGTTTGCTTACTGCCGTTTCTCTGCACCACTGAATTCATAAGCCTAAATAAATAAATTGCCACCCCTCGTAGTTTACATATATATGTGTGTGTGTGTGTGTGTGTGTGTGTGTGTGTGTGTGTGTGTGTGCTTTAATGTTTCTAAAACAATTTGCAGTTTCCAAAAGCTTAAGATCTACAGAGCTAATATTACAAGGGTCTACCTATAAGTATGCTTCATGGTGTTCGGACATGAAGAGCCAAAAGACCACTTGGAATCAGAGAAGGTTATTCTTATATTAGAAACATAGGTTTGGGGTGGGGAGCCTGCAGCCTCGAGGCCACATGTGCCCCTTTAGGTCCTCGAGTGTGGAGTGTGGCCCTTTGACTGAATCCAAACTTCACAGAACAAATCCTTTTTTTTTTTTTGCTTTTCAGTGAGGCAATTGGGGTAAAGTGACTTGCCCAGGGTCACACAGCTAGTGAGTATTACATGTCCAAGGCTGGATTTGAACTCAGGTCCTTCTGACTCCAGGTCCAGTACTCTATCCACTGTGCCACCTAGCTGCCCCAACAAATCCCCTTAATAAAAGGATTTGTTCTATAAAACTTGGACTCAGTCAAAAGGCCACACCCAAGGACCTAGAAGGCCACAAGTGGCCTCAAGGCTACAGGTTCCCCACCCCTGCATGGCTATACCATTTCCCTTTTAACTTTCACAACAACTCTGAGAAGTGGGTACTACAAATATTAACAATCCCATTAAGAAAGCAATGAAACCAAGGCTCAAGATCTTGAAGTGATGTTCCCTTGGCCATGTAGCTAATAAATAAGATGATAGAAACAAAAGGGACCCAAAATGTGGCCTTCTCCAACCCCCGTTGTTTTATAGACCATAAAGCTCAAGCCCAGAGAGGCAGAGCAACTCCCCAGAGGTCACACATAAGTGGCTGAGCCAAATTTCCAATTCAGGTCATATTATTCCAAGTCTCACACTCCTTTCCCACTGTAGCGCCTCCTAGATGTTTCAGAGAATTCAAACTTGGGTCTTGCTGACTGCTACTCCCGCCTCTGATGATTATTACCTACGCCACCTTGGGCAAGTCACTTACCTTTCCTAAGCCTCAATTGCATCTTCTGTTTAAAAAAATAAAAATAAAAAAGCAGGCTTATATTAGATGGTCTACCTGGCCTTTTCGAGTTCTAGATCTATCACCTCTAACCACTACATCATGTTTCCAGTGCTACTATTGCTGCTAGTAGATCCTTAGCACATGCCTCTAATGAGGCATGTAATCCATTTTCAAGCCTGTGGAGAAGGCCCATTTTATGCAGACGTTTCTCTTAAAAGCATCAGACTACACTTCTGTTCCTTCTGCCTCTCCAGAAATAAAGCTGTATTTTGAAAGACCCTTCAAAAGGACTCATTATCTCAGAGGCTACTAACTATATAGTCTGCACCACACTCAATAAAGGCATCATATAACTGTCTTTGAAATTAACAGCCAACCCTTGAGCTTTTCAAGTTATTAAAGACGTTTGCCTCGCAGAGAGACTGTAAACTTGGCCTACCAGTTATTAGTCAGGGGAATAGAATCCCACTAAATCTCTCAGGGTGTTTCTAACAAAAAGTTTCTTGTGACCCAAATGCCGGGTTTTCTTTCTTGTCTGTTCATTCTAATTCCACTCCAATTACTCTTGAGCAAGGAGTTTCATTCCTGTCAACTCATGTTATTTATCGAAGCCTGTTGAGGGGATTGGGGTTGAAGCTGTTATACCAAGTGGTTTGTGGTTCATTAAAAAAAAAAGTCTGAAGACAATCACCTATTGTGATTTTCATGGACCCCATTCCAGCTGGCCTGTACCTTTTGGGACCTAGACAGCTTTCCTTATTCATCAGGTTTGTTCTTCAGGAGAAGAATGGCAGATTGGAAAGGTGTTTCTTTCCCTGAAATTGTTGTAATGGAAAGCTTGGGTCTGTCTGGTCAGACAGAGCTCTTGGCAATGAGCGCTGGAAGGGATTAGATTCCCCGGAAGGTATCATGAGACACTGCAGTGGTTGAGAAGGCAGTGATTGACTGATAAGCTGAGGGAGAAATTGAAATCAACAGGAAGCCAGTTAGCTAAGGAACCTCCCACTCCAGGGAAGGGGAAGATTTCATGAAACCAGAGAAAACTGAGACTAGAAATAGCTTTAGAGGTCATCTAGTCTTGGTAGAAGCCTCTAAGAAGGACTTGAGAATGAGGATCATAGAATCATAGATTCAGAGCAAAAAGGGACTTTAGATTTAATTTTGCAGATGGAGAAACTGAGGCACAGGGAGGTAGTAAAGTGACTTGTCCAAAGTCACACAGCAAATATGCAACAGGGCCAGGATTTGAACCCAGGCTTTTTAATTCCGTATTTAGATATTTTCCCATGATCTGATTTTATTGCAAAACCATTAAAGGAAAGAGGCAGTTTGATGAATGTGTTTGGCTGGCTAATTTATAGTGGTGCACCAGAAGACAGAGAAAGCCCAGTACCCAAATGACTGTGTAAATTCTGGGCTGGTGTAGGGGGAGTGCTGATTGTTCATAGACAGGAAACACAGTCATGAGAGCATGCACTGGGGGTCCAGGTCTCAATGTCAGGCTTCCCAGGATTTCCAATTTAGTTTCCTCATTCATAACATTGGGATGATAACATCAGCAGTACTTACTTCAAAGAATTGTTGCTAAGGACCAAGTGAGATAATATATATAAAGTGCTTTTTAATGTTAAAGCACAAATATCGGTTATTATCATTATTATCTTGTTCTTACCTTGTTTGGTGGAGTTCAGGCATAGGTGAATAAAATCATTCCTTTTGTATTATTTACAATATATATATAACTACTTTACATTAGTATTATGATTTATTTCATTGTTCTTACCTTTTTGAATAGAGTTTAGATAGAAGCAATGTGAGGACAAGACAATGTCTCCTGTTAGTTTTTTTGTGAGGTGGTTAAAGGAACTGAGTGTTGGACTTGGAGTCAGAAAGACCAGAGTTCAAATCTTTCTTCAGGCACTTATTAGCTCTGTGACCCTGGGCAAGTAACTCAACTCTTCCAAACTCCGTTTCCTCACCTGTAAGACGTAAGAAGACAAGAATAGCACCTACCTCCCAGGGCTGTTAGGAGGATCGAACAAGATAACATATGTAAAGAATGTTGTGAACTTTGAAAAGCCACGTCAGTGTTAGCTACCGTTACTTGAGGTTCTGTGGATTATCTTGTAGGTGGATAAAATTAATGCTTTTTGAAACTGAATACAAGTACTGGGATGTAAGGTTCTATTACATAGGTTCCCTGTCAACATCATTGGGGACAGCTCCAGTAGCAGAGAAGGCAGCAGGCATAGTTTTAATTCCTTCTACTATGTCTCTATACAAATTATCCCAAAATTATCCCTTAGAATTGCTTTACATTTTAGTAGCTTATATAGCTTATATAACTGGCCAAAAGCAAATAAGCAACTAAGGAACCAAAAACTAGTGAAATCTGTTACCAATTGTGTTGTTATGATATGGTATAGCCCATAATGAAAGTGTTCATGTCTTCAATCCATTTCATGCCCATTCATGGTTGGTCCAGTTTCCAGGTCTGACCCACCAGTACTACAGAATTTCCAGCAGCTGGGATATTGGTATTTCTGATTTCCTCTGAAGTCACCATGCCTTCTTATAGTACCAGAAGAGAAAGCAGGGCCACTCACTCTACTGGCCTCCACGTTAAGTTCAAAACCATGATGGTTTTTAATAAGAACAATCTGCAACTCTATTACTTCATTTACTGGTAGATTCATGGGAATGATTTCATCATGGACATTGGTTGGCACTTCAGGATTCCTAAAAGACCTTCATTCACAGCTACCGCAGTCAACTCAGGACTTAGTGAGACCCCACTGTGTATCACCCTGGCTAGCATTTCCTGACTTGGCTCTTGACCTCACCTCTCTTGGCATAGATGATGAGTAGGGCTTTGAGGAGATTATAATTATTATTGTTATTGTTGTAATTATTATTCTTGTAAACCATGGCCCATGCTCTTCCATAAATGTCAACGGTCCTAATTACATGATGGAAAGGAAAGTGTCCTGGCAATTAGAATGGAGTTGAGAAATGTTCCTTAAAGGTCAGTAGGAGACCTCAATTCCCCAGAACATATGCATAGTGGGCCCACCTGGGCCCATGTTTCTGATTTGGGGACCCAGGTTACCTTGTCCAGGTGCAAGTAGAATTATTCCTTTCAATGGGAGATCTAGGCAATGCTCTTCAACACTAGAGGGGTGGGTTCAAGACCCTTCCCATGATGCCATGGGAGTAGCAGAAGCTTGATTCCAGAGACACCTGAGAGTAGAGGCAATGATGGTCTGAGATGCAATGTAAGCTCTGAAGAATGTTGTTTGAGCAGCTTACATCTTTGGATTACAAGAAAACCTGATTCCTTTAAAAATCAGGCCTTCACTTTGAATAGGCAGACCTTGGAAAGTAAGGTGCACAGACAGATGTTTGTGGTAGGTAGGCCTGAGTACTCCTCATCCTTTTGAGAGGATACCAATAACCACCAATCACATGATGTTTTGTATTAAAACTGTCTGCTTTGTATATATTATCCCACTACTAGACTGTAAGCCATACAAGGGTGAGAATTATAGCTTACCTAAACTTTAGATTTGTCTAGTTGCCCCAGTGGCTAACAAAATATTCTGTATATATCAAGCACTTAATTAATGTTGGCTGAATGAATCCTTCACTGGGAATTTACAGTTTTTGGTGCAATATAAGAAGCCCTTGTCTTCACCCCTATCTTGATCTACCAAGATAGTTATCAGTATACTCACATACATCTATAATCATAAAAACATATTTATATCTCTACCTACCTATAGATATAGATGACACAGATAGCAATATACAGATAGATATAAAGATAGGGATAGAAATAGATCAACAGACAGATTGATAAATAGACAGAGATGATATCGATAGATAGTAGAGCTAAAGAGATAGATAAATAGAAGGATATAGAGATGATACAGACAAAATAGAGATAAAAAGACAGAGACAGAGAGTTAGATGTAGAGAAAGAGATGATATAGATACTATAGAGACAAAGAGATAGAGACAGAGACAAACACAACTACAGAGACAGACAGACAGATAGAGATAAAGAAACAGATAGACAACTAGATAGATAGGTGTAGAGATGATAGATAAAATAGAGATGGAGATGGAGAAACATATGTAGAGAAAGAGATGATACAGATAGTATAGAGATAAAGAGATAGAAACAGAGACAGAAATAGATAGAGACAATCGAGATAAAAAGATAGACAAAGACAGACAACTAGATAAACAGATAGATGATATAGATAGATATAGGTATAGATGTAGATACAGAGAGAGAGAGAAAGGGAGAGAGAGAGAGAGAGAGAGAGAGAGAGAGAGAGAGAGAGAGAGAGAGAGAGAGAGAGAGAGAACCAGGTAAGAAAGACTTGAGTCTGAGCCTTGCCTCTGACATAAACTGTGTGGTCTTGGTCAAGTCACCTGACCTCCCAGAATCTCAGGCACCTCTCTAAAATGTAAAGAAGTTGCAGGTCGTCGTTGGTACAGGAATTCCCTATAAAGTGAACTCCTAGGTTCAACCAAACTACATACACACACACACACACACACACACACACACACACACTCATTTAAGACACATTCCCAAGGTCAAACAGTGTACGTAGGTGGATGGATAGGTAATGTCTGGAAATAAGTAGAAACAAGTGTTGGTTGCCCATCCTAAACACAGCCAGGGATGGGAAAAGTGAGAGCTCTTTGTGAGTGAAGGGCAAAATCTTCATTGCCTTTTAACCACAAACAAAGCTGTCCTGAGACCTCAGGGTGTTCTGAGCAAAGGACCTGAAGGGCTAGCCAGGGAAGGAGTGATTAAGCCATAGGATCCAAACACCGCCACTGAGGTGCCCTTGTCTTTCTAACTCTTCCTAACAAAGTTCAGGAAGGTTCAGGTGAGCTCCAAGGGCCCCTGTGAGGTAATCTGTGATTGTGTACAATGAGTACACATCAAGGAAAAAAGGAAAAAGAGGAAGGATTCAGCCTATACCTAGATTCTAGGCTGGATCACAAACCTAACACAGACTTTCTCTTTTAAATACTATGGTGTGGTAGATAAAATGCTGGTGGATTGGTGGATAAAAAAATTAAAGGGCTTGGAGTCAGAAAGGCCAGGGTTCAAATCCCATTTCAGACACTTAATTGCTGTATGGCCATGAGCAAATCAGTCTCTCAACCTCAATTTCCCATTCTGTAACATTGGGATAACAATATTGGCTTCCTGGTATAAGCCACTTAAATTAGTTTTGGCAGGATGTTTGCACCAATCACATCTGCTCAGGACTTGGGAAGAGCCATTTTCTGCAAGGAATCTTTGAGTTCTGTTTTCATATGCTCCTGTGAAGAGTCTCCCCTGTCTTGGATATTTTATATGCCAAGATGAAAGGAGAGGTAAGAGATAGAAATGATCTTCATAGAAAGAATAAAATTCTAGGGCTGGAAGTGGGCTACAGAGCAAAGTATGGCAATATCTGTCTGCTCTGCTCAGTCTTGACTGACATAATACAGTACCTGACTATATCCTGTTTTGTGTTTAGATTGCTTTATGCACCTAAATGTCGTCTTCCCAAGAAAACCATTAGCTCTTTTGGGATTGATGTAATTTAGACATCTTTGGCGTCTTCCCAATCAGCAAGACCAGTTAGCAATATGCAGTGACTGACTAAAAGAAAATAGGGAAAAAAAAAAAACAAAACGACACAACTTCGTTTCATTGTGATCAGATCTAACTATCCCCAAATCTCCACCTTGCTTTGTACTAGGTGGGCAAAACCTTTTTCCTTGTACCACACTCATTTGTGTACATTTGCACACTTCTTGTCTACCTCCCTCTTCTCCCTTGCCGTCCCTACCCCCCAAGCATATAAAAAGGAAAGAGACAATGATTTTTATTCTTTAAAAAAAAAATACTAGGGAACTACAGAGCACCTAGGGAAGCCAAGGTCTGGCAGTTATCTGATTAATTTGCCAATCTAAATAGGGATATAATGTTATAGTTTATTATAGATATAATAAGGAATTTTTTCACCAATGACGAAAGAAATTTCAAGCTCATGTGAGACCCAGAGGACAGTCATGAGGGTCATGACAGCTGAATGGGGTGGGGTGGCGGTGGGGTCAACACATGCAGAGAATGATGAGACATTTGCAAGTTACATGAGCAGAAGATGGTCTGAATATGGATGCAGTTGTGTTGGGAGAGGGGGACCACCATACCTTCTCACCTTTCCCTTGTCCTCTATTAGCCCAAGATACTCTCCCTTGTCCTCTCCTAGGGCCATCTTTCTTCTCCCTTCTCCCCATCCCCCATGCTGGCTGCTGGACCACCAGGTGAAAAGCATAGAGCCATGGTCTCCACATCACTGAGGGCAGGAAGCACATTCTCTCTTTCCCCTCCCATGCTGCTACACTCATCTAAGCTGCCCCAGTCCAAGATCTACTTTCCCCCTCCCACTACATATGACCCTGTTTGAGGGGAAAGACTGTGTCTGCTTCATCACTATGTCACCTGACCTTGTATATACTGGGTATTTAACATGTTTTTTTAAAAATTTCTTTTAAATTTTATTTATTTTTATTCTGAATTTAAGAAATAAAACAGGGCGGTAGCTAGGTGGAGCAGTGGATAGAGCACCAGCCCTGAAGTCAAGAGGACCTGAGTTCAAATCAGGCCTCAGACCAAACACTTGATACTTACTAGCTGTGTGACCCTGGGCAAGTCACTTAAGCCCAATTGCCTAAAAAAAAGAAAAGAAAAGAAAAAGAAATAAAACAAGCATGTCTATAACATAGCAAAAAAGAAAAAAAGATGATTGCATATGAAACTGCTAATCTATTGTGCACAACTTCCCATTCCTTTTAAATATATAATAAAGTTATCATATGACTTTCTTTTTTATTTAATACATATTTGTGGAACTGAATTGAACCTCTTCATTGTTCTTTTGTGTAAGAAGTCGATGTACTACAACTTCATTTCTCTTTGAAACAATACCAAAGCAGTCTCAGATGTTTGTCATCTAAATGCTGCTGGTCGCATCACTACTCCAGAGAGACTTGTGGTTTAAATGTCCACCTGTTGAAGGGGACATCCCATTTTCCATGCATACTTCCTGTCATGTCCTCTCATCAGGTATTTGTCTTTCTAAGTGGCACTTGGTGGAGTTAGGCGTAAGGCTCGTGGGCCATTGGGTAGCAAGGAAGCTACTCGCTTTGGAATTTATACCCAGATGTTTGAGTCTGGAGAAATACAGAGACTTCCACAGGATTTCATTTATTGCCAGTACCTCAAAATTCCTACTCTGGAAACTGTTGACTTATCATTTCCAAATCTAAGTAAAACTGCCCCAATATTATGCTTTATAGAGCCTGAAAAAAAAGGTTTACCAATAACAATAACAGCTAACATTGTATAGTCCTTCAAGATTTGCAAGGTTTACCTATGTCATTTGAATCTCTCAACAACCCTTGGAGCTAAATTCTATTTTTTATCCCCATTTTACAGTTGAGAAAACTGAGGCTGAATGGTTTAGTGAATTACCTGGGGGCACAAAGTTAGTAAGCATCTAAGGCAGTATATGGATTCAGGTGTTCCTAACTCCAGGTTCAGTGCTCTATCCACTACATGAATTTACTGTCTGTACAACTAATCTGCTTTGTCATAAAAGAGTTGATAGGATAAATTAAATCCCTGCCAGGAGGCAACTAGGTCTCTCAGTGGAAAGAGCAATGGGTCTGGAGTCAGGAAGACCTGAGTTCAAATCTGACTTCAGACACTAACTGAGTGACCCTCGGCAAGTCACATAATCTGTTTGCCTTTAATTACCTGGAGAAGTAAGTAGCAAACCACTCCAAAGTCCTTGCCAAGAAAATCCTGTATGGACCCTATGGTGTACAGGGTCACAAACAGTCGGAAAACAACAAAAATCCCTACTAAACTAAATGACAGGAAGAGGTGTGTGTCTATGTGTGTGCTGCATTTCAGAGTTTTCCCTTTCAGACACTTCACCAACAACACGTTCCACTCCTTTTTGTCATTGAAACCCTAAGTCTTGAGTTGAGAAATCCCCAAAGTTAAGCCCCCTTGGGGCTCTTTATATGCACATCCCCAGGAGTATGGGCTTTGTTTTGACTAGGATCTGAGCAATTTGTACATTAAGGGTTCAATCCTTTAAATACACGGTACTTAGGACATGGCTTTTGCTGGCATTGGTCTAACTGTGTTTTAATGTCCTGCCATGAATTTAGCTTCTGTTGTTTTACCACAAAATACCCAAAGCTGCATATAGCTACGCCCCATGTGTAATTATCCACATTGCCCCATTTGTGAACAAACTCAGAGTGTCCTGGTTGGGGATGTTTCTGTGACCAAAGAGAGTGGGCTGGATTCTGCTTGGGGGGGGGAAATAGTTGTGGCATGCGCTCCGTCCTAACCATTCATTGCCTTTCCTTGACCTGCCCTTTGTGGAGAGCCTGGAATGTTAAATATTTCTTGTAGGTCTGCCCAGTGCCTTCCTTTATTTACACTTAACTCTCCTCCTCATCCCTGTGGACGCTCTAGGCCCATTTTTTGCCTCTCTCTAGTTGAAGGACCGAGTTTCTTTTGGAGGTGACACATCAGCTACCTTGGACTAATTAAGATAATAATGAAATTGACCTCAGTTTTGCTTGGTCACTGCTCTTTCTCTCCTTTTTCTTAATATTGGGAGCACTTAGCAAAGCATCCCACAGGAAGCAATCTAGACAGTATTAAGCAATTTCTTTAGAAAGGTGGAGTCAGGAGAACTGAGACAGAGAGGCCAATTGAGGGAGAACATTTTTTTTAAAGCCCGCTGACGTACTCACAGTGTTTGTTGTCTTTAAGGTGAAGAACATTTTACAGGATCATAAATGGAGAACTGGAAGGGTACTTTCCTTAGAGATCTTTCGGGCCAACCTCCTCATTTTACAGATGAGAAAACTGAGCCACAGAGTAGTTAAGTGACTCATTTAAGGTCACGCAACTACCTAGTACTTAGTGTCTGAGACAGGATTTGAACTCAGGTCTTCCTGATCCAAATCCAGTGTCCTCCATGCTGCCTCTCTTACCTTACTTATAAAATAAGTGCTTTAAATTTTTTTTTCTAGTTGTAGCTTTCACCTCTGACTTTCCTAGGGAGCAGAGGAGATGTGTGACATTCTTAGCTATCCAAATTTCTGAAGACTTTTTTTTCCCTTAACAAATCTATTTACTGCTCCCTCACTCTGCAAATATGTGCAAAAAAAAAGTATTAGCAGAAAGTACAACTGTGGAGGTGGTAACTGGGAGATTCTGTGAATGTTTCAAGCCCACAGCAATTCCAAACCATCCAAGGGAAAAGTCTGAAAATGACCATTTCCAAAAGCTGGAAGATTCTTTTAATGAAAGTCAAGAATGAAAACCTCTTACCCCAATGATAATTCGTTTCTCTTCCCTTGCCTGTCTGTCACCCCTCCCCTGTCCCAGTTTACCAGCCAGCCACCTAGCTTCCTTTGGGAGTGATGACATCTAAATATAGGTTCTAATACTCGTGTTCAGGTCACTCAGTCAGCCTCACTTATCTCTATCAGCAGGTCATGAGGTTTGTACTCAGCTGCTGGCTTCACATGGCAAGTGAGAACTTTAAATCTTTGTCCTGAAAATGACAGTTGGCTGCAGAGAAGGATGGAAAACAGACATTGGGGCCTTTTGCCTTCCTGACCCCCAACTCCAAATCCTATCATTTCTCCCCCACCAGGATGAGAGAAATATTGGCTGAGGTTAAATGCTTCTACAGCTAATTCATAATGTTTGCATACCAGAAGTCTGTTGCTAGTGGAGTGGAGGAAGCTTCCACAGTGAACTTGGAAAATTAAAACAGAAACATCCAACATCCTTGAACAATAAAAGTAAAAAGAAAAAGAAAAAGGAAAGGAAAGGGGAAAAAAACACAGACAGGTCTAGTCTTTGCCTTGATTTTATTAATTGCTAAATCAAATAATTTTTTAAAAATTGAATATGAAATTCCACATGAGATTTTCTCTATTGTTGTTTATCTGGAACTGGAGGTAGTCCTCTGCAAAGATGGCTAACTTTATCTTGGAGACTTATGAATTAAGTATGTGCTATTCAGGAAGGTGAATTTTGCTTGTCTGAAATAAGGATACAATAAGCAAGATCTCCACCATCTTCAGGTTTTGCCTGGTGGTAGGTAGCCACAGAGGAGGGTTTGGGTGTGTTTGCATCCTATACATTACTGTTTTATGATTCAGTAGCATAGAGTATGGAACACTGAATCATAGAATTGACCAGGAAGGAAAATGAGAGACCACCTAGTTCAGCTCCCTCATCTTGCATATGAGGTAAAGAAGGTCAGAAAAGTTGAATGAACCAGGATTCTGACCCAAGTCTTCAGACTCCAATTCAAATCTCTTTCTGCTGTGCCACATACATACATTTGTTAGCTCCCTTTTGCTTTGTTATCTTGGGGTTCATTTAAAATAGATTAGGAACGACTCAATATAACTGAATGTCCTTTTGCCCTCCAAGCTGAAGAGAATGAGATATCTATTAGCTCAATTCAACCATCAAGGGCTATAATCTAAGCATGGGTTTTCTCCAGGCGAGGCTTCCCCCAGCAGATGTTCTGGTGAACTTGGGGAGAAACTGTGCAGAAGGAGAGATGGTTTTGGTCACACACGAGGGATGAAAGAGAGGCTAAAATAGAAAATTAAAGAAAGTCCAAACCAGCCCAAACCCTCCCTTCCACTCTGACATCTAAATGGGGAACCAGATGGATGTGTGTGAGAAAACTAAGCCTGGTGCTTTTCATGTGGGTAGTGGCTTTCATCTGTTTTATCCACAAGCTGCAGTTAAAAATCATCTATTTTGTAACTGATGGTTAAACAGTAGGACTTTGTAGAATGGGACATCTAATATGGGCCTTGAGAAATCCTTCCCATTTTGAAATCCGGTTTGGAGAAAAGAGTCCATGGAAGGAGGAGAAAAAACATTCCCAACAAGATTCAACCAAGATCAGAAGAATTGAAATAAAACCAGAATGGTAAATACTCACACACTGGAAAGCTAAACATACTAAAATCTTGTTTTTGGCAATTTACATTAAAAGTATATTTGTTTGCTAAACAGTTTTTGAAATGCATCTTTCTGGGTCTTCTTTGCTGGATGGTTTATCATTTATCTCCCAGAGTTCAAAGGCTGTCTTCCCTGCAATTTCTGAGGAATCCAAGATACACAACTTTGTTTACAGAGTGAGCTGGTGCTGATAAATAGTCTTTCTATCAAACCCTCCCTTTCCTTTTACTAATTAACATTCTTAACATTTGACTTGACAGTGATATTTTAGAGGGCTAAATAATAATGTCGGTAAGATATATATGCATATGTATATGTGTGTTTATTTACCATATCCTCAGTGTGAATTATTGCCCTTGTCAAGGAAAAAGGACATAATTTTGTATTCAAGTGAAGAAAGAGGTCATTTATGTCCCTTCATTTCAAGTAAAAATGGCTAATGCATTTACTTTTTATCTGCCACAGTATTACCAGTGGATTCTTAGCCAGTGTCTTTGGGAGACAGCTATTAGGGACAGAAAGAATAAATGAAGCGTATATTAAGTACCTACTATGTGCTAAGCTGTGTGGATACTAATAGGCAGCTAGGTGTCACCACTGATAAGCACTCCTGGACTTGGAGTCAGGAAGACCTGAGTTCAAATCTGGCTTCAGATATTTACTAGCTGTGAGACCCTGGGAAATTTGCTTTACCTCTCTCTGCTTCAGTTTCCTTATCTGTAATACGGGAGTAATAACACCTACTTCTCAAGGTTGTTGTAAGGATAAAATGTGATAGTATTTGTAAAGCACTTCACAAATCTTAAAGCACTATTGCTGTTTAGTTGTTTTTCACTTGTGTCTGACTCTTTGTTACTTCATTTGGGGTTTTCTTGGCAAAGATCCTGGAGTGGTTTGCCATTTCCTTCTCCAGCTCATTTTACAGATGAGGAAACTGAGGCAAAAAGTGTTGAGTGACTTCCTCAGGGTCACATAGCTACTAAGTATCTGAGGTCAAATTTGAACTCAGGAAGATGAGTCTTCCTGACTCCAGGCCCAGAACTCTAACCACTGTGCCAACTACCTGTCCCATTTAAAGTGCTGTTAAATGCTGGCTATTATTACTACCCATGAAGATGAACAACTACTTTGCAATAATTTTAGTGAGTTGCTTAGAGCACTGAGAAGTAACTTGCTCAGGATCACACATCCAAAATATGTCAAAGGCATAATGAGTCTAGGCCTTCACAAGTCTGAGGCCTTGCCTCCATCTACTATGCCAAGCTGCTTCTCACAGTATCCTGTGTCTTACATTTTGGTCTGTAAGGAACTTTAGAAGAAACTTAGTGTGACCCCCCCCCCTTTATTTTATGGATGAGGAAACAGGTTCAGACATCATTACTTGCCCATAGCCACCCATATAATATGTTGGAGAAGTGGATTTCAACCTCAGTCTTTATGACTCCAGGTCCAGCACTCTTACTACCATGCTAGTATGAGGAAAAGGAGGAAGAGGAGGAGGAAGAAGAAGAAGGGCAGAGGAAAAGGAGGAAAGGGAGCAGGAGGAGGAGTAAAAATTACTGACAATTAGAGAGCACTTTAAGATTTGCCAAGGTTTTTATACATATTATCTCACATTAACTTCACAGTAACACCGTGGGGTAGGTGGTGCAGGTATTATCTCCATTTTACAGAGTAGGAAAATATGGCCAAGAGAAATCTAGAGATTTGCCTATGTTCTCATAACTTGTCAAAGGGGAATTTGAGTCTAGGTTTTCCCAGTTCTAAGTCTAGCTGTCATTACTATTTGAATTTTTTAAATTCCCAAGATTACTCACTAATGACAAAAAGGAAAGAGAAGTAGCTCTAGAAACCTTTCAGCCATATAGCCTTCTCCACTGGATTTGCTTTTGTCATATTCCAAGGAATTACTCTCTATGAAAGGTATCCCAAGGGAGTACTGTATACCTGTCACATATGCTAGACCTTGGATTCAACCATCCCTCATGGTTTGCCTTCACATGAACAAAGACAATTTCTTCTACAAAGACCAAAGCTAATTGGGAAGGTTCCAAGGTAGCATAGCTGTTGCAGTAGAGAGGAAGAACACAGCAACAGCAGTTCTAGGGCTATATCCCAAAGAGATCATACAAATGGGAAAAGGACCCATGTATACAAAAACATTCATAGCAGCTCTTTTTGTGGTGGCAAAGAATTGGAAATTGAGAGGATGCCCATCAATTGAGGAATGGCTGAACAAATTGTGATATATGAATGTAATGGAATACTATTGTTCGATATGAAATGATGAACAGGCAGACTTCAGAAAAACATGGAAAGACTTATATGTTCTGATATTGAGTGAAGTGAGCAGAACCAGAACACTGTACACAGTAACAGCCACATTGTGCGATGACTAATATTTATAGACCTAACCCTTCTCAACAATACAAGCATCTAAGACATCTCCAAAGGTCTCATGATGGAAAATGCTATCCACATCCAAAGAAAAAACTATGGAGTTTGAATGCAGATCAAAGCATGCTATTTGCTATTTTTTTACTTTTGTTGTATTTTCTTTCCTCTTTCTGGTAGTTCCTCCTATGGTTCTAATTCTTATGTACAACAGCACTAATGTGAAAATATGTTTAATAGCAATGACTACGTATAGCCTGTATCAGATTGCATGCTGTCTTGGGGAGGGAGGTAGGGAGGGAGGGGGAGAAAAATTTAAAACTCAAAAGCTTATGGAAGTAATTGTTGATAAATCAAAATAAATTAGTTAAAAAAAAAAAAAGAAGAGAGGGAGAAAAGACCTCTCAAGAATCTAAGCCCAATATTGCCTGGGACATGTTGTTGTTCATCCTTTGTTTTCAAAGAGGACCCATGACATCATGGGGTGATATCTTGACTCCTCTATAAATTGGATATAAGTGAGGCAGAGTTGCATAAAGTCATCATCCTCTCTCTCTCTCTCTCTCTCTCTCTCTCTCTCTCTCTCTCTTTCCGAGTCATCCAAGTCCTTTGGTGAGTCAAGACTACAGGAAACAGTCCCAAGATATTGTGGATGACCTTGGCATCTTTGATGTCTGACCAGGCTCTAAGCAGTCCACAGTGCCTGTTTCAGCCACCTTCATGGCCTTTGTAATGAATTGTCCTCATCTGTCCATTCTACCTGGGGAAATCTTCATATGCTTAGGGTAGACATCCCCCTACCTCACTGATGAGTTTGTGGCCTGTCAGTTACCCTCAACCTGGTTTAGCCTGTCTGTCAAGATGGTTTTACTGGGATATGGCCACTGCACATGGTACAGCTTCTTGGAGCCACAGGTGAGATTTGGGTAACAGATGGACAGTCCTGAAAAGGCCTCAGCAAGCCCTGAAACCAGAGGTGCTATTCCTCCCTGAAGACCCCATTCACCCCCTGGGACGTGTATTCTTCCTTGAACCACACAGTGGCCCAATGTGGTCTTTGAAGTGCAAAGGGCAGATGTGTAATGTCTACTTATCTGTATTCACTCTGGCACTTTGCCACAATAAAGGAGAATAAATGTCCATTAAAGCATGTCTTCTAACAGCCTCTATCTTGTGCTAAGGGCTGGGAAATTAAAAAAAAAAAGACAATCGCATCTACTGAGGACTTCTGGTACATAGAACTCTAGGAACGCAAAAGGAGACTTAGACCTTGCCTTTGAAATCCTAAGGTCTAATAGGAAAGGCAGGATTCACACATGATAATGCCACCATAGGATTTAATTAATCTCAATAATAATAATTAATTTATACAGTGCATCAAAGCTTATAAAGTAATTCCAAAACAAGAGGCCCATGAGGTATTATACCCTCATTTTTGTATTTTATGAGGTCCTGTGTTGTCTGAGGGTCAAATGAGATAACTTCAAAGTCAATCAGTTAGTCATTAAATGTTTATTAAGTGTTATGTACCTGATACATAGTAGATACTTATAATCTTTTAATTTAGCACAGTTCTTGTGCTAAGAGGCACTATTTAAATACTTATTCTTCTTCCTCCATCCCCCTTCCCACTTTGCAATGAAGAAACTGAGGCTGAGAGAAGGTATATAGCTTGACCAGAGTCATACTACTAATAAGTGTCCAAGTCAGGATTTGAACTCTGGTTTTCCCAATTCAAAGTATGGTGCTCTATCCATTATGCCTTGTAGTATCTTGAAAGAATCTAAGTTTCAAAGATTATCATAGGATTTAGACCTGAAGGGTACCTTCAGAGATCATCTAGTCCAATGGTTCTCAAACTTTTTTTTTCTTCCAAACACTACTGTCCTGTTATCCTTTGCTGTGGAGATACAGACATTCTAAGTAGAGTCTGAAAACGTGATTATGTATGTACAATTGCAAATGTAAGTTTCATCCAAACAGGGCACTCCTGGAGAAACTTAAGGCATACCCTTTTGAGAACTAGTGTTCTAGATCAACCCAGTCATTTCACACATGAGGACACTGAGGCCCAGTAGAGTGACTTGGCCAGGGTCACAAAAGTCCTGGGTAGCAGAAACAGGATTCAAACCCAAATTTTCTGTCTACAAATAAAGCCCTCTTTCCATGTTTTCAAACTGTCTCGAAATACAAAGCAGAGGATGAACCAAATCATAGAATTTAGAGCAGGAAGGGACTTTAAAGATCAGCTCTTCTAAGTCCCTTATTTGACAGATGCAAAACAAGGGAAGACTTCCTAGAAAAGGTGAGTTTTGAAGAAAGAAGGAATGTAGAAGGAAGGGGAATTGGGGAGGGCATTTCAGGGTAAAGAGATTGATCATAAAAGGGCAGAAATGCGCAAGTCATACATGGGAACAGTTCAGCAAACAAGCCATGATTATAAATTTAGCTGGCATGGAACAACAGTGTTAGAGAGCAATGAAAGTAAAGAGGTAGTGAGATCTATTGAGTGGGCATCTTAAAAGCTAGGCAGCATAATTTAGCTTTGGAAATGCAGACATTAATGGCCTCTGCAAGGGTAGCATTACAGTAAAAAGAATTTTTTTCCATATTTTATATTTGCCAGTACTTGAAATAAATCTAGAGAAATACTTTGAGGAATTCGATCATTTCCTACCCAACTAACAAAACAAAATCATGGTTCTCTAGGAATTTGGTAGTGAGGACAGGGACATAGAAAGCCAGCTTTCTTGGGGAGAGACTTCTCAGCTGCTCCATTTGGGAGTAGATTGGCTTGACAGGTCATAATTGATGCTGCTTCCAGGAGGAAAGGAGGTGGAACTAACATAACCATGAACACCTGCTTCTGTATGTGACCATCAGCTCTCCTGTGTTTACAATTTGCAAAATCCTTCAATTAAGGCATTCCTCACTAGCATCCAATGTTAGCCCGATCTGTTAAAGAATACAACTGTAAACCTACAAAATCCTTCATGACACACTGAGTCAAAAAGAGGTGACAGCCAGCAGAAGTTCAGGAATGAACGATCTTGAACAAATTTGTGAAATTGGTAAGAAACTGGAACTCTGGGGGGGAGATCTCTGGCTCCTTCCTATGGAGATCTATACTTGTATTCTTCAGTCTGCATGTGAGGCCATAAATCCACAGGGCGGGGGAAAGATTGACCCTGGGACATCATCACTGTGACCTTCCTCCTTGAGGAATCGTATGCTTATTTCTAAACGTCTCATTCCTGTTCTCTGGACCAAGGGGCCTCAGCAACCACTTCCCAGACTGAATGAGGCAGGCCTTTGGGAAAGCAATCCTGTCTTTTGGAAGGATTGCAAATGTTTAAAAAGTGACTGTGGGTTTTCATTGGATCCAGCTTTTCCCTCCCAGATAGCTCTCATTTGTGTAAAATGACATTGGATACCCAAATAAACTAATGTAAAGATCTTTTATGTGCTAGGCACGCTGTATCCACATTTCCTAGAGAAACAGCAATAAAATGATAAAATATCATATGTTGACAAAGAGAAAAGGCCACGGATCCATTTACAGGCTTTTTATCCATTCTCCCATTTTTATCTTCCATTTTTGCCAGTTGCACATTCCAACACAGTGGTACTAACATATGAATAGCATATCGACAGAAAAATACTGGTGGTGTATGTGGCAACAGTGATCATAAGGAGAGAGCCATGCAAAAAAAAAGTGGACAAATGGTGAAGAGCAATAAACACCCATCTATGTTTGGAGTGTGCTTTGGGATGAATTGGGAGAGAGGGTTAAGTCTTGCTCTAATATAAATGTTCTACGACCCTGCAAAAAGTCACCGTGAGAATACATAGAAGCATGGGAAGACATGCATTAACTGAAGAAAAGTGCTGGAAGAACCAGAAGATGGTGTATGCAGTGATTGCAACAATGTAAATGTGAAGAAAAACAATGAAAGTGAATGCTGAGTAACTATAATGACCAAGCTTAGATACAAAGACAGAATGAGAAAACAAAGTTTCCTTTCTTCCTTCTTGGGAAGTAAGTGGGCCAGTATGGGTGTGGAGCATGCATACATTGTTAGAATAGGTTGGTATGTTAGCTAATTTTGCTCTACTGCCTTTTTCTTCCTACTGATACACAGTGTGATATAACAGACAGAAAGCCAGAAGCTGACTCACTGGCTGTGTGTCCCTGGGCAAGTCACTTAATTTCTCAGTACTCTAAGCAACTTTCTAAGGCTATGAGTTGCAAAGGTGCCAACCTGCTTGACTAGAGGGAGCCATCTCTGCTCATAACACATATAATAGTCATACTCTACTACATGAATGACATCCTAAGTCCAGTCTCCATCCCTATCTTCTGTTTCTATTCTTTGTTACAAGATGGTTCTCTGAGGAGGGGAGAGGAGAAGAGTAGATATATTTACAATTTAAAACAATAAAACAAAAGAGAGAACAAGGGAAGGAAACAAGTATTTATTAAGCACCTACTATGTGTCAAAAAACTATGTGATATACTTAACAAATATTTCATTTGACCTAAAGAATCAATACAATTTTAAAAAAGAAATTAATTACTATGACAATTTTAAGAAAGCACACCAAAAAAAAAAAAGTCAAACAATTGTGGGATCACAAATTATCTCCAGCCCTACTGATGACAGCATCTAAAGAAAGAGGATTATCCATTGGGGAATGGCTGAACAAGTTGTGGCATATGAATGTAATGGAACACTATTGTTCCATAAGAAATGACGAGCAGGCAGACTTCAGAAAAACCTGGAAAGACTTACATGAACTGATGCTGAATGAAATGAACAGAACCAGGAGAACATTGTACGCGGTAACAGCCACATTGTGTAATGACTAACTTTGATAGACTTAGCTCTTCTCAGCAATGCAAGCAAGGATCTAAGACAACTCTAAAAGATTCATGATGGAAAACACTATCCACACCCAGAAAAAAGAACTATGGAGTCTGAATGCAGATCAAAGCATACTATTTGTTCTTTTTTTTTTTCATTTATTTGTTTCTGTTTTGTTTCTTCTTTCTTGTGATTTCTCCCATTGGATCTAATTGTTCTTCATGACATGACTAATGTGAAAATATGTTTAATAGGAATGTATATGATTGCATGCTGTCTTGGGGAGGGGGGAAGGGAGGGAGGGGAGGAAAATTTCGAACTCAAAATCTTATGGAAGTGAAGCTTTATTAAAACAAAGAAGATTTATGTTAAAAGTGATGAAGTCACTAGACAAACGAGAGTTATTCAGAAACTGATAATGATAATAACTGATAATTACTTAGCATTTTAAAACTTCTAATACACTTTGCATTATTTGGTCATTACAGTAACCCACTAGGGATAAGTCCTATAGGTATAATATTATTATTCTCATTTTAGAGGTGAGGAAATGGACAATACAAGAGATTAAATGACTCTCCTAGGGTCACACAGCTAGTAAGTATCTGAGGCAGCATCTGGACTCAGGTCTTCCTGAGCCCAAGTCCAGCACTCTATCTACTATTCCAACACTACCTGATAGAAGTGTAAAATCACCTTCTCTGAAGATCATTTAAAATAGGCTTCAATTCTCCTATGTCTGAAATAGTTTCTGTCTTCCTAGCATAAGGCAATAAGATGGATACAATGAGTTTGCATGTATAGTAATAGTCCTCTGTGTGTGTGTGTTGTGTGTGTGTGTGTGTGTGAGTGTGTGTGTGTGTTTCAGTAATTTGGTTCTTTCACTTTAAAGAAGTTGGGTATTGGCCTGAATAAAGCAGAGCTCCAAAGAGAGCTAATGTACTTATAAGGCAATAGTAATAACTGCTTAGCAACAGTTGACCCAGGCATGAAAACAAACACTGGTTTGGGTCCTGCAGGGGTGAAGGATGAGGCTTGTAATTCTAAGAACAGATAGAAGTTAAGGGTTCACTGGCCTTATTAGCACAGCGATTTAACTAGCTAGCTTGACCGTATACAGGGAAAACGCAACATATTTTGCCTCTCCCTCCTATTCCCATTGGGCTTAGTTTTCCTCAAAGTCTGTCTGTGGGGTCAGCTAAGAGAGATTTTTCACAAGTAAATGTTTGCATCCCCGTAACCTAAGGATCTGAGAGCAGTTATGGGAAGTGCAGATGGGATGGAGGAAGAGGGTGTAGCATCAGGACAATATGGGAAGAATCTGTAAACATTGACATTCTATCTGCCAAATGGGTTTTGATTTGCAGGAATGAACCAAATTTTTCACTTTAGTCAATGCAAGTAAGGACAGACCTTGTCATACAATTCAAAAAAGAGTAAACCCTTAGGTACAGTTTTGCTGAATGCTATTCTAGGGCAATGCTTCTCCATTAAAAAAAAAATTCATGGATCACTTCAACAGGACAAAAAGCCCCATGGATCATCTATTCCACCTGCTCCCACTTGGTGACTACAAAAATAAAACAAAACAATGTGCCTCCCTCTGCCAAAAAAAAAACAAGTCCACTCAGAATAAATTGAAATACTAATACTTCTGTGGATGAAACATGAGCAGTGTTTCTGGTGTCTGGTATTTATTAAAGATCATAAGGAAATTGATTCAGGCCAGAAATAAGACATTAAGTTAATGTTACATTAATATTACAAAGAGACTAAGCTGTGAACTATTGTTGCAATAAAAACAACAAAAACTCATATTCTATTAACCTTTACAATTACAAAGTTTTGAAATAGACATTACCTCATTTGATGCAAACAAGTACCCTGCGAAGTAGGCAAAGTGTTATGCCCATTTGACAGATGAAGAAAATGAGGTCATTTGTGTAAGGTCACGCAGCTGTCAAGTTGTAGAGTAGGTACACAAAACCAGAGCTTACTGACTCCAGGGACTCATTCCACTCTACCATAGTACCCCTCAAGAAATGATGAGGGCATAAGTAGCCATTGCCTTCAAAGTAGGGCTAAGGGTTAAAATGAGAAAGGGACCAAAGACATTAGAGGTTGGCATGTGATTCACTGTATTTTAGTGAACTTGCTTCTCTCAGGACTTCCTCACCATCATTGAAGGTCATGAGAAGAGAGGTTAATTTTCTACAGAGGGACAGCATGTCTTGGTCTTCAAGTTGTATTTATGCTGGTTTATCTGACCTCCATCTGTGATAGTCTTGATGTGGCCATATGTTCCAGTGATGCTGATTGAAGCTCTTCACTTCTGAAGCCTGTATCTTTAGGAAAGATACTGGGTCTTTTCTCTCCTTCCTGTAATCAGATTCTTCTTGAGTTCTGGATTCTCAGACAGTTTTCAGATGACTCTGGATGTGCAACTGATTTTTTTTTATTGCCATTTCTCTTGTTTTGTGCCATTTCCAGTTTTACTTGTTTTGTTTTCTAACCACTAATGAAGTGATTTCCTCTGGTTTCCTTCCGGATGAGGGAAGCCCAAGTGGATTAGTTCACCCTGGTTCTGTTGGCCATCTGCATGCATCACTTCATATCTAATTGATCCAGAAATCACTTGATTGAGCTAATGTTCCACACAACCAAAATGAGTTTTCTTTTGAAGATGTGAAAATCATCTGGATGCCACCACAGGATTATGTTCAAGTTATTTGGATTCTGCCATCCTCCTATCTCATACCAATGCAAGCCAGTACTATGAGTTATCAGAATAATATTTGGAACCAGTCCCCAGGTCAGAAGACTGGCTAGAGAGACTGAGTGGGAATCAGAGGTAACTAAACAATATGTGTTTCACAGCACTGGACAGACCATCTATACAAAGGTTATTATCACTGAGTCACTTAGATTACTGCCAGAATTATTTCCTCCAGGGCAAATTGCTTGACCTCTATGCCAATGGGAACTCTCTGAGCATCTAGAAAATGGTTGTTGTTGTTCAGTTGCATCTGACTCTTTGTGACCCCAAGGGTTTTCTTGGCAAAGATACTGGGTGGTGTGCCATGTCCTTCTCCAGTGTGTCCTCATTTGTAAAATGAGGAACTGAGGCAAATAGGGGTTAAGTGACCTGCCCAGGGCTACATAGCTAGTAAGTGTTTGAGGCCAGATCTAAACTCAGATCTTCCTGATTTGAGGCCCAGTGTTCTATCCACTGCACCACCTACCTACACTGGGAAGTAGGTTTAACCTTTTGGAGACCTTCCATCTCATCTAAGACTAAACTCCAACTTCGTTCAAGGTGATTCAAGTCTTCTCTGTAGGAGAGACATGAAAGTATGCTGAAAATAACATGGCATTTGTAGTCAGGGTTCAGATCCAAACTCTGTTACCTCCTACCTGTGTGACCTTGAGCAAAGCGCTCACCCTACCCGGGTGCCCATTTGCTTATTTGTAAAATGTATGGGGCTAGGCTAGATGGTACCTAAGGTTCATTAAAATGTCAACTTCCATAAGGTTTTGGATGTGAGAAGTGAGGAACTCCAGGAGCTGAACGCCAAGCCTAGAGCAAAGAGTCAACTATCTTATTTATACGCACAATGATGGTCACTCTTGGAATAGTGTTCTTCTTGGTGACATCTTGCTCCAGAGCAGGGCAGAACTAACAACAAATGAGAGGAAAGTACATGGGGGTGGATTTCAGCTCAAGACAATGGACTTTTAATCACTTGAATTCCCCATTGTTGGGATGGGATGCCTTGTGAAACAATCAGAAATATTCAAGCAGAGGCTTGGGGGATGGGGGTGGAAGGGATGGAGAGATATACTGTAGAAGAGATTCTTGCATTGAGGGGTTGGACCATTTGACTTCTAGGGTTCCCTATCACTCTGAAAGTGTGTCTCTGCCTGATTTAACATGAGAACTGACTATATATGTAAGGAATACCCCAGAATTGATTGGATGGTGGGTGACATTTTTCTGGGCTAGCTTGGACCTCGTTTCCTGAGGTATCTATGAAACGTACACATGAGAAGCCATATGGTATAAGTGGGAATGGCATTGCTGGAATTGGAGTCAGGCAAGAGTGGGATGTGAATCCCTCCTTTGACTCAGCCGCATGAAGCTGGTCAAGTCACTTCATCTTGGTGAGCCTCAGTTTTCTCATCTACCAAAGTGATGTGACTGAAAGCACAGGATGGGTCAAATCACTCCTCTGCTCAATAAGCTCCCCTGGATCCCTGTTGTCTTCAGGATTAAATATAAGCTCCTCCCTCTGGTATTTAAAGTCCTTCCTAATCTAGCTCCAAACTACCTTTCCAACTCCCTTTCACACAGTCCTTTGTCCAACGGAACTGGGCTTCCCGCTACTCCTCACACATGAGATTCCATCGCCCTTCTCCATGCCTGAAATGACTTGTTGTTCATTCATTCAGTCATGTCCAACTCTTCATGACTCCATGGGCCATAGCTCAGCCAGTCATTCTATTCCCCACTATCTCCCAAAGTCTGTCCAAGCTCATGTTTGCTGTTTCTATGATACTATCTATCCATCTCATCCTCTGCCATCCCCTTTTCTTTTTACCTTCAATCTTTCCCAACATCAGGGTCTTTTTCAATGATTCCCATCTTCTCATTATGTGGCCAAAGTATTTAAACTCTGGCTTGAGTATTTGTCCTTCCAGTGAATAGCTTGAATTAATTTTTTGAAGTATTAACTGATTTATTCTCATTGCTGTCTAAGGGGCTTTCAAAAGTCTTCTCCAGCGCCACAATTCAAAAGCATCAATTCTGTGGCATTCAGCTTTCCCTAGTAGTCCAGTTCTCACAGGCATACTTATCTTTGACTATATGGACCTTTGTCAGCAAGGTGATAGCCCTGCTTTTTAGTATGCTGTCCAGATTTGCCATAGCTTTCCTTCCAAGGATTGTGGTTTGTTTTTTTTTTTTAATTTCATGACATCAGTCACCATCTACAGTGATCTTTGAACCCAAGAATATAAAATATGACACTGCTTCCATTTCTTCTTCCTATATTTGCCGGGAAGTGATGGTACTAGCTGATGTGATCTTAGGTTTTTGTTTTTGTTTTTTAATGTTAAGCTTTAAGCCAGATTTTATACTCTCCCCTCACCTTCATCAAGGGGCTTCTTAATTCTTCTTCACTTTCTGCCATCAGAGTGGTATTGTCTACATATCTGAGATTGTTGATATTTCTCCCAGTAACCTTAATTCCAACTTTTGATTCATCCAGCCTGGTATTTCACATGACATACTCTGCATATAAATAAATAAGTTGATGATATATAGCCTTGACGTACTCCTTTCCCAATCTCAAACCAATCAATTATTCCATGTTCAGTTCTAACTGTTGCTTCTTCACCAACATACAGGTTCCTTTGGAGACAGGTAAGATGATCTGGTATTTGGATCTCTTTGAGGACTTGCCACATTTTGTTGTGATCCACACGGTCAAAAACATTAGTGTAGTCAATGAAGCAGAAGTAAATGTTCTTCTGGAACCCCCTTGCTTTCTCCATAATCCCTCCAATGTTGGAATGCCTATCTCTCCTCATTGGCACCACTTAGAACACTCAGCTTTCCTCAAAATTCAGCTCAAACTCTACTTGTTGCAAAAGATTTTTTTCTTGACCTACTCCCAACCCTATCAGGTATTTGTGTTGACTTTGTACGTATTTTGCGTCAAGAAGCAGTATGATATAGTGGATAAAGAATCAGCCTCAGAGCCCCAAAGACTTGGGTTCAAGTCCCTCGTCAGATACATACTGGCCATGGGATAAACCACTTCAGCTTCTTGATGTTCTAGACACCTCTCTAAGACAGTAAGTTGCAGGTCTAGCCTCTTTGTTATTATTTTGCTATGTGTATATTAGGTATCACTACAGTTAAAGTCAAGAGCTGATGACGGAGCAGACTAAAAGGAACCAAGTTCATAGTAATTCTGCTCCTGGAAGTATAATTATGAATGACTCAGGACTATCCCCCCAGTTATAGAAAGGAAACGGTACCATTTGGGGTGGGGATGGGGTTGCAGTCCTAGTCCTTTGTAGGAGTCACTCTCTCCTTTAGGGCAATAAGGCAGAGGAAAGTGATCGTGACAGTGAGTCTCTCTATATCTGCTTTTCCCTTAATGCTCCAGTCAACTGAGCAAGTGCTCAGATTAAAAAACAACAGCCTTATACCTTGCTGCTGCTTGCCTCTTTAATGCTTCTCCAGACTCCTCACATGTGAGGGCTTAAGAGGGAGGGGGAATTATTGATGTCATGGCCACCACACCTGCAACAACAACATGGGGGGGGGTAATAAACCTGTCACCTTCCTCCTCTCTCTATTTTCTCTTCCCCACCATCCACTTTTTTCAGATTTTCCTTTTAGTCCTGCATATAGAAAACCACAAATTAGCATCATCTATGTTGTATAGTATTTTATTTTGTTAAACATTTCTTGATTATATTTTGATCTGGTTTGGTTGCATTGCCACAGCATGATGGCTGGGGATGCAAGTTTGACACCTCTGATCCACGGTTACAGGGATGCTGTAAAGAAAACCATACACACACACACACACACACACACACACACATGCACGCATGCACATATATATACAAAGTGCTTTGCAAACCTTAATTTGCTCATCCTCCTTGGCATCTCTGCGTCATTTGATTCTACAGGTAACTTCTCCTGGATACTCTCTTTCTCTCTCTCTCACTCTGTGTGTGTGTGTGTGTGTGTGTGTGTGTGTGTGTGTGTGTGTGTGTGTTTGACACTGTTCTGCCCTGGCTCTTCTTCCTGCCTACCTGTCTTCTTTGCTATATCGTCATCCTTACAATTCCTACTAACCATGGGTATCCCCCAAGGCTCTATCCTGGGCCTTCTTTTACTCTACACACTCTCACTTAGTGATCTCACCAGTTCCCATAGGTTTAGTTGTCCTTTCAATGTAGGTGACTCCCAGAGCTATCAATTTAGTCCAGAATTCCAATATCCTATATCTCCAGTTGTCTTTTGGACATCTTGAACAAGATGTCCTGTAGACATCTCATGCTCAACATGTCCAAAACAGAACTCAATGTCTTCCCTCATTATCTACCCCCCCAAAAAAAACCCAAACTGTTCTCTCTTCTGAACATTCCTATTACTGTTGAACATCCTCTCAGTTCCCCAGACTTGCAACGTCCTTGATGACGGTCATTCTCAGCTGTACCATCCTTGATTCTTCACCCCATATAACCAATGAAGCACCAGATATTGTCAACTATCACTTCACAACATCTTTTATATATGACTTTTTCTTTCCACTCACACAACTGTCCCCCTAGCTCTGGTCCTTATCACCTCTTGCCTCAGCCACATAGAAACTTGTGTTTCTGCCTCAAATGTCTTCCCACTCCAATATCCACTCAACTGCCAAAGTGATTTTCCTGAAGCAGAGTCTAACCATGCCACTCCTCCTTCCAATGGCTCCCACTCCAGTATTAAGTACAAATTCTTCTATTTAGCATTTAAGGCCCTTCACCTCAGAACCTGAACCATGCCCATCTTTCCAGTCCTCTTAGCCTTTAGTCCCTTCCATGTGGCTCTATGATTCGGGTTACACTGGGCCTCCTGGCTGTTCCTCACATTCAAAACTCAGTTTCCTGACTTTGTACCTTGATTGTTTTCTGGCTTCCCCTTTCCCCCTTAGCTTCTCTGCCTTTCTTCAAGCCTCAGCTGACTCCCACCTTATGAAGGAGGCCTTTCCCATGTCCCTCAGCTTCTGGAGTCTTCCTTCTCTGAGAATACCTTCTATCTAATCTTTCACCTGCTGTCTTCCTCACTAGAATGTGAGTACATTGAAGGTGGGGACTCTTTTCGCCTTTGTTTGTGTAATGGGGGATTGGCTAACATGCTGGACATACTCTTCCTTATATGGTAAGTGGGCAGGGAATAGTCAGAGCCTATCTGTATGTGCTTTGAAGTTAAGGGCAGGGCCTTCCATAATGAATTCCCAGAAGTGGGCTCACAAGTCCACATGTGGGATGGCAGCAGGCAGAGCAAACTGCATGCTCTTGAAGGCTTTTAATGGTCATTCCCCTGTTACATCTGTATCCCCAGTGCTTAGCACAGTACCCAGCACCTAGTAAGCACTTAATAGATGATTATTTTTGATAAATTCACATATAAATGCCTAATAACTTAATTGATGGGTGGACATATAAATGTCTAACAAAACTCTCCTGTCTCCATTCCTAAATCTCTAACCTTTTCCACTCATTTGCAATTAGCCTTCTCACTCTGGAGATTCCTCTAGTACAAGGCCCTTTCCTCTTAGTGGTGAGAGATTTCTTCCCAGGCCAGAATCACCATTTCATGAAGTACCCACGCCACCCACGATCATTTCTACCCCCTCCAGGCACCAAGAACATACTCTCTTCCCAAATTCCTTTCCCCTTTTCAGCTATCTTTTGTTTTCTCTCATTAGACTGTAAGCTCCTTGAGGGTAGGGACTTTTTTTGATTTTGCTCTCATTTGTATTCTCAGCACTTAGCACAGTGCCCAGCACAGAGTGAATGCTTAATAAATGCTTTATATTGATGCTGCTGCTGCTGCTGCTGATGATGATGATGATGATGATGATGATGATGTGATGATTGATGATGCTGAATGCCCCCTCTGCTCTGGCCTCAGTCTTTTTTCTACTGCTAAAGACTCCCTTCTAATTGTCACCAAGGTAAAAGAAAGGGGAATTCTGCCAGTCATGTCATTTATTTTCTATTCCTCGAAGCATGCACCAGCTTTTTCCCTCAACCCCAGAATTTCTCTCTCCTACTCAATAATTAGAAGTCACAGAAAAACCCAATCAATGATTTCTGTGCCATCCTTGGGCACACACCAAATATCAGGAGGAATCTAAAATGACAGTGACCTTTTCTTTCTCAGATCCAACCTTGGGATTCCCAGAAGGCACCAGTAGAGCTGAGGACCCAACAATCTCCTCATCTTTGTCTCTGGGGCAACACAGGTGGTCCAGATGAGTCAGTCGGCCCTCTCTTGGGTGTGCCCCAGAGGTTCTGAAGGCTCTGGTTTCTTTATACATCCCAGGGCCTGTTTCATAGGATACTCCCCTCGATTGGCCAAAAAGAACTGCCTTGTCTAGAAACTGTAGCCCATTACCCTAACACAAAGATAGACTGTGCTCGACTGGGTAAACACACCAGACAAGCTGGATCTAATCTGGAAACATTTCATGTGCTCCACAGCAAGGGTGCCAGCCACTTTACTTAAAAGGGGTTTGGGGGAAGGGTGGCGGAGGGTGGCTTTTTTTCCCCCTTAAAGGGGAATTTCAAATTGAATAAAAATCATCCTCTTCAAATGGGTCCATCACACCTGATAATGAAAACAATCTTCGGCAAAAGGAGTATGTAATCCCTTGGGCTGAATTTTTGCCAGGAAAAAGAGAGAGAGAGAGAGAGAGAGAGAGAGAGAGAGAGAGAGAGAGAGAGAGAGAGAGAGAGAGAGAGAGAGAGAGAGATGGAGAGAGAGAGAGGGAGAGAGAGAGAGAGAGAGAGAGAGAGAGAGAGAGAGAGAGAGAGAGAGAGAGAGGGAGAGAGAGAGACTGAGAGAAAGGGAGAGGCCCTTGTGTTAAATTAAAAAAAATTAAATTAAAAAATTGGCTCTTTAGAAGAAACTCGGCAACTGAGTACGCCTTGTCAAGTTACTAAAGCAAAAACAAGGAACAATTAAGACAGCTCAAACCATCCCCAAAGCTCAAGTTTGGGATTTGCTGAACATCACAAACTATTTTCCAAATGTTTGGGGTTTGGCACAACCAAGGCTCATGGTTGGGAAGCTTTCCTAATGGCCTAAAATTTGCCTTTTTCACTCCACCCTTTTGTAGATATCAGAACCAATCAATTTATTCTCCCCCCCCAAAAAAAAACAGTCTTAGAGAATTGCCTAAAACACTGATTGGTGCAGTGATTTCTCCAAGGTCACAGACAGAACCACTATGTATCAGAGACAGGACCTAAACCAAAGTCTTCCTGGCTTTGAAGCCAGCTGTCTGCATTCTACCATGCTTCCCGATCAACTAACTCAATGAGCTGCCTGTTTAGCTGTTCATCACCATGTGGATGATAAACCCTTCTCATCCATTTGTTTTTTCTTTTGTGAATGGTTGGACCATCTCTGTTTCTTTTGAGCAGTCATGAATCTCATTGAGGAGGCCCTGAAGAGTCTTAAGTTTTGCTGCAATCACAGCATAAGCTTCTCTCTGAACCCCAAAATCCATCATTTAATCATGATTTATCTAGGAAACTTATATGGCCACAAATCAGAGAAGACTCTAAACTATAAAGAGTCAGAATTATAGGCACCCATAAGGTAATAGAGAAACACACAATGAGCATAAATACATACGTGATCCAAGTATGATTTACATACAAGAAGTGGTATATGGTTATCACTTGGGAAATGGACAATTGGAAAAGGATGTGTGGCTGGTCAAGTAGTGAATGGGAAGGAGAATAATAGAACGTCAAAAGACCTAGAGGAAAGCTTCCAGGAGGTCTGGTATAGTCTTTCATGAAGTTTTATAGGAGAACAAGAACAAGAATTTTACAAGATAAGAAGGCATGAATGATTTGTAATTTGTACTTATGGAAAGAGTATCCATATTGGCAAGATCATGGATCTTTTGTTGCAATTCAATCTTTCAAAGTTCATTGTCATCACAGCCTACCATAAAGAATTCACCTCTTAAGCAGATAGATGCCCAGGGTTTTTGTTGAGTAGCTTACTCTCTTGATCCTAGATGATGGAGACCTATGGTCATTAAGAAATATAGAACACAGAAAAACATATAGAAAATATATAGCACTGATTAATTTGGTGCTAGTCTGCTATATGTATATATACATAAATAAATATATATATTTTATTGACAAAAATCTGTTTCCTACCCCTTGTACCCTCTCCACCTCCAGCCCCCCACAATGGGAAATTAAAAAACAACTCTAATAACAAATATAAAGGAAATATTCTTTAAATTTGATGGAATTCATGATTCTTAAAATAGGTTTATGCAAATTAATTCAACAGTAAGTACCTATTGTGTGCAAAGTACCATTCCAGGTATAGGAGGAGATAATAAGTTTAAATAAAACATGGTTCCTGCCCTCAAGAAGCTTATAGTCCTTCTACAGGAAAACTTCGGCTTAGGGCCGAATTCGTATCTGTTTCAGAGAAGATGAAAAGCCGTACTAGTAAAGGAAGTTGCTAACCAGGGACTTTATACCATACTGATGAAATCACAGGACCAATCATACAAAAACAAAACAAAACAAAACAAAAACTGTAGGGTTGTGAAATCACCATTGATCTGGACATTTTTGCACCCAAATAAAAAAATATTTATTTTACACTAATTAGCAAAAAACAAATAATAACAGAAAAGTTGAACAGGAACATTTTTTTGTTTTGTTTTGTTATGTTAAGTGAAAGTGAGTTTCTCAGAGTTGGCCTCATGATTTCTAATCAAGCTTGAAGGCAGTTTCTTAAAAAAAAAAAAAAGACCTGGCTACTTCATCAACTGGCTTAGATCAAGATATGAGTTTCAAAACAATCAATTCCTGGTTCCAGAAACTCACATCAGAGAAAGATCTTTTAGCAACTTACAGTTTTTCTTGGATTATTATTTGATGCTATGCAGTGATCTCAAGACTTATTATTTTTTTCATTTCTGTTATGTACAGTGCTTCAAAGTCACATAAATCTTAGCTGGATTACAGCTGCCCAAACATTGGAGAAAAGAAGCATGTACCAGCTTAAATGGGAGGGAAAAGATAGGGCTGACCTCTCTTTCCCTGTCCCTTTGAATATCATAAACATAGAACTTCAGAAAAGATTGATTCACTTAACAGGGACTGAGTTTTATTGGAGGGGGCATTGTTGTTAGTCATTTCAATTGCACCCAACTCTTCAAGACCCCATTTAGGGTTTTCTTGGCAAAGATACCAGAATGGTTTGCCAATTCCTTCTCTAGCTCATTTTACAGATGAGGAAACTGAGACAAAGTTAAGTGACTTTGCCAAGGGTCACACAGTTAGTAAGTGTCTGAGGCCAGTTTTGAACTCATGGAGATGAATATTCCTGGTTCTAAGCCCAGTGCTCTATCCACTGTGCCACCTAGCCCTTGGACTATATGATTTGAGGAACCACTTGTGCTTTTTGCTTTTGTTTGTTCGGTTTTTTTTTTACAAGAAAACCATGTCCGCTGCAGGCCACTTGAGCTGGTAAGATAGCAATGAGAGGTAGACCTTTGTCTAGGATTGGTGCCCTTTTAATCTCTGCAAAGATGCTGATATCGAAATCATGATGCCAAGAAAGCAACAGAATCATCACTTGTTCCTTGGATGAGAGAATGGATATAGAGAATATTCTGCAAATGTGAAAGGGCATTATGTGTCTGTGGTCATTTTTCTCATTCTCTCCGTTTTTCTAAAGCTTCACATAGTGATGGGAGCTGAGAAAGTACTGCATCTTTGCTGCAGCTGTTGCTTGCCAATACATTTCTGAAAGTGGTCTGAGAGCAATTTTAACAAACTCTTGCTGAGTATTCCAACTTTTGGTAGATCTAACAGCAGTAAATAGAAGCAGTAGATCATGCCAAACATTTTATAGATTATAAAACAAAACTGGAGGCTAGAAGAGCATAATAAAAGGTTAAAATCTTAAACCACACAAGGAATGAATACAATTTGATTATCTAGGGACAAAAGTCACAGCCCAACAAACTTTGTCATTGCTCCATGTTCATACAACTGCCCTCTACAATTATTTAGGATTGCTCTAAATGTCTTTAAAATAGACATTATTAAATTTCCCAGAGTGTCTCTGTGAGTGTGCTTCACATTGACAAAATAAGATTCTTTTTGTTGTTGTTGCTTTTTAGGCAATTGGGGCTAAGTGACTTGCCCAGGGTCACACTGCTAATAAGTGTCAAGTGTTTGGTCTGAGGCCGGATTTGAACTCAGGTCTTCCTGACTTCAGGGCTGGTGTTCTATCCCCTGTGCCACCTAGCTGCCCCAACAAAATGAGATTCTTCAAGTGATCTGTGATCTCATCTCTGTGGGTACTCTTGCTTGTGGGCAAAGATTAAAGGCTATCTATGCCCTGTCATCCTGAGTGCCTTCTATTCAGATCCTTCTGTCAATTTTCCATGAAAGATCCCCCCAACATGCTAAGGGCCTTTTGTTAATGTTTTAGGCATTGTGTAAATACCAATGAAATGCATGGACTGTCCATTGGTAATCCCTCACTCTCACCACAAGATCAGCCTGCCTTCTTTCCTGGTCACACATCTCCCTTATGAAATTCTTATTATATCATGTGTGCAGTTCTTAGTAATATCACAAAGCTTCTTCATGCATACCCCCCCTCCATTGCTCTTTGAGCAACCCATAACTTTGATTCTTTGAAAACTATGATACTTAGTTTTATGCACATTTTCTCCCTTATTAGAACATAAACTCCTTGAAGGCAGGGACCATTTTTGCCTTTCTTTGAATCTGCTGTGTTTAACACAATGCCTGGCATATAGTAAGTGCTTAATAAATGTTTGTTGCCTGATGAATTCATTCTTCCATGACTAACAACCCTAAAACATACACACATGGCTGCGAGCTGCATCAGAAAATCTTTTTGGTCAGAGTCAGGGGGTAGTAAGATAATATGGGAAACTCCAATGCTTTTGTTGTTGTTATTGTTAATGGAGAGAGGGAAGAAGGTTTCTTACTGAAATGAAAAATCAAGTGACCCTCTTAAGAATGAAATAGATAGAGAATGGGAATAGATCTGAGATTTCACTGGTATAGAAAATGCCATATACAAATGCATGTTGGCCTCTTCTCAGAAACTTATAGTCTTCTTAGACAATTGCTTAGAGCTCTGGAGACCCTTTTTTCCCAGGGTTACATAGCTAGTCTATGTTAGAAGCAGGACCTGAACCCAGGTTTTTTAGACTCTCAAGCCAGCTCTCTACCCACAATACCATGCTGCTAAGATGAAATGATCGTCTTTATTCAACTATATGTTCTTTGGAATCTTGATAAACATAACAGTATTATTGAACTTTGTTCTTCAAGAGACACATGTGGAATCTCATTTATATCTAACTTACTTGCTTTTTTGCACGGTCACCCTAGCTAATAGAATCATTCAAAATATCATTAGATAAATGAGTCCTTGGGCAGCGATCAAAGCCAAAGCATGAGAGGTGAAGTCATTTGAAGAGATACAACCTGAGAAGGATGAGGGAGAACCACATCCAGATTAGGGCAAGGTGTAGTACTCTTGTCCTCTCCTGGATCTTTCCTGTCCTAGAGAAAAGAATCCAATAAAATAAATCCCTGCAAAGTGCTAGGGAGTTATATGTGTTCTACCCTCAAGGAATATTAATAATTAAAAATTTTTCAGTCAATCAATAAACATTTATTAAATGTCTACTATATGTGGGGCAGTATACTAAGTGCTGGGGATACAAAGAAAGTCCCAGCTCTCTGGGGAAATTAGAGATGGTGTGATTCCTAGGTAGGAAAGATACCTGGCAGAGAAGGTCTAAAAAACAGCGAGGGGAGAAAGCCACCTATTCTGCCATTCTATATAAAGCCAGCCTTGGTCCTTTGAAAAGATTTCATAACTAAGAGGGAGAAAATGAACAATGACCTGGCATATATACATATGTGTGTATACATATATGCATACATATACATACTTAGACACACATATAACATACACATACACAGATACACATATGACATACATATACACACATGTAATACATGCATATTTGTGTATGTATACTATGTGTATGTGTTTATATACACATTATATATATATATATGCATATATATATATATATATATATACACACACACACACACACACACACACATACACACACACACTCAGATTTGTGGGTAGATGTGGGAAGGCAAGTGAGTTGCAGACTTATCACCTTTAGAGAAGGCACCCCACTCTTACATCTTTGGAAAATGTGGTGCCACTTTTAAAACCACAGTATAATTGTTTCCTTTTAATACCATCAAATTCTCCAGAGGCAAGTGATATCTTTGTTCAGCTAGCCAGACAGTCTAATTATCTAGAAATGACTGAATTCTCTAGATAATTTCTGTCAAATAAACATGGCCATTGTTTCATTCAGAGGAAACTTCTTTGGAATTTACTTAATTAAAGTAGCAGAACTCATTCTCCAGGACTACTTTCCTACCTCCTCCCTCACTCTTGTCAGATTCTCCTCCCCTGATTGGAGAAAGAGGCAAAATACATTGGAAAGAACATTTGAAATCAGAGGACCTGGGTCCAAATACCATGTCCATCACATACTAGCTGTGTGACAAGGTAAATTACCTTACTTTTCTTCACCTCAGTTTCTTCATCCATAAAATGATTGGGTTGTACTAGAAGGCCTCTAAGGTCCTTTCCAGTTCTAAACAGATGATCCTAGAAACCCCAAGCTCAATGAGACTCCTACAGTATTTTATGCAAGTTTTGTTTTTCGGGCCCAGCTTGTAAGAATAGTAGGCAGCAAGGTGGGCAGCTAAGTGCAATAGTAGATAGAGCATATGACCTGGAATCAGGAAGATGCATCTTTGTGAGTTCAAATCTGACCTCAGACACTTGCTAGCTGTGTGACCCTGGGCAATTCACTTAACCTCGTTTTCTTCAGTTTCCTCATCTGTATAATGAGCTGGAGAAGGAAATGGCAAACCACTCCAGTATCTTTGCCAAGAAAACCCTAAATGGATCATGAAGGGTCAGACATAACTGAAAATAACTGAACCATAAGAATAATCATTAAAATATAAAACCTTTGCATCACTCTTCATTTTAATTTTCTATACAGCTACATTCTGCCACTAAAATACTGCATGGATGCCTCATGGACGCATTACCGTGGAGGTGACCCAAGATTCTTGTGGGCCTACTCCTTCACTTTAGGAAGACCTTAGACCTGAGATAAACCTAAGCTTTAAGTTATTTTCCTCAGAGTTCTGGGAAAATGTTATAAAGAGCCAATGATAATAAAAATAATAATAATTTAACCCAACTTTTAGGTGGTCATACCCCTCCAGGATTGAACCCAGGCTATGTTCAAAGCAGATGATGAGAGGGCAAGAATTTCAGCCTCCCTGGGACACTGGGAAAATCAGTTTTTTAAATTGAATTAAATTTTGGGAGGAAGGACATTAGCAGCTACAAGAGACCAGGAAGGGCTTCATCTGATTCCTGAGATGAATTTGAAGGAGAACAGGGACAAAAAGACATGAAGGAAGAACATTTAAGGCATGGGGATAGCCAGTACAAAAGCATGAGGACAAGACATGGAATATTTGTGCGCAGAATATCATATGGGCCAATATAACTGGACCATAGAGTACATAGAGCAGAATAATGTATAGGATGACCAGGAGGAAATCAAATTGTGAAAAGCTTTAAATACCAAGCCTTTAAGTTCATCTTTGATCCCAGAGATAATAGGCAACTCCTAGGGTTTATTGGATGGGGAACTCCAATAAATGGTCAGACCTAAGCTTTTGGGGATGAATTTTGTAGCCACAGTAACTCTTGAAAACCATTTATTCACCTTTGAAGGGTTGCAAGCAGCAGAGGGAGAAGCCATGCCAATTACATGATGAAGCCTTGAAGGAACGAAGTTAGCACTTCTATGCTATCAGCCTCATGATGAAATTCCATTCATTTCTTTTGTTGACTGGTGAACAACACAACTTCTGAATAAGAAGATCATAGACTCATAGAACTAGATCTGGAAGGGACCTAAGAGGTCATATAGTCATCCAAATTAAATATATTAAAGTGTAGCTATGTTTCAGGGGACATGAATTGGTCCCTAGTATTCTTGTTGTATTCTGTAGGTCTTTTTATTTTTTTGGCTAGGCAATGGGGTTAAGCAACTTGACCAGGGTCACACAGCTAGTAAGTGTTATGTGTCTGAGGTTAGATTTGAACTCAGGTCCTCCTGACTCCAAGGCTGGAGCTCTATCCACTCTGCCACCTAGCTGCCCCACCATAGTTCTTTTTGACAAGGCCAAAATGTTATTCCTGTTATTCTAGGATAACCCAGTGTTGGAAATTCATCTTAACTGCCACCCCCACCCCAGCCCCACCTAATAGTATTTTTTGTAATAGTTAAGTGATTCTTCATTCCCAAGCTCGTTCTTCCTGTTTATTAAGTGTGCTCCCAAGGGTGAAACAAAGAGACTTTATGCTGCATTTTTTTTAAATTGGTCTAACCCAAAGGATACACCTCATGAGAAACAGGAGACAAGAATAATCACAGCCCTGATTTCTGGAAGCAAAATGGTCTCACTTTCCTGAGTTCACTAGAGTACATGAAATAAATGTTTTCCATCAAAGACTGATTTTGGAAGCTATAAAACTGAAACCGCCAATAAGTAATCTACATAATGAGCTGTGTCGTTGAACTTTTCCAGATTTTTTTTTCCTGAAGAATAGTAATCTATACCTTTTGTACATTTGCTGAAGTGCTCCTGAAGTGATGTTATTGTAAGTTCAGAATTTGGCTAACTATCAATATCAGGGTTATGTCTGTCTCTCACTCAATACTGATTAGAAGTGAGGAAGGAGAAAGGGCCCAGGGGAAAATTCAAAGCAGCTTCTATCATTACGTGCTGTTCATTATCAGGCCTGCCTCTGTAGAAATCTCCCCAAAGCCAAGAATAGGAGAAACCTTTGAAACTCGTCATCTAATTGAGGCATTTCCTTCCTCCATAAGAATTCTGCACGTCCTGAACTTGGCTGCAGGATGAGACCATTCTAAATTGAAGAGAAGTATTCTTAACAATGTTCCTGGGCCTCAGATGATGGTGGGATGACCAGGATGAGAAAGCAATTACTCAACCTAGGCTGTGAAATCCCGTAAATTACTGAACATCCTTAGAGCATCTGGATTAACACATCACCACCTTTGTGTTATATACATTAACAAGTTGGCTTCCAGTCACCATCTTTATTAATGCCAAGTGTCTTTATTTAGTGTCAAAATCTCTGACCTTCTAAATTCCATTCCTTAAAAACAAACTAATCAGGGGCTGAACAGATGTTTTAAGGATGTCTTTAAGGTCTCCAATCATAGAATTGTAATCATTAAGTCCAACCCTTTCATTTGATGGATGGCTCAGAGAGCTTGAGGAACTTGCCTAGATCACTAACTTTCAATGATTCTACAAATGACTCTCACTATATATGCCTATAAAAAACACCCAAATAAAAAACCTTGGAAGAGACTCTGATTTTTTTTTCTGAAGACATTTCTGTGCTTGCGGTATTTGATTCACTTAAGTGACTTAAACTGATAGTCATGTGAAGTCATTACTCCTGGAAAGTGACAAAAGAGGAAAAACAATAGAGCAGTGGGGAAAAGTGGATAATGCTGGTTTTGAAGACATTAGGAATATCCAGCAGCATGGTCCCAGTGAAGGCAGGAAGACAAGGGTTTAAGTTCCCACTTTGATGCATATTAGCTACGTGAACTACACGTCACTGAAACTGTATCAGGAGAAGGAGCTTATGCACTGTGAATTCAATATATTGATAAAATTGCCACTTACAAAACAAATGATAATACATATCTTATGAGTGGATCACTCTTTAGTTTCTATTAAATGTCCAGTAAGACTTCATTGATTCAGATTAATAGAAGCATCTAGGTTTCACAGTGGATAGATCACTGGGCCAGGAGTCAGAAAATTCTAAGTTCAAATCCACCCTCAGGCTTACTGGACAAGTCACTTTAACCTTGCTTAACTCCGTTTAATCATCTGTAAAACAGGGATAACAATAGCACCTACTTCTCAGGGTTGTAATGAGGATAAAATGAAACAATATTTGTAAAGCACTTTGCAAACCTTAAAATGTTATACAAATGCTAGTTATTATTTAGTATTGTTATTAGTATTATTATTATTAACTTGAAACAATGCAGATCTAAACTGATAAAATTCTGAATTCTGTAATCTTACAAAAAGAAATAGGGTTTCATTATTTCCCCAAAACAGTTTTCTCATCGCTGAAAGGCTGACCACCAGATGATCATTATTTTTGGCCAGAGTAACTCATGAAACTGTCAAAGACTTGTTGTTCAATCTTTTTTCAACCATGTCTGACCCACAAAACTGGAATGGTTTGCCATTTCATTCTCATTTTACAGGTGAGGAAACTGAGGCAAACAGGGTTAAATGACTTACCCAGGGTCACACAGCTAGTAAATGTCTGAGGCCAGATTTGAACTCATGAAATGAGCCTTTCTCGACTCCTGGCCCCAAACTCTATCCACTATGGCACCAAGTAGTTACAGCACCTGTAGAGTTGTCACACCAATAGTAACTCTCTTGAAAGTAAGTCTTAAGTGAGACGACATTTCGTAAACAAAGGAGTTTGATAACTAGAAAGTCCTATCTCAATACCATTTATTAAGAGGGAATGCAGTAAAATGACAAGAACCCAGAATCAGAATCAGGAATCAGAGTTTTTGGTATTAAATCCAAGCTTTGCTACTCACTACTTGGCCCTGGGTAAGTCCTTAACTTCTTTAAGACTTGGTTTCCCTACCTGTCAAATGAAAGGCAGAGACTAGATAACCTCTAAGGCTCCTCCCACCTCTAAACCTATTATTCCCCCAGTCGCAAATAAGGAAGCTTAGCAGTGGTTATGTTTCAGGGACCAACAATTGCCCCACAGCTCTGCAGCACCCCTGGAACAAAGAGCTGCATTATAACACTGGGACCCTGCTGTATTCCTTTCATGCTCCACAAGCCTATTGATGGTGGATTAAGCCACTGTTCTCTGTGGCTTTTGAATCACCATGCTGACCTGAAGTTTTCTGCCTTCCCCTTCAGCAACTCAAGCCAACTTCTTCAGGAGGTATGCTTTCACTCAGAGGGAAAGGAAATACCTGATCCAAGGCATTTTACATACACCAAAAGCCAGTTACCAAACAGAAGCAGTACAGCTTTTGGAAGATTTGATATCTTCACTGTAGCCACTTAAGCAGAGGCTCAATCCCTTGAAGGGCCAAGTTAAACAAGGCAGAATTAAGACTAAATTGGTCCCCACCTCTAGCATTCATAAATCCACATGGGGGAGGCCATGAATGGGATAGGAAAAATTAAGGCTGAGTTGTCTTGGCTGCTTCCCAACCAATCTGTGTGTTCTGGAGAAAGGAGAGGGCCAAACATCATTGCTGTGGGGGCTCAGGTCTAATTGCTTTGCATTCTTAGTGTTTGTAGAGCAGACTGTGAAAAGTGAAATCTTTTCCTTTGAATGGTTGGCTCAGATTCCAAAAATGGAAGAGAAACATTCATCACTGAATTATTTCTACAGCAGGATGGCTCTTGAGGAGGCCATTAATTCAGACCCCTACCTCTAATTCCACTAAATGGAATTCACGGACATCTGGAGGTCAAGGGTGATCTCACAGAAGAGTGGATGTTAAGTGATGGAAGCATGTGAAGAAGGCCCTTCCTCACTCTCTTTTGGAGCACTAATGGCTAATCCAAGGCACAGAGATTTAGCAAACATTGAGATGAACACTCTAGGCATATCTGGTTGACCAGATGAATTACTGCCAGTAGACAAGGTTCTACTGATTTCTTTCAGCAAGGAAGTAGGCTGTCAAACAGCTGTTGCTTATCAGACAAAGCTGTCCTTGGGTTCTGGCCATCAGTTGATACTGTGCTTCCAAGCCCTAGGTGCCTTAGAGGCACCTACGTGATGCAGTGGAGAGTGGACTGGGCTTGAAGTCAGGACAGACCACAGTTCAAATCCAGCCTCAGACATTTACTAGCTGTGTGACCTTGGGCAAGTCACTAAACCTTTGTCTCAGTTTCCCTAAGTGTAAAATAGAAATAATATTAGCACCTATCTCCCAGGGTTGCTGTGAGAATCAAATGGGATAATATTTGTAAAGTGCTCAGTACAGTACCTGCCTCATAGTAAGCATTATTATATAAATGCTATTAATTCTTATTAAATACATTCTATATTGTTATCAATATATTATAATATCATGTGTTATTATTAGCCCTAGAGGATGCAGTGCTCTGATTTTTAAAAACAGTGTTATTGTTATTGATACTTATATATCATGTTTACTGCTGAATACATCCCTCCTTACTCCCCTACTCAGTGAACCATTACTTCTAAAAAAGAAAGGGGGGGGGGGAATGCAGTTCAGGAAAACCAAACAATACATGAACTATGCTTGATAATATATGACTTATACCATACCCATGAACTCCCACCTCTGGAAATAGGGGATGAAGATTTTCTTTTTACTTCTCTGGTGCCAAGCTTAGCCATTGTAGTTATACTTATTATTTCTTTTTTTTTTAAGCAATTGGGGTTAAGTGACTTGTCCAGAGCCACACAGCTAATAAGCATCAAATGTTTGGTCTAAGGCTGGATTTGAACTCAGGTCCTCCTGACTTCAGAGACAGTGCTGTATCCACTGTGCCACCTAGCTGCCCCTTACTTATTATTTCTTAAAGATAACAAAAGCCTCTCAATTCAGTCAGTATCCTGACTGAATCCTATTCACTAAAAATCTTTCCTTTATCCTTCTTGCTATAATTTTAGTCCATTTCTTATCTGTTTTGTCCTCAATGGAGTTGAACAGATGTCAACATGATAACTCTCATATAAAATTTAGACAACAGAATTTTGAGCTCTGTATTAAGAGATTTGTGTGTCATGTCAAGAAGTATTTATTAAATTAAATTAAAAGTATTACTGTGCACTAGCAATGGTAACAAGTGCTAGAGATAACAAAGACAAAACGTAAGCCCTTCCTTCAAGGAGCTCACATAGTCAAATCTTGAAAAAAAAACTGTACAAGTCAAATCAATAAGCATTTTTAAAGTATTTACTATACGCCTGGTACTGTGCTAAGTACTGGGAATTCAAATTCAAGCAAAAAGAAAGATAGTCCCTTCCCTCAAGGAGCTTACACGAATAGAAAATGATAATACAGAAAAGAAAGCTGAAAGGGGCAAGGAGGTAGACTAGGTTAGCTTTGAGGGAGATATGGTAGAGAAAATCTGGAAAGTCAAGAGTGCAGCCTAGGTAAGAATGAAGACATAGCTGGCCTGGATATCCTCAAAATGGAGACTTGGGAAGGACCCAGTCAATCAAAGCACTTGCAAGGGTGGGAGATAACTTCCAATGTGAGAGGTCCAGGGATGTAGTCAACTTCCAGAGTGAAGAGATTTATCTGACATGGTAAAGAAAGTCCAGAAAGCCAGGAATGCAGCCTGGAGAGGATGCTGGGAACTTTGGAAATAGTACAGAAATGCAAATATTTTCTCCATCATTTGCCACTCACAATCCCTCCATGCCTTCTGATCCTTGGAGATTCTTGCCCATATCTTACCATAAATCCTTGGCAGAGGCTCTCCCCACTGGGAAGGTCTTCCTCTGGTTGTTTTAATGTCCCAGAGAAACTCACAGACTGCACCCAGGTTCACTGCTGTTCTGGTTGCCTGACTGGCCCACCTCCTTCTCCTGACATTCAGATCCTCCATAACATCTTTCACGCTGCTTCTCATGTGCAAACCATTTTGGGTTACATGATGCATGCAGTCTGCTTATGCCCACTACATGTGTTTCCATTACTCTTTCAGTTATTTGTAATTTTGATGCTTTTGAAAATGTGGTGTTCCATGACTCACAACCATAGAGCACCTCTGGGATAAGAATTGTACCAAAAAGATGACCTTTTGCAGCAGCAAAGAGTTGGGGATCATTGGAATTGCTCTGCAGTTTTCCAATATGATCCTGCCCAGTTTCCTCTTGTTACTCTTTAGACCTGAGCCCTTTGAAGTGCCAGTCTAAGATCCCCACATTGATGGGCTGACTCAACAGGCTGTTCATCCAGCTGCCTCTCATGCAAAATCTGTGAAACAGACACTTTTTTATTCATTTTTTGGACAGAATCTCTCACCTCAAGATGGATTTCACCAAGGAATCTACTGGAATAGTGGAATGCCACAAAATCATCAACAATGAATATTTGAAGACCTAGTCATTAATGGTGAATTTCCATTCCCAGGCCACCTTAAATCTTAGTGCTTCTCTCTGAGATTATCTCCAATTTATCCCATATTCATCTTGATTGTACATTCATCCTGATGGTACATTGTACAAACATGTACAATATGCTTGCATATTGATTTCTCCAATAGACTGGGAGTATCCTGAGAACAAGGACTGGTTTTTTCCTTGTTTTTCATCTCCAATACTTAGCACAGTGCTTAGCGATTAGTAGGTGCTTAGTAAACACTAGTTGAGTGACTGAATGAATGACTGATTTGCCAGTGTCAGGGATAACATCACAAATTGTCCAACACCTGAGGTGCCTCTCTGCTTTTGACCTCCCTCGAAGGCAATACTCAGTAGATCACTGAACAAAATTCTAGCCCTTCATAGTCTGGCTGCAACTTGTTTCAAATCACATCGTATAGTGCAGGAAAATCAACCTTGTTGTTGTTCTCTGTACATGAATGACACTGCACCTTCCTTCTCCATACTTGAGATACTCTCCCTTCTCATTGCAGCATCTTGGAAACCCAATGTTCCTCCAGTGCTCAGCTCAAGGGCCACCTTTTATAAAAAGGCCTTTTCTGAGTTCCCTAAATGTGTCTCTTTCTTACAAATAAAATTATTTCTATTTTTAAAAAGCATTAGAATTTAATTATTGCAAATATTCTCACCCAATATAATACACTTTCCTTGAGGGCTCATATAATTTCATTTTTGCCTTTCTATCCTCAGAACCTAGCACAGTGCCTGGCATGTAGTAGATGCTTAATAAATGCTCACTGAATTGAATTGAATCTGTTATTGCCACTTGATGGCTGTGTGACCTTGAACAAATAACTCTATTTCTCTAGGTGTCAAATTCTTCATCTGCAAAAGAATGATCTTGAAGATCTTTCAACTCTAAAAATCCACAAGCCCATGAATTTATTCTCACAAATGCCTCATCATAGTGTCTTGTACAATGTCAATATATACATAGGTGGGAAATACTTTCCACAATAATAATAGTAAAAATGAGAAGAAGAAGGAGCAGGAGGAGAAGGAGTAAGGGGAAGAAAAAGAGGAGGAGGAGGTAACTGAGGCAGAGTAAGATTAAATGACTTGCCCAGGGTCACAAAGCTAAGCCTTCAATGATGCATTTTGTTTTGTTGAATTGAGTACACATATATATTTGTGTGTGTGTTGTTCAGTTGTGTCTGATTCTTCATGACATACATATGCACACATATGTGTGTTTATATGCACATATGAATGTGTGTGTGTATGTATATATACCCCTATGTAGAGACTGACAGAGAGAGAGAGAGAGAGAGAGACAGAGAGAGAGAGAGAGACAGAGACAGAGACTGAGGAGAGAGCAAGACAGAATGAAAGAAAGAATATTTCCCCAATGATATTTCTTCCAGCTGCTATGCCATTCTTAATGGTAAAGAGATATAAGATCTGATAGTCAATGTGGTCTCTGGGGTCTTTCTGCCTCCTCATGTGGTAAGAGTTTTGCATTAAAAATCTGTAGAAAATTATGATAGAATATATTTTAAATGTCCATTTTCCATCCCTCCCCACCCCTTTTCAATCTGCAGTTTATTTAAATGCAGCAGGTTGGAGGCTATAATTGTACACAGTATCCTGTCATCTTTTTCTTTTGATTTGATATTTGTTTGAATCCTTGCTCTAACCTGTTAGTTATCTAACTGTGCAGAAATGTGACTGTTACGCCTCTAACCAATTGCTTCCCACCATTTAGATATAGTCAATTTCACCTTTTAAAATCTTCCCAAGACTTTCAGAATCCCAGAGATGAAATGAAAAATCATAGGTCACTTGGTCTCCTTCCAACTCTGAGACTGAACATTAAAAGTTAAATTGCCTGTATTTTAGCTGATAAGAAACAACTGGTTATAGGCATAACATTGTACATCTTATACCACCAGTCCTCATGTTGTTTGGTCTCAGGACTCCTTTACATTCTTTAAAAATTATGGAGGAGTCCCCCTCTACAAAGAGCTTTTGTTTATGTGAGTTATATCTACCAATGTTTACTGTACTAGAAATTAAAATGTCTTAGTATTGTTGTGAAAATAGATTTGACCTGGCAGAGGGACCCCCAGGGGCCCCTGGACCTCACTTTGAAAACAGCTGTCCTATACAATTTTTTTCAACAACTGGTCATACAGTCTGTTTTTGAAGCTCTCTAGGTAAGATAAAATGATAGATAAGATAAGAGATGAATAGTCCCATTTGAGGGAGCCCATTTCACTTTTGGATAGCTTGAATTATTGGTCAAGTTAATAACATTTTTTAACACATGCTTGTTAACTGTGTTTGAATTTTTAGGAAGTTTTTCCTTTATATCAAGCATAAATTTAACTCTTTGTGACTTCCACTATTGTTCCTACTTCTCTCCTTTGTTACTTGAAACTTATCCTGCCAATAACTTTTAATTCTTCTTGAGAATATTCACAATGCTGAGGTCTATGGTGGCTTTAAAATTGTGGTATTTTATGGTTTGCAGCCTTATATTGTTCTATAGTTTAGTTGTAATGAACTACTTGACATTCCTCTGAGACGATTCTCCATCTCTATATCTATGCCCTTACAGGGACTGTCCCCATGCCTCTAATGCTCCCTATCATTATGGCAACCACCCACATGAAACCTTCCCCAATCCCTGAAGATCAGAGTGTCCTCCCTCCCTAATCCTTTGTATGTGCTTATATATGTACATGCTGTCTCTCCACTTGCTCCTCAAAACAAGGATTGTTTCCTTTGTATTTCCAGCCCTTAATTCAATGCCTAGCCTAAGCACATAGTAGGCCTCTAATGAATACTTTTTTATTAGTAATATCATCTGAACAAAAAATTAATGCAAACATATTTAAAATACCAATATGTAATTTACAGAATTAGAGAAATAAAACTAGATAAATAAGTCAAGAACAATTGAAAGAAATTCTTTATTTTTTTAAAGGGGTAAAGAGCTTCTGTTACTTCCAAATTTTAAATTATGCATGAAGAAGTAATTATCAAACTTCTTTAAACTGGATAGAAAAATAGAGCAATGTAACAGATTAGATAATCCAGAATTAGGGGCAAAGGCACATAAAAGCCTTGCATTCATACATTTAAAACAATAAAAATAATGGGAAATAATTTATGGAATTCAATTTACTCTCATGCTATAACCTAAAATAAATTTTAATTGGGTCATTGATGTAAATATTTTAAAAATCAGAAAATGATATTGTCATTTATCACAATTATGTTGACCATTTTTTATTATTCAACAAATAGAAAAATTACTAAATACAAAGGTTTATGCATATGAAAATAATGAACTTTTAAGCAACAAACCAATGCATCCAGAAGAAAAAGGAAAGAAACACATTGGGCAAAATCCATTGCAGGAAGAGGTCTCCAGCACAATACTTGACATATAGTATTTGTTTAATAAATGCTTATTGATCTCTTGAGAGATATATCAGAAAGAATCCTGCTCAATGACCCTCTGACCATTAATAAATAGATTAAATATCGATTTGCTCACTAAAGTTGTTCACTATTGTCATGGAGCAGATCCAGTGAAGAGTTCAAGTTGAAGAAGGATTATTATATAGAAATACATGGTGAGGTACACTCCTCATAACTCTGTTTGAGGATGATATTGGACTGGTTATATCAGTCTCTAAAATATTCAGAGCCCCCTAAATAAGGTATATAATCACTTAAGAGTTCAGTTTCACTATTCCCTCAGTGGGAAAAATGGATGAACAATACCTATTGTTCAGACTATAACACACAATTTGAAGGAGAGACTACAGAGCTGGTGGACACACTGTGTGCACAGACACTGTGGATGAACAATATTCTAGGCTCAGAATTGAATTGGAAGAGGAGAGTAGACTGGAGAGCCTTTGGAAAATTGTAAACTCCTCTCTGAATCAACGATGTATCTTTTTAACATGAATATTCTGGATATTCCATGGCTGTGAATCATGGAGCCTCAGAGTCCAAAAAATTAAATTTTGGGGTGGTTCAGCCAAAGCACAAAAGAGAAGCTCATGGTGGTCATTTGTAGTCTGGAACGCATTGCCAATGAAAACTTTCAAGAGGCATCAGTGTAAAAGGTGTCATCAAAGACATGGTTGGTCAGAAAGGAGTTGGCTTACTCCAAAATCTACACCATTTCAAAAGATCTAGAGAAAATCCCCTAGAATGGTAGACAGACTGTCCATTGTGGGAAGACATGGATAAGAATCACATAGGATAAGAAGATGTGGATGGGTTGGAATGCATCATTCAATGGAATACCCACATGTATGTGATCCATTAAAGTAAGCTTTGTTAATTTAATTTATAATGCTCATTGGTTTTCTAACATTGCTGTCTTCATGTTCCTGGTATAAATACTGCTTTAGCATAATATATAATTTTAACATGTATTGCTGTGTTTCGTCAGAATTTTCTAATATCTTTGAATCAATTAAAATCTAGAAATACAAATTATATTAGATTGAACTTTTCTTTCTCTATTTTATACCTACTAGTTTCAAAGAGCAAGACTATTTGTCTTATACAGAGTTGCACAGATTGTCGTCTTTCTCTATTCCTTTAAACAATTTATATGTTAAGGATCAATTTGATAAAATTCCTTTGTAAATCCATTTGTTCGTGGTGTCTTTTTACATGTCTAACTGGAAACTGGGCAGGTAGGTGGCACAGTGAATAGAGTGCTGAGCTTGGAGTCAGGAAGACTCATCTTTCTGAGTTCAAATCTGGCTTCAGACACTCATTACTTATGTGACCCTGGACAAGCCACCTAACCCAGCTTGCCTCAGTTTCTTCACCTGTAAAATGAGCTGGAGAAGGAAATGACAAACCACTCCAGTATCTCTGCCAAGAAAACCCCAAATGGGGTCATGAAGAGTCAGACACAACTGAAATGACTGAACAACAACAAAAAAAAACCCTGGAAATTATGTTATTTAGCTTCATTTGTGATGAAACTAGTATTATAAATGTGGTTTAGTTCCTGAGGCACTGTGTCAACTCATTGGTCATTAGACAAAGAATGCACACTGAGAGTAACCAAAAGTTAAAATTTCCCCTCTTACCTATGCTATTATGATAGCCAGCTAATTGGTTTCTCTGTTTCTAGTTTCTCCTCTCTCCAATCCATTCTCTACAAATCTTTCAAAATAGTCTTCCTGAAGCATAGGTCTGACCATACGCAAATGGATCTCATCAGCTCCAGTTACATCAAGCAGTGCAAATTTTGACCCACCCAGTCCTTCCCATCCTATATATCACTCTTGTCCATATTCTCCCAAAGGTTCACCATAGGGAAGGCAAGGGATATACTCAATGTGTTAAAGGACTTCTCTGCTTCTTCCTGACCTTATGAAGGTACCAGTATCACCCTAGCTGTCTGAGTCAGTGCCTACTCATACCCACTGACCACATACCTCATTTCTTCTTCTCTTTAATGCCATCCTCTTTAATGATATCCTTTATTTCCCTCTTCTTCAGCTCTCTCCATCAGTTGTGTTTTGCAGCCTTCGTGTCATATCGCGTGTCTTTCCATTAACTTCTATGTGATACTTATCTTTAGTTATTCAGAGAAAATGATGTCCACATCTCAGTGCCATATAGCGACACCAGTATGGTGTTAGTATTGAAAAGATGGTCCTTGGAGTCAGGAAAAGAGTTTTCTAATTTCCTGAGAGCAGTGCAGCCTACACTTTGCCTTTTTATTTATTGGCCCAGATCACCATGCACCTGTACTGTCTATCCCAGGTAGATATACTGTCAGAAAAACTGTTCGACCTTATCACTCAAAAATCTTCGGTAGTTCCCTGTTGTCTGCTTGATAAAACACAAACTACTTAGAATAATAATTAAGGTCCTTTACAATATGGTTCCAACTTTTATCAAACATTCTATATCACTATTGATGTTCTAGCTAAACTGGCTTACTAACCATTCCCCATGCTCGCCATTCTATCCCCACTTCTACTTTTGCACAGATTGCCCTCCATGCCTGGAGTGGACTCATCCCTCGCCTTTGCTTCTTAGAATCATTGTTGTTCAGTCATTTCAGTAACATCACTCCTTTGGGGATTTTCTTGGCAAAGATACTACAGTAGTTTGTTGTTTCCTTCTCTAGCTCATTTTACAGATGAGGAAACTGAGGCAAACAGAGTTAAGTGACTTGCCCAGGGTCACATAGCAAGCATCTGAGGCCAGATTTGAATTTAAGGTGATGAATCTTCCTGACTCCAGGCCTGACACTCTATCCACTGTGCCATCAGTCCTTAGTTTTCTTCAAGACTAATTTCACAAGGACTTTTCTGATCTTCCAGTTGTTGGTGACTTTTCTTGTAGTGGAAAGACCACTATATTTGGGATGCAGAGGACTTGGTTTCTAATTTTTTTGCAGGGGAAGTCATTGGGGTTAAGTGACTTGCCCAAGGTCCCCCATTTACCCAAGCTAGTAAGAGTCTCAGGCCAGATTTGAAGTCAGGTCCTCCTGACTCCAGGATGGGTGTTGGTTTCAAATTCTAGACAATTGAGAAGACGTCAGAAAATGTAGCCCACACACCTACTTTTTCGAAGTAACACAGCATAAATGCTCAAAATAAGAGTATCCTCAAAAGGCATATGGGAAGGAAAAAAGTAGATTCTCAAAGATGATATACTATAATAGAACTTATCTTTACAATCACATAACTCATCATGGAATACAAGATAATACTGAATTGTTTGATTATCAAAAATAACACACACACAAACACACACATCACAACAACATTCCAATAAATACAGCAAAATGAGGTATTAAAATCTAGCTTTCAACAACATGCCTCCCACTAACATATTAAGATCACACTTAGCTCAAAGATTCTCTTATTGTTTAGCACAAGGCCTGATGCATTGTAGGTGATCAATAAATGCTTCTTGACTTGAGTTACAATGTGTCTTTTACCTTTAGAATATGCAAAAGAAAAACCTAACCCACAGAATTACAAAACCTTTGATTTGGAGGGAATCTCAGAGGTCAGAAAGCCTGACGCATACCACATGTGCTAGAACCAGCTCTACCCAGTCTGAGAGAGCCTATCATTAAATTTTCAATGTGAGCATTTACATTGGCCACAAATTGGGGCTTGATTTACCATTTTGTTGATTGTTCAGTCGTTCCTGTCATACTGGACCCTTTGTGATTCCATTTGGGGTTTTCTTGGCAAGGATACTGGAGTGATTTGTCATTTTCTTCTCTAGCTCATTTTACAGATGAGGAAATTGAGGCAAATAGGGTTAAGTGACTTCAGGATCACACATTGCCCAGGGTCATACCACTAGTAAGTGTTTAAGGCTGGATTTGAACTGAAGTCTTTCTGATTCCAGTCCCAGCACTCTATCCACTTTGTCATCTAGCTGCCCAGTCAAGTAATCTACAAGCATTTATCAAGTGCCAGGGGTATGCTAGACCCTGTGCTAGGCTCTGGAAACAGAAAGATTTTTTTTTTTAAATGGAACAGCACTTGCCTTCAAGAAGCTTACATTGGAGGAGCAGCTAGGCGGTGAGGGGCAGTTAGGTGCACAGTGAACAGAGCTAGGGCCTTGGAGTCAGGAGGGCCTGAGTTCAAATCCAGCCTCAGACATTTAACACTTAGTAGCTGCGTGACCCTGGGCAAGTCACTTAACTCCAACTGCCTCACCTAAAAAAAAAAGCAACTTACATTTTATTGGAAGAGATGACATGTGCAGATGAGTATATACAAAGGATTTACAGGAAGGCCCCTGCCCCACTGGATCAATGTTGTTGAAGGTGTACTGGGAGATATGAGGAGAATTGGAGAAAGAAAAGCAATGGACGGTAGACACGCCATCTACCCTTTTGTAGTAAGCTTCCTTACAGATTAGGTCTTAATCCACTGAAGTATTCAGTTACATACTCTGTCTACACCACAAAAGAATAATTGATTTTCCCCCCTCAGATCTATGTTTCCGTTAGTTTAGGGGGTTCCCAGTGAGGAATTCGCTCTACCAAGGCAGAGCAGCAAGTGCTCTGTAACTCGTGGCCTTAGAGCAGAGATTCTGCATCTTTTATGTATATTGTAGACTCCACTGGCAGTCTGGTGAAGCCTATTGACCCCTTCTCTCAATAATATTGTAAATGCACGAACACAGAACTATAAGGAAAACCATTATATTGAGATATAGTTGTCAAAATATATTTTTTTAATTCACAGATCCCAGATTACAAACCGCTACCTTAGAATATTGTCTGGAGGTTGGGGGGGTGGGGCAACTAGATGACAAAGTGGATACAGCACCAGCCCTGGAGTCAGGAGAACCTGAGTTCAAATCCAGCCTCAGACACTTACTAGCTGTGTGGCCTCAGGCAAGTCACTTAACCATGATTGCCTCAAAAACAAAAAATAATATTGTCCAGTGGAACTGAGCCATTAAGTGACTTGGCCAGGGTCACACAACCAGTATGTGTCAGAAGCAAGACTTGAAACTATGTCTTCCTGACTGTGGAGTCAGTTATTTGTTATGCCATGCTGTCTCTACTATAATCAATGGAATGATAATATCTGCTGTATACAATAACTGGGTTTTGAGGCAATTCCCATTCCAGTTGGATACATCCTCAAAAGAAGGGGTTAAGTATGTGGGATGGCTACTAATAGAGAAAGATAATAATAGCTAACATTTGTATAGCACATACTATGTGCCAAATACTGTGCTAAATGCTTTACAATTATTACCTCATTTGATCCTCATAACAACTTTGTGAGGTAAATGCTATTATTATTCCCATTTATGGAAGAGGAAACTGAGGCAAATAGAGGTTAAATGACTTGCTCACAGCTAATAAGTGTCTGAGGTTGGATTTGAACTTGGGTCTTCCTCAGTCAGAAGCAAGACTTGAAACCAAAAATAAATAAATAAATGAAAACTAAAAATTAAAATTAAAAAAAAAAGACTTCAAACAGGGTCTTCCTGACTATGAAGCCAGTTTTCTACGGCCTAACTATGGAGCCAGTGCTCTATCCCCTGTGCCACCTAGAAAGTATAAATTGGGTTGTTTTCCTCTATTTTCTTTTAGTGCCTACTAAGTGACCATCAAAGAAAAACAAAATGGAATATTCTTTCTTGGACAACTTGATCTCTGTCCTTCAACTTCAAAAAAAAAAGCATTGGAGAAAGAAATGGCAATTTTGCAAACACAATGGGACATGCTCCATTAGACCATCAACATCAGATAGAATTCCCCAAGTTCATCCCTGAAAATATGACCTTGCTACCTCTTCAATTCTATAGACCTTCAGCAAAGCCTTTGAGTGAATCAGGTCTTGAACCCATTTTGTATAACACTCCAGCTCTTGGGAGAGCATGAATAGGGTGGGGGTTTTGTCGTGGTTGTGGTTGTTACTGTTGCTGTTGTTTTTGTATCTGTTCTCTGCCTAGGCTTGAGATGGGTAATATGGAGAAGAAAAATTGTAAGTAGAAGTCTCAGTCACATCAAGGATAGGCAGGAAGGGAGAAATGGACTCCATCCTTAGTCACCTACACCCCTTTCCATGGGATCTTCTGCTTTTCTTGGCTACTTCCCAAATAATTTCAAATTTTCTCTCACCATGTTTGGGTTATGAGGTCTGACAAGATCACAGTCTGAAGTACTGGGGCTCTCAAGCATATTTTCAATATGATTTCAGAATCCAATCTGTCACTCTGAAATTTGATTTGGAGGAAACAGGAAATGGAACACATTTCTAAGCAAATGCTTTCCCTGATTACTTACACATGCAAATCTAGGAGCTAAGTTTAGGTTTGTAATTAAGCAACTTGGTATTTTGGGACTGAGCTTACTGTCCAAAAGAGACATCCAAGACAGTGATCTTGCCCACTTCTTTTAGTGATTTCTCTCGGCTCTGCAATCTCAAAGTACACCTTACAAGATGTCTTTGGCTGTCAGATCTCAGTGACAGAAATAAAAGTGCCAAAAAGAAGTGGATGTCATCCAGAGAGCATAATAAGGTGTGGGTCTCAAAGGGACCCATTCTGGAATAAGGCAATAATTATCACGACTGACATTTATATAGTGCCTCATAGCTTAAAAATCACCTTTCTCACAATGGCGTAAGAGTCATATAAGGTAGAAAGTGGTCAGATTATCTTCTCTTTTACAGAAGATGAAATTGAGGATCAAAAGTTTCAACAACTTGCCAAAGGTCACACGACTAGTAACTGACAGAGCCAACATTTAAAATACTATTTCCACCAGTCCACTGCTGTTCCCACTAAGTATATTGCTTGAAAATATTTGACATGTGTTGCTTCTCTGGACAGCAAAATGAATGGTTTATCCCTAATGAATTCTGTTAATACTAAGCAATATAGCAGCCAAGCAAACTAACACAGCATTGGACTCCATTAAGAGAGGTATAGTGGACAGGAGAGGGAGGCAATGATCCCATCTCTTCCCTGATCAGACCATATCTGAAGTGGTGTATTTACTTCTGGACATCACGTTTTAAGAAGAAGAATGACAAACTGGTGAGTATTCAGAAGAGTCAGTCAAAAAGCAATTAGTAAGTACTTACTGCACGCCAGGCATTGTACTCAACTCTAGGGATACAAGGAAAGAACAGTCCTCTCGAGACTTCACAATCTAATGGGGGAGACAGCATGCAAATAACTATGTACAAATAACATTATATATGTGTATACATATACATATGTATGTATGTATGTAAGTATGTGTGAAAAATAGGAAATAATCAACAAAGGGAAGGCATTCGAATTGAGAGAGACTGAGAAAGGCTTCCCACAGAAAGTGGGATTTTAGCTGGATCTTGAAGGTGCCAGGAAAGCCAGGAGGTAGAGGTAGAGGGGAGAGGCAGGAAGCTAATGTCCTGGGTCATATGGTACAGTGGATGAAAGGTGTAAGAAGACTAGAAAGGTGGAGTTTGGGTGTGGGGTTAGGTTATGAAGAGTTTTGAATGCCCAAAAGAGGATTTTATGTTTGATTCTGAAAGTGATGGGGAGCCATTAGAGTTTATCAATGGGTGTGGGTGGGTGTGGGTGTGTGACATGGTCTTTAGACCATGTGTGACCTACTCTTTAGAAAGATCAATTTGATAGCTGAATGAATGGACTGGAGGGAGAGAGACTTGTGGTGGGCTAACCAACCAGCAGGCTATTGCATAATCCAGGAGTGAAATGATAAGGAGGGTGATCAGGTTAGGGAAGGACCTGAGATCAAGATTGTGCTATGAGAATGAGGAATGCTTAGCTTGAATAATGTGGGGGTGATGAGGGGGTGGGAGGGGCACCGGCGGTGAGGAAACATGATAGCTTCTCCAAATAGCTGTCTATGGGACAAAAGAAGGTTTAACCTAATTCTGCTTGGTCCCAGGGGGAGGAACTCAGGACAGTCAACCACTAGAAGTTCCAAAGCACCCTCATTTAGGTTAGGGGTAAGAAAACACTTCTTAAGAATGAAAGTTTTCCAAAAGTAGAACGGAGGTGGTGAGTTTCCCCTCATCGCTGATCTCAAGGAAAGGCAGGACACCCACTGGCACAGCATGCGGAGAGAATCCTTATTCCTGTACAGGTCAGACCAGATGGCCTTACAACTCCCTCCAGCTCTCCGATTCTGTGCGATGCTTTTAAGCACCTAATAATAGGTGAACCTGCTATGCTCAATGCTTGGGTTGCCAAGAGGGACATGGTTCAAGTCTAGCAAGAGCCTGGGGAGATGAGCCACATACACAAATAACTAAAATACCAAGTTGAAAATGATAAGCATCCGTGGTTCCTCCTATTGGTTCTAATTCACTAATGTGAAAATATGTTTAATAGGAATGTATATGTACAGCCTATATTAGATTGTGTGCCATCTTGGGAAAGGAGGTGGGGCAGGAGAGGGAGAAAAATTTTAAACTCAAAAGCTTATGGAAGTGATTGCTGATAAATCAAAATAAATTAATTTTTTTTAAATGTTAAAAAGAAAAAAAAAGAAAATGATAAGCATCTAGTTGTTGTACAAATAAAGTTCATTAGGATGTAGACCCCTTGGGATAAGAGCTCTTCTTGTGGGGGTTTTTTTGGGGGGTCCCCAGTTTCTGCCATGTTGTAAGTATTTGATAAATGCTTGTTGACTAACTATTAAGAAAGAATCAGAGAGGAAGTTCTGCCTGAGTAGATCTAATGCAGTGTGAGGAAGGCTGGGGAAGATGTACAACACATCATACAGATGTTATTCAGTGAAAATAAATTATTAACATTCAGCTGACCAAAGCAAATATCCGTTGCCCATGCTAGAGTTACTTTTTCATCTATTGCCATGAACTGTCCACAGTGTCTGGTGTCAGGGCAATCTCGTACCTCATAGTACACAGTCCCCACTTATGCACGTGCAGCACAGATGAGCCCTTTTGGATTTTTAGAGTTTAACGTCATTTTCCTTAGTGAATGCCATCCCCTCCCCCCACCCTGCCCTACCCCTTGCTCCTATATCCAACTGTTCAGACTTTAATTTTTTTAATGTCTTATTTAAAAGCATGATTTCCCAGGAATGTCTTCACACAGCTTACACTTAATAAAGACTTCTTTGAAAAGGGGAATTAGTCCCTCAGAGCATGCACAGTGGTAAATGTCTGTGGTATACATACTCATTCTGTTGGCACCAATGTTCTGCTTTGAATCTGCTTCTCAAATGCATGGCTTCATGCATTAACATTCCCAGGGGACCACCTTCCTTGTCAGGATATAGTGACATGCCCCACTGTTTGCAGTCAAAATAACTTACTTTTGTTGCCCACCCTGCTTTGTGCCCCCTTTCCTCCATATTTCTACCTTCCTGGGAGTGGATATCTGTCAACTGTCTAGTGAGAAAGCCTCTATATCCTTGAGAAAGAAAGGAGTCTTTGAAATATACACTCTCCCAAGAGATGGCAACAGAACCTCTTAGGATGAGCAATATAAGCTTTGATTGGATAATTTACAGCTGGGTGTCACTCCACTTAATAATGCCCTTGTTACAGGCCAATATGATTTTATTTTGCCTCCGCTATTGAAGAATCAACACGGTCGATTTGCCAGGAATGTTATTTGACTCAAGCATGGCTTTCTGAGCTCTGCCCCTCTTAGGAATGTATACTCCCTGAGCCTATGGAGCTAGGATCCCCCATCCCCTCCTCTCCAACCACTCCCTTAGTACAAACAATATGGCCACGATACACTCTTTTGTACTGCATCACCACGTTTGGGAATGGGGTAACATGAGACCCTGAGATTGTAATCTTTGCATAGCATGGTACATGAAATTTAAAAACATCAAGCAGCATGTTAAATAAATCTTGCAAATGCTGTATAGGCCAAGTTTAGAATTACAGCACACTAAGAAAAAAACATGGAATTAATACACTCTCATAACATAGCTCTGTTTTTAAGCAAAGGGTCTCTGTGATCAGTTTGCAGCTGATGGCATGTGGCTGCACACGTGCTGATCTGTGCTCTGAAGAAAAGGTACAGAGAATTGTAGGGGATCGTGAAGCAGCAGTGCCAGGGGCATTTTATAAAACCACTAGTTCTGGAGTCAGAGAGTCTAGGGTTCAAATCCTGACTCTGACATTATTACTGTTATTATTATTAGTTAGAAGTTATATATAGAATTAGCTAGAATTTATATTGTTAGCTAGAATTTGGGTTTGCAAAGGACTTCATATGTTATCTCACTGGATTCCAACATCTCTTAAGCTAGATGCTGTTATTATCCCCATTTTACAGATGAGAAAATGGAGGCTTGGTGAGCTGAATTGACTTATCCAAAGTCATACAAGTAGTAAGTGCCTAAGGTCAGGTTTTTTTGACTAAAAGTTTAGCATTCTATCCACTATGGATAGCTGCCTGTTACTTATATAACCTAGGGCAATTCACTAAACTTTCTGGGTCTTGTTTCATTATCTGTAAAACAAAGTGGTTGGACTAGACTTCAGAGATCTCCTTCAGCCTCTTGGATTCCCAAGATGCCTCCTCAGCCCACAAAGTAAGTAGGTAGCAGAGGCTAGTCATAGGTTAATTAACATTACCAAGGAAACAAGAAACTCTCAGTTAGGATCAATAGAATGGTTTTCCAAATGGGTGAGTCTATTCCTATGGAACCCTCAGCACTGCATTTAACCTGTGCTCCTGCTAGTATTTAGGTCATGCCTATATACCTTTTAAGACCATCATACCATCCATAGACAGATGAGAGGTTACCCAGGTTACTCTCAATAAATCAAAAATAGGACTTGGATGAAACACTGACTTATGTTCAAAACATATAGGATCTAGATGATATGGATAAGTAAGAGAAGCTTCCAGAATAGAGACTCAATCTTTTTGTGTCGTGGACCCCCACAGGAGTCTAGCGAAACCCATGGTTTTCAGAATGTTCTTAAATGCATAAAATACAGGGGATTTTAAAAGGAAACCACTGATGTTGAATATAGTTTTCGAAATTTTTTTTTTAAAGTTCAAGGACCGCAAGTTAAGAAGTCCTTCTTATCTAGAGAACATGATAAATATCATCCAGTGAGATAATGTATGTAAAGTATTTTGTAAACCTCAAATAACATTTATTAAATAATGTACATCATGCAACAAACAAGCACTTATTAAGCACCTACTACATGTTGGGTCTGTGACAGGCACTAGAAATGCAAAGACAAAAACCAAGAGTGCCTGACCTTAAAGAGCTTACATTCTATAGGGAGAAACAACATAGACAACATGTACATTTCAAATTTTCTCAATACGCTTCAAAACACTTTGCAAAAGTTTTAGTGTTATGTGGCGATATGACCTTCTACCTCCCATGCCACTTTGCTCCACCTTCAATCTCCCAATGGTCACTTCAGCTCACACCCTGGTGCCCTGTGTTTCTGAAGAATAAGAAGAGTTCACTACTATCTAGGTGGCTCCTAGATCCACCTCAATGGATTCCAATCATCTTCCTCCTATGCTATAATATACTATCTCATTCCACCTCTTTCTACCTCTTTCTGAGAAAATTGTCATCACAGCAAGACTGTCATTCCTGGAAAGAAAGTGTATGTCAATCAGTTTCCTATCACTACACTCAGCATCCTCATGTCCTCTCCGACCTGCCTGTCCACCACTCCTGCATTCCTACCCCTTGCTATTAGAATACAAGACCCTTGACATTAGAGATGGCCTGCTTTTTAGATTTTACCACTCATGCTTAGCACTACTCCTGGCACATAGTCTGCACCTAATTAAAGGGTTTTTTTTTTTCATTATTATAAGTCAGCTATCATATATTTAGAGCTTAATGGGACCTGAAAGGCCTTGGAATCCACCCCCTTTTTTACAGACGAGGAAACTGAGATGAAGAGAAGTTAAGTGCTTATTATTTCATTCTTTTCATCTTTATCATCATCATCATCATCATTATCATTGTCATCATCATCATTTTAGCTTCCATAGCTCAGGGAATATTCCTTCCTTTTGCTACCAAAAGGCAGCTAACTGGATCAGAGGATAGAACACTGGGCCTGGAGTTGGGAAGACCTGAGGTCAAATCTAGCCTCAGACACTTCCTAGCTGTGTGACCCTGGGCAAGTCACCTAACTTCACTTATCTCAGTTTCCTCACCTATAAAATGAGCTGGACAAGGAAATGACACACCATTCCAGTATCTTTGCCAGGAAAACCCTAAATGGGATCATTAAGAGTAAGACACAACTGAAATGATTGAACAATAATAACCAATGTAGTAAGTACCTACTACACACCAGGCCCTAGGTTAAACCCTGGGGATTCAAAGACAAAATGGAAACAATTCTTGACCTCAAGGAACTTACATTCTATAAAGTGAGACAACGTCCATTTATAAGTGCCTTCAAAACATACAAATGCCTGACTCATCTGGATGTGTTTACAGACATGGAAGACTTTATGATAACAATTCAGAATCAGGTCATTGATATGAGAAAGTACAGAAAGATTTTCCTTATGGATTCTAGATTTATTGATTTACATTCCACCTCATGATAGAAACTGCGACATATCACTGCAGGCTACAAAAATTTGGCACCGACTTAATGCCAAGAAAATATGTTTGGGAGCCAAAGTTATACAAAAGCTATTTGCTATCCTTTATTTTCAAACAGATGGTGAATCCGAGTACTACCAATACAACTCCCGCCCCAAATTCTTGATGATCCTACAAATACACAATAGTGGAATATTATTACCAAAATAAATGTCATCTACAATCACCTGGCCATCACCTTGATCCATAATTATTTAAGAATAACAATTTAGTAGATGTTGCCCGCTGAAAATTCATCATCTCCAAACCCCATGGAATGAAAAGCCTTCAAAATATAGAGACCCAGCAGAGGAAATCAAAGCCAGGTGGAACAAACAAGGTACATTCCATTCCTGTCATTCTGTGAGCTGTGGAGTTGTTCCAAAAATGTTTTCAGTGAGTCTACAAAAGATGAGCTCACCTCCCAATACTCTCATTCATTTACAAAAAGCAATTTATCCACCTGTGCAATCCCTGTGCAGAACATTAAATATAAAATAAGAATAGCAGTATATCAACTTGTCCTTGGAGTGCCTCTACTTGAAAACAATTTTGAAAATGTGAATGAGACCAGAGTAAGAGCAAAAACAACATTGGATTATATTCATATAGTTCTTTAAGGTTTGCCAAGGGCCTTATAGACATTCTCATTTGAGGTCTACAAGGAGTAACTTACCAACCTGAAATAAAATCACATGCCCTTGGTAATGTCTATCTAGGATTAGTTAAAGTGGAAAATTCCACCGATCAATAGTGGCTTACCAAGGACCTAGGGCAGCGAGGTGACACAGTGCATAGAGCACTGGTCCTGAAGTCAGAAAGATTCATCTTCATGAGTTCAAATCTGTCCTCAAACACTTAATAGCTGTGTGACCCTGAGCAAGTCACTTAACCCTGTTTGCCTCAGATTCCTCATCTATAAAATGAGCTGGAGAAGGAAATGGAAATCACTCCAGTCTCTTTCCCAAGAAAACCCAAATGTGGACATGAAGAGTTGGACATGACTGAGCGGCAATACTATGCACCAATCTCTGCATTAATCATTGCATTAGAAGGATTAAAAGAAAAAGAGACTATAACCGTCTCTATCTCTGTTTGCCCCAGCTTTCTCACCTACAAAATGGGGATAATAAAAGCACCCACATCCCAGAGGTATTATGAGGATAAAATGAGATAAATTTATATATCACTTTGCAAACCTCGAAGCACTACATAAATTATTATAATTTTGTAAATATTCTGTGATGTTCTCTCTCTTTTCTTTTTAAGCTACGAGCGGGTGCTCAGGATACATGAGCCACAGACCATTCATAATAATAATATAGCCAACATTTACATAGTGCTTCAAGGTTTGCACAATGATGCCCGGTTGACACCATACATTGTCTCATTTTATCCTCATAACTACTTAAAATAAATTTTGGTTTGGGTCATTTTTCAGTCATGTCTGATTCTTTGTGACCCCATTTGGGGTTTTCTTGGCAGAGATACTGGAGTGATTTGGCCATTTCCCTTTTCCAGCTCAATTTACCCATAAGGACACTAAGGCAAACAAGGTTAAGTGACTAGGGACATGCAACCAGGGTCTGAGGCCAGATTTGAATTCAGAAAGATGAGTCTTTCCGACTCCAAGCCTGACACTCAATTCATTGTGCCACCTAGTTGCCCCAAGATAAATGTGTTTCTGTCATTTCTGTTATGTTCAACTCTTCATGACCCCATTTGGTATTATTATTCTCAGTTTACAGATAAGGAAAGTGAGGCCCAGAGGAGTTAAGTGGCATACCCACAGCAATAACTAATAAATACCCAAATTGGGATTGATAGTACAAATATTATCTCCATTTTGTTGTTGCTGTTGTTATTGTGGCACCTAGGTGGTACAGTAGATAGAGAGTTAGACCTGGAGTCAGGAAGACCTGAGTTCAAATTCGACTCAGACACTTACCAGCTGAGTGACCCCAGACAAAAGTCATTTAATTTCTGTTTGTTCAGCTTGTTTGCCTATAAAATTGGGATAATAATAACACCTACCTCCCAGTGTTGTTGGGGGGGGGGAATGGGATAATATTTACAAAGAGCTTAGCAACCTGCAAAGCACTGTATGTTATTATTGTTATTATTATTATTATTATTATTATTATTATTTTTGCACATGGTAAACTGAGGCTCAAAAACATGAAGAAACTGACCCAGGATCACACAGCTAATTAAATGTGAAAGCTGGGACTGGAACTAAGGTCTTCTAACTCCCTTTCCATTTAATCTAGCAAGTATTTATTGAATACCTACTGTGTACAAGGTATTGTGATCAGAATACAAGGACAAAGGTAAAAAAAAATCCAGTTTCTGATGTCACAGTCCAATGCTCCTCCCCACACTCCATGTGTCCACCATAAAACTTGGGAACAGTAGGTAGCATGATTCCAAGGGGAATGGGAAGGTCCTAGTGTCCCCAAACATCTCCCACACCTACTTACAGATGCCTGAAATTCTTTCAACAGGGGACAAAGCCCCCCATTCTACAGTTGGAGATAAAAAAGGCTGGGAGACAAATATGTCCGGGAGAAGAATGATTGATGGAGGCCCATTCACACTCCAGTGTAAATAATGATAGCTGACATTTGTGTCATGCTTTATGGTTCACAAAGTGTCGAATGCATTATTTCATTCGACCAATGATAACGAATTCTTTCCTATTTTGTAGGAGGAAGGGAGGAAGGGGAACATAAAGGCAGTAGGGACCTGAATAGAGAGGAAGGGTTACTTCTAAGGGGAGGGGAAAAAAACAAAACATAAAAAGGAAGAAGAGAACTGCAGCACCAAAGGCAAAGTTCTCCGTTTTGCCAGGAGCTATTGCCTTCTACTGTGATCCAACAAATAGAATAATGCATTGAAAACTAAGAGAATTCAATACAATTCTTTCTCTTTCTTCATTTATAGTATATTCACACATGTAATGTATGCCAATACAGTAACATTCAGTGCTTCTGAGTTCATTTAGGACTTAGATATTCAGAGACCTCCCTCCATTTCTATTTCATCAATAATATTGATTGCATTCCCAGCGTGCAAAGCGTGAAGCAGCAGAGCAAGGAGTATAAAAGAAACCCATCCAACCCCCTCCCCCATGCACACATACACAGCTGCTTTGGGAGAATGGGGAGTCAGACACTTTCACTCTCCAAGCTTTTAAGAAACCCTACCCAACCTGCCTCAAGGACAACCCTTCGTTGCTCCTCCTCCCTATTCCCCTATGAGCCCTTAACTTCAGGACTCCCACTGTCTGAATAGAAAAAGAAATAGCAGGGGCCTCAGGGTACAAGTTTTCCTTTTTCATTATTCTATATGAGGACTGAACCTCTGCCCCTGGCCTCATTAACACCATTCGAGAGCCATATGGTTCTTAAAATGTGGTCTGTGGGCCACTGGTGGTCAATGAGTGCTCTCCAAGTGGTTAGCAGGCCCGCCCAAGATGCAAAGCACTGAACAATGTCTGGGATTATTTGAACTGTATTTTCTATCGTATATTGGATCTTCCTGAGAAATTAATCGAATGAATTGTTAAATGTACTGACAATAAAGTTCGTTTGTTTGTTTAATATAGACAGTGAGAAATAGTGTAGTACAGAACATTGAAGTTTGAATTCAATCAAAGGGCCATACTTGAGGACCTAGAGGGCCACATGTGGCCTCGAGGCCACAGGTTCCCCAACCCTGAAGGGAGTTTGCTCTCTAGAGGGTATATGTATATGTGTATGTATGTATGTATGTATTTATAAACTCATATACTTGTACATATATGTACACTGATATACTTGTGTATATATATACTCTTATATACTTGTGTGTGTGTGTGTATATATATATATATATATATATATACTGTTATGTGTGTGTATATATATTTCTACTCATATATGTATGTATATACTCTTGTATATATGTGTATATATATCCTTTTATATATATATGCATACACACACACACACACACACACACACACACACACACATATATATTCTTACATAGAGATAGATATTTAGAGTGCCAAGCCTGGACACTGTCTATATGGTATATAGATAAATCACCTCTCTCTCTCTCACCCAACACCAGAATTTTCACACCTCTCTTCTCTCCTGTGCTGACAAAAGTTCAAGAGGATCATTTCAAAGCCAATGCCCAAAGGATCCACTAGTAGGAAAGTGTTCTAATTAAAGCAGTATCTCCAGGCTCCCAGACAGTGAAAAGATTTCCTTGGCTCTCCTCATGACAAGGCTGGCTTCGACAGATTGGTAACAGGAGGAGCTCCATCAGGTAAAGGGAGAAGCTCTCTCTGTGGTCCTCTTAAGCATACAGAAGGCCCCAAGATCAGTCATTTCCACAGCCTTGCTAGTGCGGGAGTCTAAGAAGATCTCTGTATGCACACATAGCCTGCTTGTTAGAATGTAATGAGGGAAAGGTCTTTTGCTTTAATTTTTTTAAAAAAAAATCTTCAGTGCCTTGAGTAATGCTTAGAACATAATAACTGCTAAATAAATACTTGTTGATTGATTTATTTAATTTTCCACCTTGTCATATTTTTTTTCATTTGCAAACCTCATCATTTTTATTTCTTTTCCTTTTCACCATCTTTTTTCTTCCTTTCATCTTTGGTGGTTGTTTTTAGCTTAGGGGACAAGAGTGCCCGACTTGGAGTAAAAAAAAGACCCGTATTTGAATCTTGCCTTGGGGCAAGTCACATAAATTCCCTTAATCTCAGTTTCTTCTCTGTAAAATGGAGAATAATAGCACCTACTTCCAGGAGTGCTGTAAGTATCAGATGAGAGAATGTATGTGAAGCAGTTTGCCAATCTTAAAGCTCTACACGAAAATTCGTTATTATTACTATTATATCCGTCTAGCCTCTCTAATAAAACAGAATATTTTACCTCAAGCCTTTTCACCTTTATTTCCAGTTATTCATGGGTTCAAGATTTGAATTCAAGTCTTCCCATTTAAGGCCTGTTCCACTCCTGCAGAGATAACACTTAATATTCACCTACTTGGTGATTGCCTTGTTCTGGGAAATAAATATCAAATTCCCTACAAATAACTGGAACACTTTACTTAGTTTTCACACCTCTGCTAGCTGCAGAGAAGCCAGGGCCCTCAGGGTTATAGCTGAGAAGTGCCAGGAGGCCTAGCTTCCAGTATTTCTCCAGGTCCTGTCTCTCCCCCCTCAGTGTTATCTCTGGACTAATTTGTCCAGGTGTTAACACCTGATTGATTAGCCAGCTAAGCAATCCTCCACTCCAGTCTGACAGTCACTTAGTGCAGAGCAAATACGATTAGCAAAATGACCAACAGCTTCTACTGAAAATGAGAGGGCGTGTTGGAACACAATATTCCAAAAGGCAATACAATCAAAGCTTACAATCAAGAATGACTTACCCTGCAAAGCAGAGTACAATCCTAAGGAGGGAGGAAAAAAAAACTAATGGAATAGGACTTTCAAGCATTTCTGATGAAAAGATGAGAGCTAAGTGGAACCTTTGAACTGCAAACGAGTCCAGAAAAACAGAGAAATGCAAATGTATTGGAGTAATGAGAAGGAGCTGTGTGTTTTACTGCTAATATTCTAATAGAGGGAAAAGAAACAAATGTCCTTTAAGAACCTTAATGTCTTCCAAAGATATTGAGGGAGTTACATAAGCATACCTTACATTGCTGAGCGCTTCTGACCCTTGATATTGCTAATCAGAAAGGTTGTTTTCGTTCTGGACCATGTACCCAAGAGAAGCTAGGGAAATTCATTAAACTGGCCTCTCCCTCCTGCTTAGTGGAATATCCAGTTCACAAAGTGGTAGTGGGTCTCTTTCCAGCATTTGCTCTAAACCAGTTGATTACTAAATATTTCCATTTCCATCCACTTGGTTACTGACTTCAGATGGATCCCTAGCCCTCTGCAAACCTTAAAGTGTTTTATGTTTTATCTTATTTGATTCTCATCACAGTTATGTGAAGTTGGTGTTACTAGCACCCCCATTTTACAGATGACAAAAATGAGGCACAAAACAGTTAAGGGACTTTCCCAGAGTCACACAGATAGCCTGAGGTAGGATCCTAATCCAGGTTTTGCTGATTCTACATACCACACTTTATTCACTGTGTTACCTGGCTACATGTTGGTACATGTACCCCAGAAGTGAAGCTTTGGAAGCTCTGGAAACTCATCAAAGGGTCTTTTCCCTCTTGGCTCAGTTGGGTTATTGGTTGTAGTGGTAGTGGTTTGGAATTGGGACAGCTAGGTGGCTCAGTGGATAGAGTGTCAAGCCTGGAGTCAGGAAGACTCACTTTCCTGAGTTCAGATCCATCTTCAGACACTTAATAGCTGTGTGACCCTGGGCAAGTCATTTAACCCTGTTTGCCTCAATTTCCTCATCTGCACAATGAGCTGGAGAAGGAAAAGGCAAACCACTCCAGTATTGTTTCAAAGAAAACTGCAAATAAGGTCATGTCTGAAAGAGTCAGACATGACCCAACAACCACAGTGAGTTTACTCTGGACCAATTAACTTCTGAATATTTCCCTTTCTGCCTACTGGGCTCCTGACTTCAGAGAGTCTCCAGACTACTGCTCAAATAATGTTGTTTATCACACTCCTAGGAGGTGCATATTTGGGAGGGAGAGAGTGGGGAGAGACACCTTCTGTAGGGCTAATGGTGGGACAGACAAGTCAGCACTTGTCCATCGGGACCTGGGATTCCATCTGTGAAATAGAGCAGATTAAATCTAGAGTGCCTGAGTCTAATAGACTTTAAGTGACTTGCCTGGAGTCAGTAGGGGTCCTAGCTGAGAGCTGGGGTCTTCTCACTCCAAATCCACCACATACATAATCCACTGCACCTGGTTTTCGATCAGCTTCGACTTCAGGCGCTGAAAAGAAGTCTTATGCCATTCAGAGGCCCAAGTTTTGACAACACAGTCCTTGAGATTGAACAATGGGAATGATCCAAAATGGCAGCTGTACAACAATTTTTTGGTACTTGACTTGGGAATGCATCACATTATTTTATAAATAAAGCTACTTTTGTAACTTTCAAAATAGTAGAAGCATTTAGTACAATGCCCGGCACACAGTAGATGCTTAATAAATGATTGTTCTCTTCTCCCCTCCCTTCCCCCTCATTCCGTAAGCACAAACCAACTGATGGTAAGGAGAGGTAATTCAGAAGCATGTCAACAGAAAAAGTAAATGTTGTAAAATGGACAAAAGACACAGAATGTTAATTTTGAGGGACTTTTAGAGATTAATAAAAACCTCTTCTTTTTGTAAATTGGGAAAATGAGGCTCAGAGACAAAAAAAAAATGACTTGCCCCAGCTAAGTCCCACTTTTCTCATCTGTGAAATGGGGATAATTCTAATTCTAGGTCCTACTTCAAGTGGTGTTTGAGGCTCAAATGAGATGAAGATAGATGATAGATAGACAGATAGATGTGTTATATTGTGTAAAAGTGCTTTGCAAACTTTAAAATGCTTTATATAAATTTCAATTATTATTCCCTTTTTCTCTTTACTTATTGCAAAAATGGTAGTTTGCCCTGTGTAGGCATTTAAGCTAAATGTTACAGAATAAATAACTTGTCCATGAAACTTAAATCAAGTTTGAGGGAGACAGGATTGCTTGCAAATGACAGGGAGAGTGACATTCTGTTATTTGGGAACTTTGGAAAGAAGGACAAGAAGATGATTGGGTATAGACCCAGAAGATATAAAGGTATTATAAGCCCTTGCTGCTATGTGACAAGATCCCATTATCAAAGTGAGAAAGTGCTGGAGAATTCTTTAACTTATAATAATGATAATATCACTGTCCTGACAGGATTGTTGCAAGTATCAAATGAAGTAATTGCTTAGCACAGTGCCTACAGATAGTAGGCATTTAATAAATGCTTATTCTCTTCTCCTTAGACCGATGTAGCACTCCTTCTGGGTGCACTTTCCCAAGCCCTATTCACAATAGCAGTTGGGTCTCTTGAGAAAAATTTTCCTCTCATTTCCTGAAGACTTGAGAAGTAGGGACTAGCTAGGAGGCACAATGGATAGAGCACTGGCCCTGGAGTCAGGAGGACCTGAGTACAAATCTGGCCTCACTAATTATGTGATCCTGGGCAAATCACTTAACCTCAATTGTCTCCCCCCAAAAAAAAGAAAGATTCAAGGAGTAAATCTGAGGGGTTGGAGTTTCTAGTAATGTTGTTCATGAGCCTCCATTTGACTCTCCCAATACGATCAACAACTATAACTCTATTAGCTTTTACGAAAGTATGATTACTGAAAAGGTATAGCAAAAAAGTAGCTACAAAATTACAAAACAATCCTCCCCACTCTGGGGGAGTACACGGTCTTCTTGCACACAAATATATGTGTGTGTGTGTGTGTGTGTGTGTGTGTATACACATACATACACAGAGGTAAAGTGGGATCAAACTTGAAGTGAACCATACATATAGAGAACACATGGGACCAAGGGTACCTTTTCTCCTTGGGAGACCTTTTCTCCATTGGAGGAGTCTCCAGAGAGTTTGACAAGGGATGAGACAAGTAATGGGAGAGTTGTTCCTTTGCTCAGCCAGAGCTGGTTCCTTCCAGAATGCATTGTCTTAGCCATTGGGCAAATCCACTTCAGGGGCAGCTGCACAGTGGACAGAGTGGTACAACGGACAGAGCTCAGACCTTGGAGCCAGGAAGATCCATTTCCTGAGTTCAAATCTGGTCTCAGACACTGGGCAAGTCACTTAACCTTATTTGCCTCAGTTTCCTCATCTATAAAAGGAGCTACAGAAGAAAAATGACAAACCACTGCAGGATCTTTGCCAAGAAAACACCAAAATGGAGTCATGAAGAGTCAGATATGACTGAAAATAATTGAATAACAACAAATCCACTTCTGGGCTGAGTCAGGCAGGTCATTCATCTGCCATCATGGCCCTTTATCAGACTCAGTTGCTGTAGCCATAGGAGTCTAGTTGTTGGAGGAAACTTGGATGGTTTATTCATTCACCTAAGATTAGCTAAGAAAGAAGACAGACAACAGAAACAGAGGTACCATTTATTCAGGAATACATGGCAGCCCAGTGGAAGATAGAACAGCCTGTTTCTCTCCACCCAGTAGCTCATGTCAGTTGCCTTCGCTTGAGAAAACTGTTAGGAAAAAGAGCAAGAAATCCTTTACTCAACCTTTTACATACACACACCAGTTCTGGCTATGCAATTAATCAGTCATCAGTCCTGCACCCTAAGCCAATAAGAAAGTTTTTTATCGGAACTTAGTATGGACCCCTAAGTCATTTGTGGCCAGAAGTTGGCTCACCAAAGTTACATGTGTTAGATTTGAACTAAGCAATGAACACCCACACATACTCTGTAATCCAGCAATACTAGCAAATCTGAGGATACTCTAAAGCCTGGGTCTTCCCATCATACAGAAAATGGTCAGACATTTATTCATTCATACTACCATAGACTTATACCTAGAAGGGACCTTTGAGGTCATCTAGTTCAACCTTTTCATTTTATAGATGAGAAAAATTGAGGCTTCAAAGGTTAAATGATGTGTCTAAGGTCACACAGGTAGTAAGCAACAGATTTAGAATTTGAACTCAGTTCTTCTGATGCTAAGTGGCACAGCGAATAGAGTGGTCAGGAAGACTCTTCTTCCTGAGTTCAAATACAGACTCAGACATTTATTAGCTGTGTGACCCTGGGCAAGTCACTTAACTTTGTTTGCCTCAGTTCCTCATCTGTAAAATGAGTTGGAGAAGGAAATGGCACACCACTTCAGTATTTTTGCCAAGAAAACCCCAAATGGGGTCACAAAAAGTCAAAGACAACTGAAAAACAATTTCTAATGCCAAGTCCAACATGCTTCCCTTGGAGTGAAAGGTCTAAAGGGTCCTCTAAGCTATGGTCCTTACATGCCACGCTGCACAGCAGCCCACAGCACACCCCAAAGGATGTGGCTTGCTAACCACACCCCGTGGCCATAGCAGCACTGCCAAAGAATGTTGGGCCCCAACAAAGAATGCTCTGAAAGCCATTTAAGAGGCTTCCAGGAAAACCACAGTGGTGGTTCAACACTTGCGATGTGTGTGGGAGGACTCCTGCTTCTCCCCAGCTGAAATTCCAAACCCTGCTGAGCTTCCACTGAGTCCTAGCACTTGTTACAAAAGGGGTTCAGAGAGAAGCCTCATTTATATTCCAGTCACATGAAGACCCAGGCACACCTGCTGGTCTCCCAGACGGTGTGCCCTGGAAAATCCTAGCTAGGGGGTGTCCTCAGATTCCTAAGTTATAAGTTATAGAGTTAAAGAACTAGAAGAGCCCTTAAAGAACAGGCAGTATAGGTCAGTGGAAAGACCATTGGATTTGGACCAGGGTCAAAATCCTGCCCTTCAGTCAGTCAATCAAATAGCATTTATTAAGTGCCTACTATGTGCCAGGTACAGTGCTAAGTGCTGGGGACACAAAGAAAGGCAAAAAACAGTCAGTGCCCTGGAAGGAGCTCCCAATCCAATGGGGAGAAACAATAGAGAAATAGCTTTGTTCAAACAAAATATAGACAGGATAAATTGGGAATAGTCTCAGAGAGAAGGCAGTTAGATTATGTAGAATTGAGAAAAGTTTCTTACACAAGGTAGGGTTTTAGCTGGTACTTGAAGGAAGCCAGGGAAGCCAGGAGGGGAGGTGAGGAGGGAAAGAATTCCAGGCATGGGGGAGAGCCAGCAAAAACACTCAGAGCCAAGAGATGGAGTGTTGTGTTCAAGGAGCAACAGGAACACCTTGTCACAGACTATCTGTTAATTATCCTGGGGAAGTCATGTATCTCCCCTGTCTTTCTGTTTCCTCACCTGTAACAAGAAGAGGTTACACTGAAACACCTTAAAATCCCCTTCCTGTTCCAAAGCTGTGATCCAATTGCTCCATTTTACAGATAACAATAGTGATGGACATTTATATAGGAATGAACTTTAGGTTTACAATGCATTTTAAATGCATTGTTTGGTAGGGAAACTGAGGCAGAAGAAAAATGATGGAGAAGACAAGTGACTTTCCCAAAATGGTGGCCAAACAGGAACTCAGTTCAGTTTTCTTTTAATCAATCAAACAACCAACAATGGTGTATGAAGTGCATACTAAGTGCCTAACACTCTGCTACTTTCTGGGCATGCAAAGACATAAATGGCACGGGATCTATCCTGAAAGAATTTACTTTCTGCCAGGCTGAGATAACACATATATAGAATGTATATATAAGATACATGAAAAATGAACACATAAGCATAAATAAAAGTATATAAAACTATTCAAGATAAATAGAAGATAATTGGATAGGGAGAGAAGAGTATTGTGAATGACTTTTTTTTTGGGGGGGGCGGTATATGGCACCTGGGGATGCAGTAGATAGAGTGCTGGTACTGGCATCAAGAAAACCTGACTTCATATTTGACTTCAGACACTATCTGTGTGACCCTAGGCAAGTCACTTAATCTGTCTGCCTCATTTCCCCATCAGTAAAATGGGGATAATAATAGCACCTATCTATTGTTTACAATACTGTTGTTGGTGTATAAATTGTTCTTCTAGCTTTACTATACATTGCCTGAGTTCATAGAATTCTTCCCAGGCTTCTCTGAAATCATCCCCATCATCATTCTTATAGCACAATGATATCATATCATATTGCTGTACTATAACTTATTCAGCCATTGATGAACATCCTCTCAGTTATGAGGACTGAATGAGAAGATGATTGTAAAGCGCTTAGAGTAGTTCTTGACACATAGTAGGCTCTACATAAATGTCAGCTATTATTATTATATAAGTTGGGGAAGCCTCTCAAAACTCCTTGATCTGTTCCTTCCCTTTTAATTAGGTAGAGATACCTGATGCTCAAACAAATTGTAGGTATCAGTTCAGGTGTCAAGAATCTTCCAAAGACTCTAGATCTGTGGAGTTTCTACCTTGAATTGATATATTCATGCTAAGATCAGACCAAAGCAGTGGCACAGAATCTTTTTTATTGATTGTGCCTTGCCCAGAACCTCAGCATTCCCACATTGGAATTGGCATCCCACATCTGACTGTTCATAAAGTGCTCTCTATGGTTTCTGGGTAAAGGGTGCCCCATATACACTTTAGACATGTGTTGTTATTTATGTATGGGGATAAACATGGCCTTCATTTAAAGACTTAGTATTCTTTAAAAGGGAAATTAAGGGTAGCTTGATTTTTCTCAACCGAGATTTTTATGTGAATGAATGAAAGAATGAATGAATGGAAAAGCATTTATTGTTTATCATGTGCCAAGCATTGTGATAAGCGCTGAGGATACCAATAGAAAAGGAAGATGGTTTCTGCTCTAAAGGAGCTCCTCTTCTAATAGGGGGTAACACACATATAGAAGGTTTTGACTTCAAGGTAGATGGAAAGATTCAGTGGTTCCCAGATACAGTAGCAAAGTAGATGGCATTTCCACTGAGCAAAATCATACCAGCTTTTGCATTTGAGGTATCAGACAGTGACAAGGACTTTCGTATGAGAACTTTCTTTCCCAGATCTTCAGGAGTTGTGGCTGCTGAGGAGATAGCACTTTATCACCCATAGAAGCAGTTTCTAGGGTGAACTTCCGTAAAGGCTGGTTCTTCAGATGATAGTGGTAGAGCCTGGGCTGGAAGCAGGGCTAGTAATCTGGGAGGAGGGGGGACAGGGCACTACTATTCCTTGGAGCTCTTGGGCACAGGGCTAACTCCAGCAGGGTTTGAGGGAAAGTGGTAGTTCAGACAGTGACACTGACTTGACTCTGCTGATATACACCACCATCTGTTTCTCCTTCAAGGTAACCTGCTGCTTCAGCAAGACTGGTTTGCAGATCCTTTAGGTGACAGGTGGTTGACAGTTGGTGGGATTGGCTGGACCCTTCTCCATAGGGGTTTGCTTCCCTGAATGATGGCTTTGGTCTAGAAGCATAATTAGTCATCTCCTTGAAAAGGCATCTTGGATGCATAAGCAATGCTCATTATTAGGAATTTCCCTATTTAGAGGCAGTATGGTGGTGAAAGATCACTGGGTGCAAAGAAAAAGAGTAAGTCTTCTTTAAGAAAGATCTTTGTCTCCTTAAAGCCTTTTGAACTGTTCAATTAGCCTAGGAGAGATACACTCACCTGCCTATTTGAATTACATGTATCTGCTGGAGTCCTAACTTGTGTATTGTAGGATGATAAGGGACCTTAGAGGTATTTGAATCTAGTCTATTGTTTAATAAGCCCAAAGATACCAGCTATTGGAGTAAGAATTCACTATTCCACAAAAAACAGTGGGGAAAACTAGAAGTAGTCTGGAAGAAACTAGGTATAGATCAGCATCTCATACCATTTACCAAGATGAGCTTTGAATGGTTAGATGATTTAGACATAAATAATGACATCAGAAGCAAATTAGAAGGGCATGGAGGAAATTATTTGTCAAGTCTATGGATGGGGTAAGAGCTCATGACCAAATAAGAGACAGAGACATTGACAGGAAGCAAAATGGACTGTTTTTATTATATGAAATTTAAAAGTTTTTTTTTCATAAACAAAACCAATACAACTAAAAGTAGGAGAGAAACAAGAAACTGGGGAAATTTTGTTGTAAATTTCTCTGATAGGCCTCTTTTCTAAATCGTTTTCCAAAAGGGCTAGACCAGTTTACAGATTCACAAATAGTACATCAGTGTAACTGTTTTCCCGCAGCCTCTACAGCACCTGTCATTTTCCATTTTCTGATCAACTTTGCCATTCTGATGGGGGTGAGGTGGTACCTGAGAGTTGTTTGGATTTGCATTTCTCTAATTATTAGCAATTTAAAACTTTTTTTTCATATGGCTACTGATAGCTTAGATGTCTTCCTCTCAAAATTATATATTCATATTCTTTGACCATTTATTATTTGGGAATGTGTGTGTGTGTGTATTTGGGAGGAAGAGGAACACATGACCAAAGTGGGAATTTGTTTTTCTTAACTATACACGTTTGTAATAAGGGTTTTGTTTATCTGCTTGCTTTCTCAATGCAAGAGAGAAAGAAGGCAGATTTTAATTTGAAAAAGAATTTAATTTTTAAAAAACTATGGGAAACAGCAAGGTGGCACAATGGATACAGCACCAGCCTGGAGCTAGGAGGACCTGAATTCAAATCTGACCTCAGACACTTACTAGCTGTGCGCTCCTGGGCAAGTCACTTAACACTGATTGCTTCCCTCCCACTACCCACCCCACCAAAATCATAGGATCCATCTGTGCTTAGTCAATTAGTCTTCAAGAAGCACAAAGCCACTTAGGAAATTTTAGTGCCATAATGCCCACAAGATGGAGGCCAGTGTCAAATATTCTAACATCCATTTATAAACATAATGTAGAACCCTGAGATTCAATTCAGTAAACATCAATCAATCAATCATCAAAGATTTAAATGCCTACTATGTGCCAGATATTGTGCTGAGTGCAGGTGATAGACAAAAAAGAGATCATCCCTGCTTTTCATGAGCTTATAGTCTACAGGGGAGACATAATATCTACTCTCCCCCCCACCACCCATAAGGAAACAGCCTGGGGAAGAGAATCAAGTGACATATTGGAGGCGGGAAGACCTAAGTTCAAAGCTTGCTTCAGACACTAACCACATGACCCTAGGCAAATGACTTAGGCCTCAGGTCCCTCATCTGTAAAATGGGTGGTGTTGGACTTGAGGGCCTCTACAATCTCTTTCAGAAATAAATTTATGATTCTAAGTAAATGCAAGATATATAGATATAGATAGACAGAAAAACAGACATAGATAGATAGATAGATAGATAGATAGATAGATAGATAGATAGATAGATAGATAGATAGATAGATAGATAGATACAAGGTCTTTGGAGGATGAGGGGTTGAGGAGTGATGAAACTGAGAAAAACCATGAAACTTATCTTAAAGGAAGTGATACTTGAACTGAGCCTGACAGTAAAAAGTATTTCCAAGGAGTAGAAGTGAGGAAGAATAGCAATCCAAGGTGGAAGGGAACTAGAAACGTTGGTATTTAATCCTTCTGGAAGCCAGCAAAGCTTCTGGAACTAGGTAGTGACCTTCACTGAAAGTGAAGGAATCTAGGTCACACAGAAAATTCCTATTACAATTGAGAAGAGCTTAACTTGCCTTTCTCTTAAAGCAAAGGTTCCCTAGTCAGTTTGTTTGTTTTACTTTTCCCCCTCCTCCAGGTGCATACCCTTCAGCCATCTCAGTTCACAGAAAGTGAAATTTCTTTTGCATTTCTAAAAAGGTCAGGTCACTTAAAGAAAAAGGACTCAGTGGGCCCAGAGCAAAGCTCTGCTAGAAGGTAGAAGGGTATGATCAGGAAACAGGGCTCAGATGTGGGGAAGCTGGAAGCCATTGTTCCGTTTGAGTGTTAAATCTTGAGCCAAGTGTGCTGCCTTTCATAGCATCATGATGCTTTAAAAAAAACATATGGCTGAATTAGTGCTCAAATCGGGTCTGTGAAACCACCCTGAAATTGAAAATCCTAGAAAACATCTACAGCCATTCAGCTTTGGTCATTACCACCAAAAATGCTTACTATGCTTGTGTCTAGGACATTATGCTGGGTATTGAGGATATAAAAATGCATAAGATAGTTACTGCCCTTGGTTGGACTTCCAATGGAGGGCAGGTTGAATACTTCAAAAAATAAAGATGCATTCAAACCTATGAAATAACACAAAGCAAACAGAACTAGAAGAATATAGTACCTATTAACTACAGGAAAAAGTAAGTGAAAACGAATAGATGAAAAATCCTGAAGATGCAGAAGGAGTGACCGAAATACTGCTGTGCTACTTCCTTTGTTGAAATTAGGCAAATACTAGATACAGCTGTGATTTCATCAAGTAAGGAGTTCCTTCCAACAATGTATGTAGCCTGTGGCCCATCCATGCTTGTCTATCTTATAGAACGCTTGTTCAGATCTCACTGTGGGCGATGCGTCCAATATGTTGTAAGTCCTCATTCCTCCTTTTCTCTTGACATACAGAAGGTACCAGTGAGCACTAAAAGTAATTAACTTATTCACCATTGCTAAATGAGTTTGGTTGTTGTATTGATGTGCAGTGTACATCTTTTAATGAAACATTTTAAAAAGCACTCAGCCTTTGGCAAAAACCAAAGGAGGGTTATAAGTAATATAGGAGATCAATCAATCAGGAAGCATTATAAAGTGTCTATGTGTCAGGTACTGTGTTCCAAAGGAGGAGGCTCAAAGGGAGCAGGGATCACTGAGGATTAGAACAGTAAGAGAAGACCTTAAAGAGGAAAGATGTAAAGTGGCTCCTGATGGGAGAGCAGGATTTAGACAAGAAAAGTAAGAAGGGCATTCCCAAAAAGGGTCAAAATTAGCAAATGATGAGGGTGTCAGGAGGCTCTCTGGTGTACACAAAAGATTCATTTTGGGCAGAAGTTATTAACATGGGATCCATGAACTTTTTTTCCCAATATTTTGATAATTGTATTTCAATATAATTTACTTTCTTTATATTCTTAGGCATTGTGTTTTATGATTTTAAAAAAAATGATTCTGAGAAGGACTCAGCAGACTTTGCCAGAATGCCAAAGAGTTCCACAACACAAAGCAGATTAAGAACTCCTACTGTAGGGAATCAGAAAAAGATCATTTGGAGGGGCACACAGACTGTGCACAAGCAGACTGGGAAAAGTCTTGAATGCCGAAGCAGAAAGTTTGGACTTTATCCCTGCAAGGTAATATGGAGCCATCAAAGGTTTTTGAGCAAAGCAGTGCATATAAAAACCAAGAGTCGGATGGCAATAAGTTCCATAAGATCAAGAAAAGCTGGGCTCAGAACTCCAGGCAAATCCATAAGGTTGGGGAAAAGGCAGTGTTTTTTAAGCATAGGAATAAGGCCAATGATGAGTTATCCTAGGGACAGGTGGTTGGAGATTAAAGTCTGCTGGTAGGTTTATACCTAGGATGTCTAAAGAGTAAAGGGATGGTAATGGGGTAAAGAACAAGCAGGGTGTGACTTCCATTAGCGCAAGAGCCAAAATATGTTCAACATCCAGGGGTCCTATACAAGTATTTAAGTAGGAGCAGAGCAGACAAAGGAACAAGTGGGTGAATAACAGACAGTGTTGAGTGATTAGGCAGAAGATACCAATAAGAGAAATTAATATTACACTATTATATTAAGAACGAATTATTATTTTGTGATCCATCCTTTTCCTTTTGTATCTATTAAAGCCCAACTCCTGAAAAGGTCAGTCAGCCTCTGAAGGACATGGCTGAATGAGATTACTTTTAGCCCCCAAGCTACATGCTCGTTAACTGGGTGGGTGGGACTCCACCCAACTGGGAGACCTAATTTCTGTTTAGAATATAAACAAAATCCAGTCTAAGTGAGCTTTGTCTGGGGAAAGAACACCAAGTCCTTGATCCCTTCTATTTGAATTTAGGGCAGCCCAGCTCATGAAGGAGAAAACTAGCTAGAGAGGTCCTAATGGAGATATCTTCACCTGGCCAGATGCCTTTCAACTGCTGAGTCTCATGATCAAGCCACATTTTCAGCAGAAGAAACTGAAGACTTTTTAGCCCACCTCCTCATTAAATGTCCAACAACTATGATTGATTTTCACTTGTCCGGAGAATTCCCTTTCCGAAGGGATTTAGGGCATTTCAAGGTCTCAATTGGCATCTTTGGTTGCTAAGAGAAACTACTGGCCACCAATTTATTGATAAACCAGATAGCCTAATTAATAAATTGATCATTAACATTACCCAGAAACTGCTTCTCCTGGTTTTCATTCATCACATTTGGTGGCTACAAAGGTATTCAAACCCTCAGTTCTTGCTACAGGAAAACAGACTCAGGGACAGAGCCTGACATGCCAGAATCTAGGGATAAGGCCCAGAGCAACAATGTGATTACTGTGATATGTTACATTGACATGATGTTTCACAACTTTCAAAGTGTTTTTAAATCTAGACAAATATATCTTGTTACTCCCATTTTATATATGTGGAAAATGAGGTTGTGTTACATCCCCTCACTTAATTCCCTAATTTCTTCTGTCTGAACAAATGAATGAAAGGACACTTATTAAGTGCTTGCTGTATGCCAAGCACTGTGCTTATATATTCATATATGTACATGTATGTACTTACACATGTTAAGATGGGACATAGGCACACTTTGTCTCGTCCATGGAATGCTCTCATCTTGAGGGCTGGGTTGCTTCATTCTTTCTTTCTTCCTTCCTTCCTTCCTTCCTTCCTTCCTTCCTTCCTTCCTTTCTTTCTTTCTTTCTTTCTTTCTTTCCTTTCTTTCTTTCTTTCTTTCTTCCTTTTTTTAATTCTCTGAACCTAACAGAATGTCTATCACATAATAGGTATTTAATAAATGCTTGTTTATTGATTTTTAAAGTCACAAAGTCTCAAAGCTAGTAAATGGTGGAGCTGAGACTAGAAACTGTCTTGTCATTTTAATGTTCTTTCTATTACAATATATGATCATTAACAAACACAAGGCAGGGACATAATCAGGAAGAAATTGGAATGGAGAGAGAAGACAGAAGCTCAGTGAGCAGAAAGCAAGGGAATGAAAATGTCTAGGGATTAGCAGCAAAACTGACTCAATGCTGATACTTCCTCTGATGCAGTCTATGTTCCAGTCAAACTGGCCTCCATAATGCTTCCTGCACCCTTTCTATTTGCCACCTGTACACCTTTGCAGAAGCTGCTGTTCCCCAGCATGGCCCTGGAATGCTCCCCCTCATTACTTCCACCTCTTAGAATCCTTTATTCCCTTCTGGGTTCAAATCAAGAGCTACCTCTTTCAAGAGCCCTCTCCCAAGCCCCCAACTTTGTAGTGTTCCTTGTCCCCCAAATTCATTTGTATTTATTTTCCATATATTTGTGTATCTTGTTGTTTTCAAAGTGGACCAGTGACAGCATAGAGTGATGTCTAAGCACATGTAGTTTGTTCTCTCCTCCCTGGTGCTGAATGTGAGCTCCTCGGAAATAGGGATTATTTGGGCTTTGTTACTTAGGATAGTTATCTGCCACATTGTAGTCAGTTAATTCTGGAAATGAATTGATGCTGAGCCCCTGAGTTGTTGAAAGCCTTAGTCAATTCAGAGATTAGGTAATCAAGAACTGCAGTTGATAATCCTTTCTGGGCAAGTCACTTAACCATTGTTTGCCTCAGTTTCCTCAACTGTAAAATGGGGATAATATAGCCTCTACTTCATAGAGTTGTTGTGAAGATCAAATGAGATATTGGTAAAAAACAAACAAACAAAAATGCTTAGTATGGTGCCTGGTATATAGTAGACACTATATAAATACTTACCCTCTCCTGTCACCCCCATCTTTGTAGGTAATGACTCTTTCTGGCTGAATACAGAAATACGCATTCCTTCTTAAGGCTTCTAACATGGATGTGCTGGATTATTAGACAATATGTTCATAAGGACAGGCAGAAATTAAACTCTTCTTCACACGATTCCCTCCCAACCACCAACCTAGTCCCCCAAAGCCTATCTGCACCTATATCCCAATAGCTATGCTATCTTCCTACCCAAATCATTCTGTGACACCAACTTCTCCTTTATCCTGGGCTTTGGATAGCATGCCCCTACATGGCACGATCACATTCAGACTCAACAATAACAACATACACTGGTATGGGACACTTAACTTTTCAATGTGTTTTCAATAATATTTCAGATAATCCTCACTGCACTAAGCTGGGGAGCTGATCCAGTTTAACCTTAACTATTTCAAACTAATCCATGTTTTGGAAAGCCAGTTATTAAATATTTACCAGCCAAGTCAACAACTTCATATTCAGTGTCTACTATATGTAAAGAACTATGCAAGAGTGAATATAATAGTCTCTAACCTTAAGGAGCTCATAATCTGGGTGGGGGTGATGAGCCAGGAATCCAAATAATATAATCCAAATTAAAATAGGATTAAGCAGCCAGGAGAAAGTTCTTTGAGAGATATGAGCCCTAGAAATGATAGCCTCCTCTCTTTTAGCCTTGATTCCCTTCTTATCTGGACCAGTGGCTTGGTACCACAAGTCAAGATGAGTAGCTCAAAAAGTCAGTGTGACAGTAGAGAGTGTAAAAGTTACCTAAAAGTCAAATTTGTTTATGAAAAATCACCTATTGGAATGAAAGGCAGAGCTTTTGATACTTGTCTCTTCTCCCCGAACTCCTGCTACACGTTGTCATCATCGTCCCCCTCTCGTGGGTTTCCTCTTCAGAAGCAATCTGTGTGCTCATCACTGCCACAGCCTATAGCTTCATACTGCTTTTGGGTGACCACAACCAACACAGCACAAACACATCTCAAACATGTTCTTACATTCTGCATTCCTAGTCAGCCACGCAGCTGATCTCGAGAAAATTACCGTACATGTTGAGAAACATTATGAACAATGAGTCTTGGGACAGTTTGTGTTGGCAAGCATATACTATTGCAAATATTTTTTTTTTGGGGGGGGGGAATGGCAAAGGGAATGACTTATTTGCCAAAGAAGAGGATTCCATTCTTTTAGTAAAACATAACATCTCCAAGGTTTCTTGACTCTGGCTCCCCACCCTGCCCTTTCTTTTTCAAAGGGAAAGTCGGGTAATGGAAGTGGTTTCAAGGATAGCATCACCAACCTCAAAATCAGCATATGCCTTGTGCAAAAAGACAGATGTGGAAGTCCACGAGGAAGGTCTATGAGCCTGTCAGAGGTACTCTTATTAGCCATGGCTTCTCACTCACTCCCAATGTTCTATCACTATGGTACCTTTTTTCCAGGCCCAATCACCCTCTCGCTTTGGCCCTGGTTAATTCCAATTCATTTCAATTCAGTAAATATTTAAGTACCCAGGGCTTAGCACAATGCCTAGCACAAAGTAGGTGCTTAATAAATGTTTTTGATCAATTGGCTACTCACTAAGTGCCCTGCACTGTGGATAGCTGTAGAAATAAAGATAAGAAGTATCACAGCCCTTGCCCTCTGAGAGCTTAAACTCTACTGGAGGAGGGAAAGGGAGGGATACAACATACACACAGATAGTAATAATATAAGATGAGGGGGTGATAATGGGGAGAAAGTGGAGACCAGGCAAAGTATAGTGGGATAACATAAGGAATGAGAAAACACCCTCAAGAAGGAAATAATGAGTCATTACAGAGCAGCACATGTTCCTCATACTGAAACCATTTTTTTTTAAGATATCTGTGTCAACCATCATCAGAGTTTATGGACTCTGAAGTATCTTACTTTGGGGCTCGAGGTCAAACCAGTTACTATGCCACTGTCAACTCAACTCAACTGGAAACATTTTCATTAAGTGCCTACTACATGTAAGGTTCTGAAGTCAACGAGCATTTATTAAACACCTACTCTGTACCAGGGACTATGCTAGGCGCTAGTGATGTAAATACAATTTCTAATGGGGATCTTTCCCACCACTCCCAGCCTTCTCCTCTTACCAGAGTCTACCAAGATCTCCCTTCCCCTCCCTCCAACCTTGTAGCCAACACTCTTGTCTCTTTTTCCCCTCCTAGTTGGATAGCCAAACCTGGAACAGAAAGAAGATAGGAGCACCTGTCCCACTCCAACCCTTGGCATTCTTCCCTTAGCAATGGTTGTGTGCCTGGCACCCTCCAGCCCCAGAACTGTGGGGCAAATGAGCTCACAATCTTGATGAACCTGAAGTCACCAACTACAGTCCCTCTGGCAAAATGGAGGACCAGTGGGCCTTACCATCTGCCCTGTCATTGCACTCTAAGGTTGGCTGGACCTTGTCATCTGCCCTCTTGCTGAAACCTAAGGATTACGGGTCCTTTTCATGTTATATCCCCCAATTAGAGCATGAGTTCCCTCAGAGTAGGTCCGGGTCTTGCTTTTCTTCATATTTCCCCAGCACTTAGCACAATGCTAATAAACTTTTTCACTTACTCTTTCATCCATTTGTTTAAATTCAAAAGGAAATAGTTCCTGCCCTCAAGGATCTTACCTTTCATTGCCTGGAAGGACAGATGTAAACACAAAATGATTTTTCTAGAGCCTCCATTGACCACAGAGAGAATCAGGAAATGCTTCTAACAAAATAGTCCCCATCCTCAAAGAATTTACATTATGCTAGAGGAAATACTATAATAACACATTTGTTATTCTTTCAGTGGTCTCTGATTCTTCATGACCCCATTTGGGGTTTTCTTGGCAAAGATATTAGAGTGGTTTGCCATTTCTTTCTCCAGATCATTTTTATAGATGGGGAAACTGAGGCAAAGAGGGTTCAGTGACTTGCCTAGGGTCACACAACTAGTTAGTGTCTGAGGCCAGATTTGAACTCAGGAAGATGAGTCTTCCTGATTCCAGGCCACACATACAGGTAAAATATAAGGTGATTTGAAGAAAGAGAAAGCACAAACAGGTAGAGGGGTGGGTTTTCTCTAGTACTTAGAGTACCTTTGCAATTCTTACAGAAGCTGTGGATGCTAATAGCAGTTAAAAAGCCTTGGGAAGAGCTGTAACTAGCCTGGGAAAGAAGCTGCCAGAAGCAAGGTAGAGGTGAAGTGGGTGATAAAGGGAGGGGCTTCCTCCAGGTAACCTCTGCTGGCCTGTACCTGCTGTGTGATGGGACCACACCTGGCCACTACTTTCATTGCTTATTACCATGGCCTTTCTCTTGCCCCAAACTCCTTGTGGAGGCATGAGCAGGACTCTCTGTGGCATAGGTCACGTGACATCTTATCTCAGATTGTCCTGTCTCATCCCACTACATCACCTCCCATCTACCTGGACCTCCTCCCTCCCAATTATACTGAATTTGCCCCTGCCATAAGAATTCCTGGTTACAAAGGGGGACCTAGAATGTTAAGGGGGTGGAACATAGTATAGGCAAAAGGAAATAAAGTGAAATAGGGAGGTATCATAGCACTAGGGAACAAGCACTAATTCTGTAGTTAGGGGACCTGAGTTTAAGTTCTACCTCTGTGGCCTTGTTCAAATCACTTCACCTTCTTCCTTGGTCAAATGAGGGGGTTGGATTGGTGGTTTTGCTTCTTTTTAAAGAGAAGCAATGACATCACTGGGCGATTTCTTGACTCAAGCATGAGTTGGATTTAAGTGAGGCAGAGTTGTACAAAGTCAACCTCACTCTCCCAGAATCATCAAAGTCCAGGTGCAAGACAAAAGTCAGGATGTCTGGTGATGGCCCAGGAGGCAGTGGGTGACCTTGGCATCTTCAATGTCTGACCAAGCTCTAAGTGCTCCACAGCACCTGCTTTGGCTGCCTTCATGGCCTTTGGAACAAATTGTTCTCATCTGCCCACTCTGCCAAGAGAGGTCTTCACATGCTTAGGGCAGACATCCCCTCAATTCACCAACAGGTTTGACACCCATCAGTTGCCTTCAACCTGGTTTAGCCCATCTGCCAAGATGGTTTTAGGGGTGTGGCTGCTGCACATGCTACAGCTTCTTGGAGTCACAGGTGAGAGCTGGGTGAAAGGTGGACACCAAAGGTAAATGAGAAGCCCTGAAAAGGGCTTGACAATTCCCCACACCAGAGGTGCTAGTCTTCCTTGAACTCCCCATATGCCCCAGAGGGCTAGATTAGATAACCTATAAAGTCCCTTCCAACCCTAGGTAGGAAGGAAACAGGCATTTATTAAGCACCTACTATATGCCAAGCATCATGCTAAGCCTTCTGCAAGAACTATCTCATTTGAGAATATTTGATGATATTGATTGATAACATTGAATTATTACCTCATTTGATTCTCACAACAACCTTGGGAGTCAGGTATTATCATTATCACAAACTTATAGGGGAGGAAAGTGAGACAAGCAGAGGTTAAGTGACTTGCTTGGGTTCACATGGCTAGTAATTCTCTGGGGCTGGATTTGAACTTGTCTTCCTGACCTCAGGCCCAGCCTTCTATGCATCGAGCCACCTAGCTGCCTCCAGATTTATAATCAAATCTGCAATGGAAAGTTGGGGTCAGATTGTCAAGTGTTTTAAACGTCTGGTTGAGAAGTTTATATGTTATTCCAGAGGTATTTTTTTTAACAGGACAGAGATACTGACAGTCATATGCCTTAGAAAGATAATTTTGACATTTATGTGAAGAATGCAAGCAGAGAAACCAATGTAGGAGGGGAGTGAGGGATAGGAGTTGGGGGGGGGGGGGTTGTTGCAATGGTTCAGGCAACATACTATGAAAATCCAAACCAAATTAACGGCTGAGTGGAGAAAGAGCCAGCTATAAAAAATGTTACGGAAGTACTATGGACAAAAATTGGTATCTGATTGGATAGAGTGAGGGCCAGGGAGAAAGATGAACACTGAGTTTGGGAAACTGGAATGAAGGCAGTGCCCTTAGTAGGCATAGGAAAATTTGGAGGAGGGGCAGGGTGTTTTGGGGGGAGGCGATTGAGTTCTGTTTGGGCAAGTTGAATTTGAGATGCCTAGGGGCAACTCTCTAGGGTATTTATTACGTATTATTTTATGCTGAGCTTATATATGAACCCGTCCTTTCCCCTAACTAGACTATACATGCCAGGCATTGAAGATGCCATGAGGCTCAACCGTAAAGGAAAAACATCTGTATACCCACGGCTGAGGGAGAATACAACTGCCAATTATTCCCCAGGCCTATTTAAGGGCATTAGGCAGCAGTAGCCACAGGGCTGGTGTTGGTTATGAGTGGGTGGAAACCAGCCTGGGGTGTGGCTAAGAAAGGAACAGAGACAGAGAGCCAGTGTTTCAGTAAGGCGCAAGTTTGGTATGAGAGTAAGTGTATACAGGGGAAAGTGTGGTAGTGATTCAGGGAGAGGGAGAGTGTGTGGAATGAGAGAAATATACAGATGAGAGTGGCCAAGTCAGTAAGCTGTTATGTGCCAGGCTGACCACAGAGCTGATAAGCTCTGACTGTGGGAGATGGAGCCCTGAGCTGAGAGAGAAAATACGGAAGGTTAAGGTGATGGGCTGAGTGCTACTGTCCTGGAGGAATCCCCCTGAATAAACAAGGAGGCCAGCCAGACTGAAGAAGGACATTTGTGCTGAGAAATGTCGAAAAGTAAGGTTAAATTGGTAGAGCAAAGCCAGATTATGAAGGACCTAGATACTCAGGCTGAGGAACTGAGATCTGAGGAAAAACACAACAGGAAGTTATCGTAGGTTCTTAAGTAACAGTGAGTATTCAAGATGAACTGAAACATTCTGGCAAGTTGTACCAGATCCAAGTTTTCCAAATCTCATGTTAGTTCCCTGTTTTCCTCCTCAACTTTTAATTTCTCATCCTCACCTGATTCTGGATTTGGCTATATTTACCTTCTTATTTCCAAATCTCCTGCTCATAAATTTTTTTTTCTTCTTACATGCCTCTTTCTGTCCTTCTCTTAGTCTTAATTTTTTCACATTTTTTAAAGCTGCCCCTTTCCTTAGAACACCTTCCCACTCATTTCTTATCTCATGAACCATCTCTTCTAACTCTTAAAAAATTCCTGTCCAATTGTTGGAGGAAGCTTTATTAAAGATACCTTAGAACTTCAAACTTGGACAGAATCATTGTTGGTATCCTAATCTTGTTCTGTAGTCTCAATTATAAAACCATGTCTAGAAGGATTATAAAAAAACATGTTATTGATGGGGGAGGGGGAATGAGAATCACAGAGTCATAGATTTAAAACTGAGATCATTTAATTCAACTCTTTCATTTTATGGGTGAAGAAACTGAGGCCCAGAGAGGTTAAGTGATTGGCTCAGAGTCCAACAGCTACTAAGTATCTAAGGTGGGTTTTTACCTAGGTCTTCCAGACTCATACTCCACTATTTTCTCCATTATGCCATAATGCCTAGAAATTACCATAATAGTATATGAATTTAACTATATCATGGAATAGTGGTATATTTTAGTACTTTTATAGGTTAAATAAACATATGTGGACTAAATTGGGAATCTAACTACTACTTATAACATTATTTCTATGAGAAAACATCCTGAGTTCTAAGCAATTTACTTACAAATAGATTTATGGAACATACCCTTTTCATAAGTTGGCAACTACTTTGGCAAACATCTCTGCTGTGTGGCACCTACCTCACAGGGATACAATGAAGATCAAGACAGTGAATGTAAAATATTTTGCAAACATTAAAGAACTACATAAAGTCAGCTACTGTTATGATCTTTATATTTCTTTGTTTATATTCCCTGGTGTCAATGCAAAAATAGCCATCCCACTTAGGTGGAGGGGTTCAAGAGGTGTTTTCTCCCTACCTTCCTCTGCACCCTCCCTCTGCCCTACTTAGAAGGTCCATATCTCTGAAATTCTCTCACTTCCTAATCTGAAATCCCATTCCTCAGTCAACAAACAAGTCCCAAATGTTGGAAACCTGATTTCAAGTTATGGGAGTGGAGCAGCCAAATGTATACCTGAAGTTTGATCAGCTGGAAAGGATAAGAGGGGTAGCAAAGGGTGCAGAACATCTGGTTATCAAAGTCTGCTTGAGACTCCCTTGCAGACAATAGCTGTAGTGAACTACAATTTGAACTGAAGCTTTGGCTGGAATGTGCTCAGCAGAACAACCTATCATGTTGATGAGAAAAAAAGCCTTCCTGGGAATCCTCAGAGACTAAGTATCTATCATAACAGCTAACCATGACAGTCAGCCATGAGAATTATCAACAAGGATGAGAGAGGCCTGCTGATCCTGCTTCTAGCAAATGTGGAGGACAAGAGGATTTTGTTTGTTTGGGTGTTTTTTTTGTTGTTGTCTTTTTGCAGTGATCTGCAGAGAGTAAGCTGTTCGTATTTTCTCCAGTGGCAAGTAATGGTTATGTACGTATGGGTTGCTTTCCTACTAGAGGAGACTATGAAAGAGCTTGAGGAATGCTTCAGAACTCTCCCAATTATCTGATGGAACAAAATTTTCCATCATCATCATTACTCAATTACATAATGCTTTAGGATTTGAGCCTCATAGCAATCATGTAAGGTAGGTATTATTACTATCTGTATCTCGTAGGTGAGGCTACTGAGTTCGGTAAAATGATTTGCCTAGGATCCATTGGTACCATGGGGAAAGAGGCCAATTAGTAATTGTCAGAGAGAAAAGACTGTGACTGCTTTGGGGAGGGGTCCTGAGGCAGCCTTTGGCTGACCTAATAGGAATAATATCAAGGTCTGCTATTTTCCTAGAAAATATATCTGGAATGTCATTGCCAGTACATTTCTCTCCAATATTCTCACAAGAATTATATGGTCAAACTTGGCAGGTCAGTGGAAAAGGCATCAGAGGAGTTGGGTTCAAATCTCCTACTTCTGACGTTTACTGTGTCACCTTGGGTAAGATCCATTCTCTCTAGGCTTCAGTTTCCTCATCTGTGAAATGAAGGTTGGATTAGACAGACTTTAAGGTCCCTTCTGACTCTAGATCTATGACCCAATGTGCTTTTTTTAAAAAAACAAACAAAATTCTAGTTCAAACATTTGTATAGCATTCTTCTGAATTGCCATCTGGTAACCATGTAAAGGAAAAGAAGTTAGCTGCCATGATTGGTCCTCTTTATAAAAAGCAGATTTTTATTAAAATGTTTGTTTTGTTTATTAGAATTTTTTGTTTTTACATTGCCTGGATTATCCTTTGTATTCCTCCCTCCTCCTCGAAAGTTAGCCTTGAAGACAAAGATTTGACCTGACCAGTTCTTGATGACTCCATGTTGAGTCTTTGTAGTCTCTGCTTCTTTTTTTAGATATTCACCAACCATTTCATTTCTTTACTAATTTATTCTAGAACTTTGTCAGGAACAGAGGTCAAGTTCCCCAACCGATAACTTTTGTGATCTATTCTCTTCTAAAAAAAAAATTGGACAGCATTTGCCCTTCTCCAATCCCCTAGGATATCTTTTCTGTTCTCTAAGATCATCCAGATATCCCTGACAATGACTCAGCAGTCACTTCTGGCAGTTCTTTCCATTTCAAAGGTTGCAATTCATCAAGGCCAAGTAGCTTAAACTTGTTAGAGGCAACTAGCTTCTCCCTTACCCTCTCCCTATTTATCAGATATCAACTCTCAGTGAGCCATTTTTGTTCTGTCTTTTCCAGTCCCAGGAAGAGAAAAGAAGAAAAATAATAGTTAAGCAGATCTACCTTCTGTCCACAGTCTATCATCCCATCCCCCCTGGAAAACAGTGTTCCCAAAGACCTTGGCTCATGTAGGATTTTCATGACAGCTAAAGACTGGAGATTTAAGAAGAGAACAGTCAGTTTAGAAGAGCTGTTTAATGAGATGGTGTCTAATGATGGGATTTCAGTTTCCGGACCTGATTTAAAACCTAAGAATGATGTACTCTGAATCAAGAATGGAGTTCATCTAAGTAGGACTAGTAAATATCTATTGGTCTGTACTCTTATCTTATTAAAAAGGTTTAAACTGGAAAATGGAAAGAAAGGAGGAAAATCTGCCTATATATAACTGCCAAACCAGATGACACAGAGAATATTTACTTGGTATAGCATATGACAAAGGTTAGTAGAGAAGAAAAGTAATTCACAGCAAACAATGTTCATGAAGAGTAGTAATAAAATCTACACCCTTAGACTGTCTATATACAAATATGGAAATTAAGAGTAATAAACAAAGTGAAATGGCAATTTTAATGTAAAGAGGCAAATTCTACTCATAGGGGGCACTGAGACTTGGTGGATTAGAATACTTGACCAGTATAATAATGGTAATAGCTAGCATTTACATAGAGCTTGCAGATCTTTTATAAGTATTTAAGTCATTTTACAAAAAAGGAAACTGAGGCTGTGAAAAGTTAAGTGATTTGTTCAGTGTCACACAGGTAGTATGAATAGAAAGCAGGGTTCAAAACTACTCTTCCTGACCCTAAGTCCAATGATCTATCCCAGGAATGACAAACAAAGCTTATGTCCTTTTTTCTCTCTGACAGAGTTACTAGTCTGGTAAGTCAAAGGAATACTTTGTCAATAAACATCTTTTATTCTTTTTGGATTTTTTAATAGTATTTTTTTTCTCTACTTGTATGTAAAGATCACTTTTAGCATTCATTTTTACAAGATTTTGAGTTCCAAATTTTTCTCCCATGAAAAAAATTAAGTGAAAAAAGTATGCTTTGTTCTTCATTGAGAATCCATCAGTTTTTCATCTGGATGTGGATAGCATTTTCCAACAAGAGTCCTTTATAATTGTCTTGGATCATTGTGTTGCTGAGAAGAGCTAAGTCATTCATAGTTGATCATCACACAATTTTGCTGATACTCTGTACAATATTTTCCTGCTCATTTCACTTTATATCAGTTCATACAAGACTTTCCAGGTTTTTCTGAAATCTGCCTGCTCATCATTTCTTATTGTATAATGGTATTCCATTACATTCATATACCATAACTTGTTTGGCCATTCCCCAATTGATGGGCATCCCCTCAATTTCCAATATTTTGTCACCACAAAAGGGGCTACTATAAATTCAATAAACATTTATTAAGCACCATGTTATATGCCAGAGACTCAGTATATCTGATTCCAGTATTTAATTAATAGTTTCTAATGCTATCCTTTGGACAAATTAAAGAAATGTTAGCCTGATGGCACTATACAGATTCAAAACTAGTTAAATGATTTGATATAGAAGAGTTGAGATTAATGGATCAATTTCAATTTGGAGTTAGCTTTTCTGTGGAGGGCCTTTTGATTGGGCCTTGGCCCTACACTATTCAACATTTTTATCAATAACTTGGATGAGGACATTCATGACAGGCTTTTCAAATTTGCAGATGACATGAAGCTGGGGGGATAACTAATATTAGAGAAAAAAGGAGTTGGGATCCAAAAAATCCCAATGGGGTTTATAAAAGGGCTAATTCCAATAAGAGGACATTTGGGTGGTGAAGTGGATAGAGTGCCAAGCTTGGAGTCAGGAAGACTCATCTTTATGAGTTCAAATCTGTCTTCAGACACTTAATTAGCAGTATGACCCTGGGCAAGTCACTCTACCCTATTTGCCTCAGCTTCCTCATCTGTAAAACGATCTTGTAAAGAAAATAGCAAGCCACTCTAGTAACTTTGCCAAGAAAACCCCAAATGAGGTCATGAAGAGATGGACGCAACTGAACAAGAAAAATAAATTCTACTAAGATGAAATGTAATGTAGAAAAGTATTCATTCTACTCTATGACTAAAAAAACCAACTACTCAAGTACAAAATGCAGATGTGTATGTGCCTAGACACATGGACAATAGTTCATGTGAAAAAAATCTGGAAGTTTTAGTGGATTCCAAGCTTAATGAGTTAATCATGTAGGATGTAAGCTAAAGTAATCTTTGTTAGATAAAACATCTAGAAAGAGGCAGATGATAACCCCACTGCATTCTGCCCCACAAGGAGTCCTGTTGGGTTTATTTTATGGATTTATTTTAGAAGGTATAGAAGACTTGGTTGTCTGATGTTATAGAAAAAGTTGGGGGTACCAACTAGTGTCCTTCGCCTCGTAAGTAGAATGGTCAGTTGGACTATTATTTCAAAGACTTTTTTCTTCATTTTGAAAGGGAGTGTTTTGAAACTGTCCACGTGTACCCAGGGGCCTTGGTTCCCTCCATTTTCAACTGCCTCTAGTTCTGTCAGCTCCCAGCCAATGCTGTCTTCAACGTGGTTAATCACTTCATGAAAAGCCAAGGCTCCTGCTTCTACGTTGGCTACTTCTTGACTGGTATATCCAGTTCCAAGTGCTATGACAGAGTAGAAATGCCTAATGTGCCTGGGATCCAGACATGCTATTTTGGAGACTAACTCTTGATTTGGTCCTGTTATTATGTTTAAAGATTAGGCTTATAAAAACATGAAGGGGTTCTGTCTGCTAGCTTCCAGGCTTGATTTCTAGGATTACTTTCCAGGACCAGACTCATAGAAGCATGCTCTTTTTTTTTTTTCTTCTGGGAGAAGCTAAAGTGACATTACATTATATCTGAAGGCCATCAGGGTTAATAGTCATTTTTTCAAGTGGGATGGTCCCATCAAGGGAAGATGTGATTCTCAGAAATCAGATGCTTGAATCCTTCTGCTGCATTCAATTTGAACTTTAATTATGATGGCTTGGATACTTGGGTTGGGCAGCTCAGTTAGTTAGGGCCCTGTGCTAATGAGGTCAACACTTCTCCAAACAGGCAGGATGAACAAAGGGGAGTAAAGCGAGCAGTTGACTGAACCAAGTAGAAGAGAAACAGAAAAAAATATATGGATGGGGACTGAACAATAGTAAAAAAAAAAACAGGTTTATCTTGATGCAATGCTTTGTGATTACACAAATTATCTCTCTTTCAATTGTCACCACAATTTTGTCAGTTAGTTGCCACAGTTATTCTTTAAACAGGCAGTTTGATACAGTGAAAAGGATGCTGTGTCCAGAATCAAAGGACCTGGGTTCAAATTCCAATTTAGCTCCTTACTGCTTGTTTGGGCATGGGCAGGCCACTTAGACTCTAAATTTCAGATTCTGTACCTATAAAAATGAGAAGGTTGAATTAGATGACCTCGAAGGTCCCTTCCACCACTAAATCTATAGCCCCCATGGTTTCCATTTTACAGATGTGGAAACTGAGGCACAGAGCTATTAAGTGACTTTCTTAAGACTTGAACCATGGATTTCTGATTCCAAGCTTGATTAAGTTAGTAAAAGGAAAAAAAATTGACTCAACACAATTCCAGTGTGGGACAAATAACTTTGCTCTACTCCACAGCCCTGAACTGTTCCTCTTTCCCTTTATAGTTATGAGAGGTTGCATAGGCACTATATAGGTATGAAAGACAGTACATAGAATAGTACTGGATTTTGAATCAGATGACTTGAATTTGAATCTTACCTTTGCTACTTATTGTCTTGTGTGACCTTAGCTGAATTACTGAACTTCCCTGGACCTTGGCATCCTCTTCTGTAAGATCAAGAATAAAAAGTTCATTGATTTGGAACTGGAAGGGAATTTAGTGGTAAAGATTTCAAAGATGAGGAAACTGAGGCTTATGAAGATAAAGTGACTTGGCCAGCATCACACAGTAAATGTCAGACATAGGATCTGAACCAAGGTCTTCCTGACCCCAAGTCCAATTCTCCATCTTCTATGCCAGGATGTGATGGATGGAAGCAGGGCAATATGGTGGACGGACCACTGCTCTGAAGTCAGAGGGTCTCCATTCCAAGCCCACCTCTGATACTTACAATCAGTGTGATCTTGGAAGCCTCAGTTTCTACATCAAGAAAATGGGGTGGTATTGGACTAGATAAGCTCTGAGGTCCCTTCTATCTTTACATTTGTGGGCCTCTGATCTTGAAATGGGAGAATGTGATGAGGAAAGCAAAAATCCATTCTCTGACAACTAGAAAAGAAAACTGAAAATGTCTGTCCTATAGACGGTATATAAGGATTAATGTCTTTTGTGTAGAAAGGCGTGAACATTATTATCACTGGCCAAGAGGAGGCCAGTTTCTCATCCTATATAATTCTACATGAGGCACAGAAAGAGATATCCTTAGGAAATGTTTCTATGCCTTTCGAGAGGCAAAATATAATCTTCTGAGGGACTGAATTTTTTAAGGAGTCTATAGCATGAGATTTAGAAGATTTCAGGGAAAAAGGTGCTCCTCATTGTCAATGATTACATAATTCCCATTCCTGCACAGGTAAAAGAAATAAACAGAAGTGAATCAAGGGAGACAAGTTCATGATTTGGTTAGCATGTGAATCCTTTAGCAAGTCAAAGACCAGGGGTTTTCCCCACAAATTGTATCTAAAGTTTATAACTCATAGTCAGAGAATTGCTCAGAGCTCAGAGAGGTTAGGAGAGTTGCCAGATGACACACAACTAGTACTCTAAGTGTCAGAGACAGGCTTTGGACCCTAAATCTGGGTCCTTAATTTTATTCATTACATCATTTGGCTTTTCTAGTATTCCAATATGCCCTTGAATAACATCCCTTCATCAATCTTCCCCTACCTTCTCTGCAACATATTTCTGGAGGAGTTTAATATAGTTGGAATCTGCAGCACCCCTCTCCCAGGTTATTGGCAGTTACGTAAGGAATACAGGACCAAGGTCCACACTTGAACCCTGTGTCCATCGAACCTGCGGCCAGTCCTCAGGGAATCCCCATTCTCTAGGTGAGAAGTCACATAAAACCTTTGTTCAGCAGCCTTCATCCACACCCAGGAGGTTTTAACATTTCCTAATTAGGCTACATTCGATCATTCTGGGTGCGTTGGTACTGGACCGGATCCTGGAGAGTAATCACGACCGATATTATTCACTCTCCAGGCATGTGCAGCTGAAGCTGCTCTGCGGCCCGGCTCCTGCTGAGAACAATCGCGCAGCTGACAAGTGGGCGGAGTTTGACATTCCCCCGGCCTAGTCTGACTCTCCCATTCTTTGTTCTGAGATGACTAAAGGGACAACAGGTCCAGGTATCCGCAGAGGGGAAATAAATACATGGTGCATTTCACCACCGCCAAGGGGGAGGAAGAGGGGGGGAGCGCTTTGGTGTTCATTCAAACGGATACAGCTATGGAGCGAGATGCACGACCTACCTTTGAAGATGTTCAAAAATGGTGCTCAACAGAGAAACCCAGATTGTTGGGTTACACGGGCTGACCAGCGAAAGAGGGTCAGATCCTATTAGATGGCACAGTGGATGGAGCGCCGGGCGTGGAGGGAGCAAGAACTGAGTTCAAATTCAGCCCTGTGACTGTACAAGTCACTTCACTTTTGTCTTTACTGCATTTCTAAAATGGAGATAAAAATATCACCTACCTCCCCGGAAAGCACCGTACCTGGCTTAATAAATACTTACTTCCTTACTTTCTTCCTACTTTTATAGGGAGCACAGCAACTTTTCTCCCCACTGGGTTCTGCTCAATTCAATCCAATAAACACATATTAATTATCTATTAGATTCAAACTAGGGAAGCTGGGAAGTTTAGTCAAGACCACAGTGCCTGACTCATAAAGGCTGATAGTGATGTGACCAAGTGAAATTAACTACCTTTCAGTACTTCAAGGGTCTCAGCAAAAATGCCCATAAAGCAAAAATTGACAAGCGTTTATTAAATGCCTACTATATTCCAGTCAGAGAGACAGGTTAGTGCAGTGGATAGAAAACTAGCTGCCCTTGGAATCAGGTATAAAACAAAGGTTTGGAAGCCTAGAAGGCAAGGTGAATGGTGATGCCATTAACAGAAAGAATGAAGGCAGGAGATATTGTATTTTTAGGGGGAATGATGAAGTACCTATCAAAGGTTACTCTCCATTCTGCTTTTCAGCCTAACTGGTCTACTACAGTTCTTTGAACTTTTATGCTTTTGAAGAAGCATCCCCATCCTGGAATGCTTTCCGTGTTCACCTCTGCCTCAGGAAATCCCTAGCTTCCTTGAAAGCTCAGTCTTTTCTCCAAAGGGAAATCTTTCCTTATCCCCTGGCTATTAGTCCTCTCTCTTTCTCCACTTGAAATTATAATGTATGTGTTTGTCATAATAATTCTTATCTGTTTATGCATTATATCTCCCAGCAGAATATAAATTCCTTGAAGGTAGGGACTGGGGTTTGTTATTTTGTCTTTGTACTTCTAGCACTTCCCACAGTGCCCTGCACATAGTAGGCACTTAATAAATATTCACTAGATTTGTTTGGAAGTGCAGGTAGAGATGTCCAATAGGCATTTGGAAATATAGATCTTGCTTTGCATATCTTTGTTTCCCCGTCTCCCTCCATTAGACTGTAAACTCCTTGAGGGCAGGGACTATCTTTTACCTGTTTTTGTATCCCCAGCACTTAGCATGTAGTAGGCACTTAAAAAATGTTTATTGACTTATGAGTTTGATCTGGAGAAAGATCAAGGATGGAGGTACAGATTTAGGATTCATAAGAACCAATGTTAACTACCAGGAGATACTCCTTTCTTTTATAGGAAACATTGATCAGTCAAATGGGCAATGATTCATTCTGCCATACTTGGATAGAGAGCAGTTCCACAGCTATCCCTTGGCAGAGAGCTAAGCTTTTCTTGGTCTGGCACCCATGTAAGATAGTAGTGGCAGGGTCAAAAACTAGGTATAAAAGTTAGTTTGGCAGCTAGACTGCCATGCTGATTGTTTTTAACAAATACTGTAATAGAGTGGGCACTTGGGTATTTCTAGGGTCAAAAGCAGTTTGACAAACATTTAAAAGTGAAATGCATTTGGTTCATTCAAAATCACAGAAACACATAAATTTAAAGTTGCAGATATCTACTAAAACTACCAAATGAATTCCCACCATGGACAGTACAATAAATGCTTGTTCAACTATTGTTTGAGGACCTCCAGTGAAGGGGAACCCATCACTTCTAGAGAGACGCCATTATCCTTTGGGACAGATCTAATTGTTAGCAAGCTTTCCCACCCTGGCATCAAGCCTAGAATAGCACCTTGGCACCTCTCATTTATTGCTCCTGGTTCTGCCCTCCCAAGTCAACCAAAACAAGTCTAATCATGAGTCAATGAAGGATGAGTTGAAAGAAGGTGTTGCTCACCAATGATAAGCTTCTCACTCTGACATAAGTGTCTGAGACTTTCCCTCAATGGCTCAGCATCTCCCATACTCATTTACTCAAAGGCCTAATGGCTTAGGTTCTCTGCTTTCCAACTCCTCCCTTCCTAACCCACAATTCTCCAAGCCAGATCCTAGTATCCTTTCATTTTGTTAGACTGCTATTTTGGTCAACATGGACAATTGAAGTAAGATGCTTGGTTTTCATCAATAAACTATCATCTTTTCTCTCAGACCATATCACAGGACTTAAAAATAATAATTCTACTTTAAAAGGACATTAAAAAAAAGATGTGCTAAATTTTATTTTCACAAGGGTTGGTCCTGACTCTTCTGACTTTAACTTTAAATTTCCTTAGGGGATGTGAACATTACTTGTAATCAAAGTTAATTCACTTGAACAATTAAAAAACATTCAAGTTCAATGATCCAAGTCATGGAACAGTGTGTTAAAGACAAAGTAAATTTATATTCAAGTAAAATAAATAATCACGCCTCCTCCTCCTGCTTTGCCAATCACTAATGATTTGCCAAGGAGGTTGGTGACTTTTAAAAGATGAACAAACCACTCTGTTCTTGGTATTCACTACTGAACAAGATTTAAAAAGGGGTGAGCAACTCTATGCCCCTCCCTTGCATTTACTCTAACCTGGGTTATATTAGAAATGGGATGAGGAAATGACCAGCTTGTTTCTCCCACTTGGCTCCAGCTTACACATTCTCAATCACAAAATAAGAGAACAGAAAAGGGCTTGTGGGCCAATGCTTTATTTAGAAAGAATGAGAGAAAGAGAGAAAAGCTGAGAATAACTTCTCAGAACATAGGAGAATATTCTTTCCAAACAGAAATAAAAAACATGCATCATAATAGAGAATGAATGCACCCATCTGGGTCTCAAGAGAAGAATAAAAGATCCAGGGGCCAGGGATTCTGTAAAGCTTTCCTCCTTCATTAGCCTTTCCTTTGGTATTTTTAGATGTTTTTGTTTGAAGCTTTCTTTTGTCTTTTCCCCTTGATTCTCTCCCTTCCCAAGTTCTGAATATATTGATTTTCAAAAATGGATTTTCACTGATATCTTTTTTTTGTTTGTTTTATATTGCCTACATTTCCATTTGCATTTTTCTCCTTCCCTCCAAGAGAGTCAAGTCAATAAGCATTTATTAAGTACCTACTATTTTCCAGGCTCTGTACTATGTACTGGGGATACCAAAGAAAGGTAAAAACTTAATCCCTGCTCTCAAGGAGCTTACAATCTAATGGGGGAGACAACATGCAAATAACTATTTACAAATATTGTATATTGAATACATTGGAGATATATTATATGTATGTATATATATATATATATGAGATATATAGTATATATATATGAATACATTGGAGATAATCTCAGATGGAAAGCATCAGCATTAAGGGGGTTGGGAAAAACTTCTTACAGAAGGTGGTATTTTAGCAGAGACATGAAAAAATTATCCCTTAGGGAAAAAAAATAACTTTAAAAAAAATAAGAGGAGGGGCAGCTAGATGTCACAGTGGATAGAGCTCCAGCCTTAGAACTGGGAGGACCTGAGTTCAAATCCAGCCTCAGACATTTGACTGTTACTAGCTGTGTGACCCTGGGCAAGTCAGTTAACCCTGATTGCCTCCCCAAAAAGCAAAAAAAAAAAGTGAAAACACTCGGTAACTGCAGAACTTGTATAAAAGTAAGTCATTATAATTGCTTAGATGAAAATTATTTTATAGAGCTAGAAAAAACAATAACAAAATTCATCTGGAAGAATAAGAAGCCAGAATATCAAAGGAATTAATGAAAAGAAATGCCAGGGAAGGTAGCCTAGCTGTACCTGATATTAAATTATATTATAAAGCAGCAATCATCAAAACTATTTGGTATGCTGGCTAAGAAATAGATTAGTGAATCAACGGAATAGATTAAATATGCAAGACACAGCAGTCAATGACTATACTAACCTATTATTTGATAAATTTAAAGACTCCAGCTTCTGGGATAAGAAGTCATTATTTAGCAAAAATTGCTGGGAAAACTGGAAAAATGTATAGCAGAAACTGGGCATAGACCAACATCTTATACCCTATGCAAAGATAAGGTCAAAATGGGTACATAATTTAGATATAAAGACTGATACTATAAGCAAACTAGAAGAGCAAGGAATAGTTTACCTTTCAGATCTATGGAGAAGGGAAGAATTTATGACCAAACAAGAGATAAAGAGCATTACGAAATGCAAAATGGACATTTTGATTACATTAAATTGAAAACTTTTTGCACAAATAAAGCCAATGCATCTAAGATCAGGAGGGAAGCAGAAAACTGGGAAAGAATTTTTACAACCAGTGTTTCTGATAAAGGCCTCATTTCTAAAATATATAGAGAACTGAGTCAAATTTATAAGAATACAAGTCATTCCCCAATTGATAAATGATCAAAGGATATGAACAGGCAGTTATCAGAGGAAGAAACTAAAGCTATCTGTAGTCATATTAAAAAAAATGTTCTAAATCCCTATTGATTAGAGAAATGCAAATCAAAACAACTCTGAGGTACCATATCACACCTATGAGATTGGCTAATATGACAAAACAGGACAATGGTAAATGTTGGAGAAGATGTGGGAAAATTGGGACGCTAGTACACTGTTAGTGGAGTTGTGAAATGATCCAACCATTTTGGAGAGCAATTTGGAACTATGCCTAAAGGGCTATAAGATTATGCATACCCTTGACCCAACAATACCATTTCTAGGGCTATATGCCAAAGAAGTAAAAACAAAAAAACAGAAAAACAGAAAAAGGACCCACATGTACAAAAATATTTATTGCAGCTCTTTTTGTGGTGGCAAAGAATTGGAAATTGAGAGGATGCTCATCAATTGGGGAATGGCTGAACAAGTTGTGGTATATGAATGTAATGGAATACTACTGTGCAATAAGAAATGATGAGCAGGCAGACTTAAAAAAAGAAAAAACTTGGAAAGACTTACATGAACTGATGCAGAGTGGAATGAGCAGAACCAGGAGAACATTGTACACAGTGACAGCCACATTATGGTATGACTGACTTTGATAGACTTGGCTCTTCACAGCAATGCAAAAATCTAAGACAACTCCAAAAGAATCATGATGGAAATTGCTATGCACATCCAGAGAAAGGACTATGGAGTCTGAATGCAGATGGAAGCATATTATTTGTCTCCTTTTCCTTTGTTGTTTTGTTTTATTACTTCACTCTCGTGGTTCCTCCCATTAGTTCTAATTGTTCTTTACATCAAGACTAATGGGAAAATATGCTTAACATGAATGTATATGTAGAGTCTATATCAGATTGTAAGCTATCTTGGGAGGGGGAGAAGTGGGAGGGGAAGAAAATTTAAAACTCAAAATCTTATGGAAGTGTTGAAAACTAAAAATAAATAAGTTTTTTTTTTTAAAAAAAGATCAAGAGTTTTTAACGTTCAGGAGCCAATGGATCTTTTGGGTAAGGGATCTGTAGATAGATTTCATGGGGTCCAGGAACTTGGATGGGAAAAAATACATCTTTATTTTGATTTTCACTAAATTTAGTATTTCCTTTAATTATTTGAAAAGACTCTTCTGAGGAGGAGTCCATAGGTTTCAATGGACTGCCAAAGGGTTCCATGACACAAAAAAGGGTAGCCCCTGCTGTAGATTATTCCCAC